>NC_079878.1:32864372-33173158 GCF_029227915.1 Hydractinia symbiolongicarpus | reverse complement strand
AGTAAACTCATTTCCCGAACGATTTTTTAATTTATTTTTTCACAACTAAAACGCATGAGACTTGTAGTTTTCAAAAATGTTTTCATTTTTGATGAGACGCTTAATAAAAGAGGTTTAATCGCCGGCAAACGAAAACCCGCGATTTCCCGTAAATCCCGGGCTTAGCCCGTATAGTCGAATGTATACAAAGAAAGTACCCTGTGACTAAACTCATTTCCAGAACGATTTTTTAATTTATTTTTTCAACACTAAAACGCATGAGACTTGTAGTTTTCAAAAATGTTTTCATTTTTGATGAGACGGTTAATGAAAGAGGTTTAATCGCCGGCAAACGAAAACTCGAGATTTCCCGTAAATCCCAGGCTTGGCCCGTATATTCAAAAGTATACAAAGATAGTACCCAGGGAGTAAACTCATTTCCCGAACGATTTTTTAATTTATTTTTTCACAACTAAAACGCATGAGACTTGTAGTTTTCAAAAATGTTTTCATTTTTGATGAGACGCTGAATAAAAGAAGTTTAATCGCCGGCAAACGAAAACCTGCGATTTCCCGTAAATCCCGGACTCGGCCCGTATAGTCAAAAGAATACAAAGAAAGTACCCAGGGAGTAAACTCATTTCCCGAACGATTTTTTAAATTATTTTTTCACCACTAAAACGCATGAGACTTGTAGTTTTCAGAAATGTTTTCATTTTTGATGAGACGCTTAATAAAAGTGGTTTAATCGCCGGCAAACGAAAACCCGCGATTTCCCGTAAATCCCGGACTCGGCCCGTATAGTCAAAAGAATACAAAGAAAGTACCCAGGGAGTAAACTCATTTCCCGAACGATTTTTTAAATTATTTTTTCACCACTAAAACGCATGAGACTTGTAGTTTTCAGAAATGTTTTCATTTTTGATGAGACGTTTAATAAAAGTGGTTTAATCGCCGGCAAACGAAAACCCGCGATTTCCCGTAAATCCCGGGCTTGGCCGGTATAGTCGAATGTATACAAAGAAAGTACCCTGTGAGTAAACTCATTTCCAAAACGATTTTTTAAATTATCTTTTCACCACTAAAACGCATGAGACTTGTAGTTTTCAAAAATGTTTTCATTTTTGATGAGACGCTGAATAAAAGAAGTTTAATCGCCGGCAAACGAAAACCCGCCATTTCCCGTAAACCCCGGACTCGGTCCGTATAATCAAAAGTATACAAAGAAAGTACCCAGGGAGTAAACTCATTTCCCGAACGATTTTTTAAATTATTTTTTCACCACTAAAACGCATGAGACTTGTAGTTTTCAAAAATGTTTTCATTTTTGATGAGACGCTGAATGAAAGAAGTTTAGTCGCCGGCAAACGAAAACCTGCGATTTCCCGTAAATCCCGGACTCGGCCCGTATAGTCAAAAGTATACAAAGAAAGTATCCAGGGTGTAAACTCATTTCCCGAACGATTTTTTAAATTATTATTTCACCACTAAAGCCCATGAGACTTGTAGTTTTTAAAAATGTTTTCATTTTTGATGAGACGCTTAATGAAAGTGGTTTAATCGCCGGCAAACGAAAACCCGCGATTTCCCGTAAATCCCGGGCTTGGTCGGTATAGTCGAATGTATACAAAGAAAGTACCCTGTGAGTAAACTCATTTCCAAAACGATTTTTTAAATTATATTTTCACCACTAAAACGCATGAGACTTGTAGTTTTCAAAAATGTTTTCATTTTTGATGAGACGCTGAATAAAAGAAGTTTAATCTCTGGCAAACGAAAACCCGCCATTTCCCGTAAACCCCGGACTCGGTCCGTATAATCAAAAGTATACAAAGAAAGTACCCAGGGAGTAAACTCATTTCCCGAACGATTTTCTAAATTGTTTTTTCACCACCAAAACGCATGAGACTTGTAGTTTTCAAAAATGTTTTCATTTTTGATGAGACGCTGAATGAAAGAAGTTTAGTCGCCGGCAAACGAAAACCTGCGATTTCCCGTAAATCCCGGACTCGGCCCGTATAGCCAAAAGTATACAAAGAAAGTATCCAGGGTGTAAACTCATTTCCCGAACGATTTTTTTAATTATTATTTCACCACTAAAGCCCATGAGACTTGTAGTTTTTAAAAATGTTTTCATTTTTGATGAGACGCTGAATAAAAGAAGTTTAATCGCCGGGAAACGAAAACCCGCGACTTCCCGTAAATCCCGGACTCGGCCCGTATAGTCAAAAGTATACAAAGAAAGTACCCAGGGAGTAAACTGATTTCCCGAACAATTTTTTAAATTATATTTTCACCACTAAAACGCATGAGACTTGTAGTTTTCAAAAATGTTTTCATTTTTGATGGGACGCTGAATGAAAGAAGTTTAATCGCCGGCAAACGAAAACCTGCGATTTCCCGTAAATCCCGGACTCGGCCCGTATAGTCAAAAGTATAATAAGAAAGTACCCAGGGTGTAAACTCATTTCCCGAACGATTTTTTTAATTATTATTTCACCACTAAAGCCCATGAGACTTGTAGTTTTTAAAAATGTTTTTATTTTTGATGAGACGCTGAATAAAAGAAGTTTAATCGCCGGCAAACGAAAACCCGCCATTTCCCGTAAAGCCTGGACTCGGCCCGTATAATCAAAAGTATACAAAGAAAGTACCCAGGGAGTAAACTCATTTCACGAACGATTTTATAAATTATTTTTTCACCACTAAAACGCATGAGACTAGTAGTTTTCAAAAATGTTTTCATTTTTGATGAGACGCTGAATAAAAGACGTTTAATCGCCGGCAAACGAAAACCCGCCATATCCCGTAAACCCCGGACTCGGCCTACATAGTCAAAAGTATACAAAGAAAGTACCCAGGGAGTAAATTCATTTCCCGAACGATTTTTTAAATCATTTTTTCAGCACTAAAACGCATGAGACTTGTAGTTTTTAAAAATGTTTTTATTTTTGATGAGACGCTGAATAAAAGAAGTTTAATCGCCGGCAAACGAAAACCCGCGATTTCCCGTAAATCCCGGCTTGGCCCGTATAGTCAAAAGTATACAAAGAAAGTACCCAGGGAGTAAACTCATTTCCCGAACGATTTTTTAAATTATTTTTTCACCACTAAAACGCATAAGACTTGTAGTTTTTAAAAATGTTTTCATTTTTGATGAGACGCTGAATAAAAGAAGTTTAATCGCCGGCAAACGAAAACCCGCGATTTCCCGTAAATCCCGGCTTGGCCCGTATAGTCAAAAGTATACAAAGAAAGTACCCAGGGAGTAAACTCATTTCCCGAACGATTTTTTAAATTATTTTTTCACCACTAAAACGCATGAGACTTGTAGTTTTCAGAAATGTTTTCATTTTTGATGAGACGCTTAATAAAAGTGGTTTAATCGCCGGCAAACGAAAACCCGCGATTTCCCGTAAATCCCGGGCTTGGCCGGTATAGTCGAATGTATACAAAGAAAGTACCCTGTGAGTAAACTCATTTCCAAAACGATTTTTTAAATTATCTTTTCACCACTAAAACGCATGAGACTTGTAGTTTTCAAAAATGTTTTCATTTTTGATGAGACGCTGAATAAAAGAAGTTTAATCGCCGGCAAACGAAAACCCGCCATTTCCCGTAAACCCCGGACTCGGTCCGTATAATCAAAAGTATACAAAACAAGTACCCAGGGAGTAAACTCATTTCCCGAACGATTTTTTAAATTATTTTTTCACCACTAAAACGCATGAGACTTGTAGTTTTCAAAAATGTTTTCATTTTTGATGAGACGCTGAATGAAAGAAGTTCAGTTGCCGGCAAACGAAAACCTGCGATTTCCCGTAAATCCCGGACTCGGCCCGTATAGTCAAAAGTATACAAAGAAAGTATCCAGGGTGTAAACTCATTTCCCGAACGATTTTTTAAATTATTATTTCACCACTAAAGCCCATGAGACTTGTAGTTTTTAAAAATGTTTTCATTTTTGATGAGACGCTTAATGAAAGTGGTTTAATCGCCGGCAAACGAAAACCCGCGATTTCCCGTAAATCCCGGGCTTGGTCGGTATAGTCGAATGTATACAAAGAAAGTACCCTGTGAGTAAACTCATTTCCAAAACGATTTTTTAAATTATATTTTCACCACTAAAACGCATGAGACTTGTAGTTTTCAAAAATGTTTTCATTTTTGATGAGACGCTGAATAAAAGAAGTTTAATCTCTGGCAAACGAAAACCCGCCATTTCCCGTAAACCCCGGACTCGGTCCGTATAATCAAAAGAATACAAAGAAAGTACCCAGGGAGTAAACTCATTTCCCGAGCGATTTTCTAAATTGTTTTTTCACCACTAAAACGCATGAGACTTGTAGTTTTCAAAAATGTTTTCATTTTTGATGAGACGCTGAATGAAAGAAGTTTAGTCGCCGGCAAACGAAAACCTGCGATTTCCCGTAAATCCCGGACTCGGCCCGTATAGTCAAAAGTATACAAAGAAAGTATCCAGGGTGTAAACTCATTTCCCGAACGATTTTTTTAATTATTATTTCACCACTAAAGCCCATGAGACTTGTAGTTTTTAAAAATGTTTTCATTTTTGATGAGACGCTGAATAAAAGAAGTTTAATCGCCGGGAAACGAAAACCCGCGACTTCCCGTAAATCCCGGACTCGGCCCGTATAGTCAAAAGTATACAAAGAAAGTACCCAGGGAGTAAACTCATTTCCCGAACAATTTTTTAAATTATATTTTCACCACTAAAACGCATGAGACTTGTAGTTTTCAAAAATGTTTTCATTTTTGATGGGACGCTGAATGAAAGAAGTTTAATCGCCGGCAAACGAAAACCTGCGATTTCCCGTAAATCCCGGACTCGGCCCGTATAGTCAAAAGTATAATAAGAAAGTACCCAGAGTGTAAACTCATTTCCCGAACGATTTTTTTAATTATTATTTCACCACTAAAGCCCATGAGACTTGTAGTTTTTAAAAATGTTTTTATTTTTGATGAGACGCTGAATAAAAGAAGTTTAATCGCCGGCAAACGAAAACCCGCCATTTCCCGTAAACCCTGGACTCGGCCCGTATAATCAAAAGTATACAAAGAAAGTACCCAGGGAGTAAACTCATTTTACGAACGATTTTATAAATTATTTTTTCACCACTAAAACGCATGAGACTAGTAGTTTTCAAAAATGTTTTCATTTTTGATGAGACGCTGAATAAAAGACGTTTAATCGCCGGCAAACGAAAACCCGCCATATCCCGTAAACCCCGGACTCGGCCTACATAGTCAAAAGTATACAAAGAAAGTACCCAGGGAGTAAACTCATTTCCCGAACGATTTTTTAAATTATTTTTTCAGCACTAAAACGCATGAGACTTGTAGTTTTTAAAAATGTTTTCATTTTTGATGAGACGCTGAATGAAAGAAGTTTATTCGCCGGCAAACGAAAACCCGCGACTTCCCGTAAATCCCGGACTCGGCCCGTATAGTCAAAAGTATACAAAGACAGTACCCAGGGAGTAAACTCATTTCCCGAACGATTTTTTAAATTATATTTTCACCACTAAAACGCATGAGACTTGTAGTTTTCAAAAATGTTTTCATTTTTGATGAGACGCTGAATGAAAGAAGTTTAATCGCCGGCAAACGAAAACCTGCGATTTCCCGTAAATCCCGGACTCGGCCCGTACAGTCAAAAGTATAATAAGAAAGTACCCAGGGTGTAAACTCATTTCCCGAACGATTTTTTAAATTATTATTTCACCACTAAAGCCCATGAGACTTGTAGTTTTTAAAAATGTTTTCATTTTTGATGAGACGCTGAATAAAAGAAGTTTAATCGCCGGCAAACGAAAACCCGCCATTTCCCATAAACCCTGGACTCGGCTCGTATAATCAAAAGTATACAAAGAAAGTACCCAGGGAGTAAACTTATTTCCCGAACGATTTTTTAAATTATTTTTTCACCACTAAAACGCATGAGACTTGTAGTTTTTAAAAATGTTTTCATTTTTAATGAGACGCTGAAGAAAAGACGTTTAATCGCCGGCAAACGAAAACCCGCCATTTCCCGTAAACCCCGGACTCGGCCCGCCAAGTCAAAAGTATACAAAGAAAGTACCCAGGGAGTAAACTCATTTCCCGAACGATTTTTTAAATTATTTTTTCACCACTAAAACGCATGAGACTTGTAGTTTTCAGAAATGTTTTCATTTTTGATGAGACGCTTAATGAAAGTGGTTTAATCGCCGGCAAACGAAAACCCGCGATTTCCCGTAAATCTCGAGCTTGGCCGGTATAGTCGAATGTATACAAAGAAAGTACCCTGTGAGTAAACTCATTTCCGAAACGATTTTTTAAATTATCTTTTCACCACTAAAACGCATGAGACTTGTAGTTTTCAAAAATGTTTTCATTTTTGATGAGACGCTGAATAAAAGAAGTTTAATCGCTGGCAATCGAAAACCCGCCATTTCCCGTAAACCCCGGACTCGGTCCGTATAATCAAAAGTATACAAAGAAAGTACCCAGGGAGTAAACTCATTTCCCGAACGATTTTTTAAATTATTTTTTCACCACTAAAACGCATGAGACTTGTAGTTTTCAAAAATGTTGTCATTTTTGATGAGACGCTGAATGAAAGAAGTTTAATCGCCGGCAAACGAAAACCTGCGATTTCCCGTAAATCCCGGACTCGGCCCGTATAGTCAAAAGTATAATAAGATAGTACCCAGGGTGTATACTCATTTCCCGAACGATTTTTTAAATTATTATTTCACCACTAAAGCCCATGAGACTTGTAGTTTTTAAAAATGTTTTCATTTTTGATGAGACGCTGAATAAAAGAAGTTTAATCGCCGGCAAACGAAAACCCGCCATTTCCCGTAAACCCTGGACTTGGCCCGTATAATGAAAAGTATACAAAGAAAGTACCCAGGGATTAAACTCATTTCCTGAACAATTTTTTAAATTATTTTTTCACCACTAAAACGCATGAGACTAGTAGTTTTCAAAAATGTTTTCATTTTTGATGAGACGCTGAATAAAAGACGTTTAATCGCCGGCAAACGAAAACCCGCCATTTCCGGTAAACCCCGGACTCGGCCGGCATAGTCAAAAGTATACAAAGAAAGTACCCATGGAGTAAACTCATTTTCCGAACGATTTTTTAAATTTTTTTTTCAGCACTAAAACGCATGAGACTTGTAGTTTTCCAAAATGTTTTCATTTTTGATGAGACGCTGAATTAAAGAAGTTTAATCGCCGGCAAACGAAAACCCGCGATTTCCCGTAAATCCCGGACTCGGCCCGTATAGTCAAAAGTATAATAAGATAGTAACCAGGGTGTATACTCATTTCCCGAACGATTTTTTAAATTATTATTTCACCACTAAAGCCCATGAGATTTGTAGTTTTTAAAAATGTTTTCATTTTTGATGAGACGCTTAATGAAAGTGGTTTAATCGCCGTCAAACGAAAACCCGCGATTTCCCGTAAATCTCGGGCTTGGCCGGTATAGTCGAATGTATACAAAGAAAGTACCCTGTGAGTAAACTCATTTCCAAAACGATTTTTTAAATTATCTTTTCACCACTAAAACGCATGAGACTTGTAGTTTTCAAAAATGTTTTCATTTTTGATGAGACGCTGAATAAAAGAAGTTTAATCGCCGGCAAACGAAAACCCGCCATTTCCCGTAAACCCCGGACTCGGTCCGTATAGTCAAAAGTATACAAAGAAAGTACCCAGGGAGTAAACTCATTTCCCGAACGATTTTTTAAATTATATTTTCACCACTAAAACGCATGAGACTTGTAGTTTTCAAAAATGTTGTCATTTTTGATGAGACGCTGAATGAAAGAAGTTTAATCGCCGGCAAACGAAAACCTGCGATTTCCCGTAAATTCCGGACTCGGCCCGTATAGTCAAAACTATAATAAGATAGTACCCAGGGTGTATACTCATTTCCCGAACGATTTTTTAAATTATTATTTCACCACTAAAGCCCATGAGACTTGTAGTTTTTAAAAATGTTTTTATTTTTGATGAGACGCTGAATAAAAGAATTTTAATCGCCGGCAAACGAAAACCCGCCATTTCCCGTAAACCCTGGACTCGGCCCGTATAATCAAAAGTATACAAAGAAAGTACTCAGGGAGTAAACTCATTTCACGAACGATTTTATAAATTATTTTTTCACCACTAAAACGCATGAGACTAGTAGTTTTCAAAAATGTTTTCATTTTTGATGAGACGCTGAATAAAAGACGTTTAATCGCCGGCAAACGAAAACCCGTCATATCCCGTAAACCCCGGACTCGGCTACATAGTCAAAAGTATACAAAGAAAGTACCCAGGGAGTAAACTCATTTCCCGAACGATTTTTTAAATTATTTTTTCAGCACTAAATGGCATGAGACTTGTAGTTTTTAAAAATGTTTTCATTTTTGATGAGACGCTGAATGAAAGAAGTTTATTCGCCGGCAAACGAAAACCCGCGACTTCCCGTAAATCCCGGACTCGCCCCGTATAGTCAAAAGTATACAAAGACAGTACCCAGGGAGTAAACTCATTTCCCGAACGATTTTTTAAATTATATTTTCACCACTAAAACGCATGAGACTTGTAGTTTTCAAAAATGTTTTCATTTTTGATGAGACGCTGAATGAAAGAAGTTTAATCGCCGGCAAACGAAAACCTGCGATTTCCCGTAAATCCCGGACTCGGCCCGTATAGTCAAAAGTATAATAAGAAAGTACCCAGGGTGTAAACTCATTTCCCGAACGATTTTTTAAATTATTATTTCACCACTAAAGCCCATGAGACTTGTAGTTTTTAAAAATGTTTTCATTTTTGATGAGACGCTGAATAAAAGAAGTTTAATCGCCGGCAAACGAAAACCCGCCATTTCCCATAAACCCTGGACTCGGCCCGTATAATCAAAGGTATACAAAGAAAGTACCCAGGGAGTAAACTTATTTCCCGAACGATTTTTTAAATTATCTTTTCACCACTAAAACGCATGAGACTTGTAGTTTTCAAAAATGTTTTCATTTTTAATGAGACGCTGAAGAAAAGACGTTTAATCGCCGGCAAACGAAAACCCGCCATTTCCCGTAAACCCCGGACTCAGCCCGCCAAGTCAAAAGTATACAAAGAAAGTACCCAGGGAGTAAACTCATTTCCCAAACGATTTTTTGAATTATTATTTCACCACTAAAGCCCATGAGACTTGTAGTTTTTAAAAATGTTTTCATTTTTGATGAGACGCTGAATAAAAGAAGTTTAATCGCCGGCAAACGAAAACCCGCGATTTCCCGTAAATCCCGGACTCGGCTCGTATAGTCAAAAGTATACAAAGAAAGTACCCAGGGAGTAAACTCATTTCCCGAACGATTTTTTAAATTATTTTTTCACCACTAAAACGCATGAGACTTGTAGTTTTCAGAAATGTTTTCATTTTTGATGAGACGCTTAATGAAAGTGGTTTAATCGCCGGCAAACGAAAACCCGCGATTTCCCGTAAATCTCGAGCTTGGCCGGTATAGTCGAATGTATACAAAGAAAGTACCCTGTGAGTAAACTCATTTCCAAAACGATTTTTTAAATTATCTTTTCACCACTAAAACGCATGAGACTTGTAGTTTTCAAAAATGTTTTCATTTTTGATGAGACGCTGAATAAAAGAAGTTTAATCGCTGGCAAACGAAAACCCGCCATTTCCCGTAAATCCCGGACTCGGTCCGTATAATCAAAAGTATACAAAGAAAGTACCCAGGGAGTAAACTCATTTCCCGAACGATTTTTTAAATTATTTTTTCACCACTAAAACGCATGAGACTTGTAGTTTTCAAAAATGTTTTCATTTTTGATGAGACGCTGAATAAAAGACGTTTAATCGCCGGCAAACGAAAACCCGCCATTTCCCGTAAACCCCGGACTCGGCCCGCCAAGTCAAAAGTATACAAAGAAAGTACCCAGGGAGTAAACTCATTTCCCAAACGATTTTTTGAATTATTATTTCACCACTAAAGCCCATGAGACTTGTAGTTTTTAAAAATGTTTTCATTTTTGATGAGACGCTGAATAAAAGAAGTTTAATCGCCGGCAAACGAAAACCCGCGATTTCCCGTAAATCCCGGACTCGGCTCGTATAGTCAAAAGTATACAAAGAAAGTACCCAGGGAGTAAACTCATTTCCCGAACGATTTTTTAAATTATTTTTTCACCACTAAAACGCATGAGATTTGTAGTTTTCAGAAATGTTTTTATTTTTGATGAGACCCTTAATGAAAGTGGTTTAATCGCCGGCAAACGAAAACCCGCGATTTCCCGTAAATCTCGGGCTTGGCCGGTATAGTCGAATGTATACAAAGAAAGTACCCTGTGAGTAAACTCATTTCCAAAACGATTTTTTAAATTATCTTTTCACCACTAAAACGCATGAGACTTGTAGTTTTCAAAAATGTTTTCATTTTTGATGAGACGCCGAATAAAAGAAGTTTAATCGCCGGCAAACGAAAACCCGCCATTTCCCGTAAACCCCGGACTCGGTCCGTATAGTCAAAAGTATACAAAGAAAGTACCCAGGGAGTAAACTCATTTCCCGAACGATTTTTTAAATTATATTTTCACCACTAAAACACATGAGACTTGTAGTTTTCAAAAATGTTGTCATTTTTGATGAGACGCTGAATGAAAAAAGTTTAATCGCCGGCAAACGAAAACCTGCGATTTCCCGTAAATCCCGGACTCGGCCCGTATAGTCAAAAGTATAATAAGATAGTACCCAGGGTGCATACTCATTTCCCGAACGATTTTTTAAATTATTATTTCACCACTAAAGCCCATGAGACTTGTAGTTTTTAAAAATGTTTTCATTTTTGATGAGACGCTGAATAAAAGAAGTTTAATCGCCGGCAAACGAAAACCCGCCATTTCCCGTAAACCCTGGACTTGGCCCGTATAATCAAAAGTATACAAAGAAAGTACCCAGGGAGTAAACTCATTTCCTGAACAATTTTTTAAATTAATTTTTCACCACTAAAACGCATGAGACTAGTAGTTTTCAAAAATGTTTTCATTTTTGATGAGACGCTGAATAAAAGACGTTTAATCGCCGGCAAACGAAAACCCGCCATTTCCCGTAAACCCCGGACTCGGCCGGCATAGTCAAAAGTATACAAAGAAAGTACCCATGGAGTAAACTCATTTTCCGAACGATTTTTTAAATTTTTTCTTCAGCACTAAAACGCATGAGACTTGTAGTTTTCCAAAATGTTTTCATTTTTGATGAGACGCTGAATTAAAGAAGTTTAATCGCCGGCAAACGAAAACCCGCGATTTCCCGTAAATCCCGGACTCGGCCCGTATAGTCAAAAGTATAATAAGATAGTACCCAGGGTGTATACTCATTTCCCGAACGATTTTTTAAATTATTATTTCACCACTAAAGCCCATGAGATTTGTAGTTTTTAAAAATGTTTTCATTTTTGATGAGACGCTTAATGAAAGTGGTTTAATCGCCGGCAAACGAAAACCCGCGATTTCCCGTAAATCTCGGGCTTGGCCGGTATAGTCGAATGTATACAAAGAAAGTACCCTGTGAGTAAACTCATTTCCAAAACGATTTTTTAAATTTTTTTTTCAGCACTAAAACGCATGAGACTTGTAGTTTTCAAAAATGTTTTCATTTTTGATGAGACGCTGAATTAAAGAAGTTTAATCGCCGGCAAACGAAAACCCGCGATTTCCCGTAAATCCCGGACTCGGCCCGTATAGTCAAAAGTATAATAAGATAGTACCCAGGGTGTATACTCATTTCCCGAACGATTTTTTAAATTATTATTTCACCACTAAAGCCCATGAGATTTGTAGTTTTTAAAAATGTTTTCATTTTTGATGAGACGCTTAATGAAAGTGGTTTAATCGCCGGCAAACGAAAACCCGCGATTTCCCGTAAATCTCGGGCTTGGCCGGTATAGTCGAATGTATACAAAGAAAGTACCCTGTGAGTAAACTCATTTCCAAAACGATTTTTTAAATTTTTTTTTCAGCACTAAAACGCATGAGACTTGTAGTTTTCAAAAATGTTTTCATTTTTGATGAGACGCTGAATTAAAGAAGTTTAATCGCCGGCAAACGAAAACCCGCGATTTCCCGTAAATCCCGGACTCGGCCCGTATAGTCAAAAGTATAATTAGGTAGTACCCAGGGTGTATACTCATTTCCCGAAAGATTTTTTAAATTATTATTTCACCACTAAAGCCCATGAGATTTGTAGTTTTTAAAAATGTTTTCATTTTTGATGAGACGCTGAATAAAAGAAGTTTAATCGCCGGCAAACGAAAACCCGCCATTTCCCGTAAACCCTGGACTCGGCCCGTATAGTCAAAAGTATACAAAGAAAGTACCCAGGGAGTAAACTCATTTCCCGAACGATTTTTTAAATTATTTTTCACCACTAAAACGCATGAGACTAGTAGTTTTCAAAAATGTTTTCATTTTTGATGAGACGCTGAAAAAAAGACGTTTAATCGCCGGCAAACGAAAACCCGCCATTTCCCGTAAACCCCGGACTCGGCCCGTATAGTCAAAAGTATAATAAGATAGTACCCAGGGTGTATACTCATTTCCCGAACGATTTTTTAAATTATTATTTCACCACTAAAGCCCATGAGACTTGTAGTTTTTAAAAATGTTTTCATTTTTGATGAGACGCTGAATAAAAGAAGTTTAATCGCCGGCAAACAAAAACCCGCCATTTCCCGTAAACCCTGGACTTGGCCCGTATAATCAAAAGTATACAAAGAAAGTACCCAGGGAGTAAACTCATTTCCTGAACAATTTTTTAAATTATTTTTTCACCACTAAAACGCATGAGACTAGTAGTTTTCAAAAATGTTTTCATTTTTGATGAGACGCTGAATAAAAGACGTTTAATCGCCGGAAAACGAAAACCCGCCATTTCCCGTAAACCCCGGACTCAGCCGGCATAGTCAAAAGTATACAAAGAAAGTACCCATGGAGTAAACTCATTTCCCGAACGATTTTTTAAATTTTTTTTTCAGCACTAAAACGCATGAGACTTGTAGTTTTCAAAAATGTTTTCATTTTTGATGAGACGCTGAATTAAAGAAGTTTAATCGCCGGCAAACGAAAACCCGCGATTTCCCGTAAATCCCGGACTCGGCCCGTATAGTCAAAAGTATAATAAGATAGTACCCAGGGTGTATACTCATTTCCCGAAGGATTTTTTAAATTATTATTTCACCACTAAAGCCCATGAGATTTGTAGTTTTTAAAAATGTTTTCATTTTTGATGAGACGCTTAATGAAAGTGGTTTAATCGCCGGCAAACGAAAACCCGCGATTTCCCGTAAATCTCGGGCTTGGCCGGTATAGTCGAATGTATACAAAGAAAGTACCCAGGGAGTAAACTCATTTCCCGAACGATTTTTTAAATTATATTTTCACCACTAAAACGCATGAGACTTGTAGTTTTCAAAAATGTTGTCATTTTTGATGAGACGCTGAATGAAAGAAGTTTAATCGCCGGCAAACGAAAACCTGCGATTTCCCGTAAATTCCGGACTCGGCCCGTATAGTCAAAAGTATAATAAGATAGTACCCAGGGTGTATACTCATTTCCCGAACGATTTTTTAAATTATTATTTCACCACTAAAGCCCATGAGACTTGTAGTTTTTAAAAATGTTTTCATTTTTGATGAGACGCTGAATAAAAGAAGTTTAATCGCCGGCAAACAAAAACCCGCCAATTCCCGTAAACCCTGGACTTGGCCCGTATAATCAAAAGTATACAAAGAAAGTACCCAGGGAGTAAACTCATTTCCTGAACAATTTTTTAAATTATTTTTTCACCACTAAAACGCATGAGACTAGTAGTTTTCAAAAATGTTTTCATTTTTGATGAGACGCTGAATAAAAGACGTTTAATCGCCGGAAAACGAAAATCCGCCATTTCCCGTAAACCCCGGACTCAGCCGGCATAGTCAAAAGTATACAAAGAAAGTACCCATGGAGTAAACTCATTTCCCGAACGATTTTTTAAATTTTTTTTTCAGCACTAAAACGCATGAGACTTGTAGTTTTCAAAAATGTTTTCATTTTTGATGAGACGCTGAATTAAAGAAGTTTAATCGCCGGCAAACGAAAACCCGCGATTTCCCGTAAATCCCGGACTCGGCCCGTATAGTCAAAAGTATAATAAGATAGTACCCAGGGTGTATACTCATTTCCCGAACGATTTTTTAAATTATTATTTCACCACTAAAGCCCATGAGATTTGTAGTTTTTAAAAATGTTTTCATTTTTGATGAGACGCTGAATAAAAGAAGTTTAATCGCCGGCAAACGAAAACCCGCCATTTCCCGTAAACCCTGGACTCGGCCCGTATAGTCAAAAGTATACAAAGAAAGTACCCAGGGAGTAAACTCATTTCCCGAACGATTTTTTAAATTATTTTTCACCACTAAAACGCATGAGACTAGTTGTTTTCAAAAATGTTTTCATTTTTGATGAGACGCTGAAAAAAAGACGTTTAATCGCCGGCAAACGAAAACCCGCCATTTCCCGTAAACCCCGGACTCGGCCCGCATAGTCAAAAGTATACAAAGAAAGTACCCAGGGAGTAAACTCATTTCCCGAACGATTTTTTAAATTATATTTTCACCACTAAAACGCATGAGACTTGTAGTTTTCAAAAATGTTGTCATTTTTGATGAGACGCTGAATGAAAGAAGTTTAATCGCCGGCAAACGAAAACCTGCGATTTCCCGTAAATTCCGGACTCGGCCCGTATAGTCAAAAGTATAATAAGATAGTACCCAGGGTGTATACTCATTTCCCGAACGATTTTTTAAATTATTATTTCACCACTAAAGCCCATGAGACTTGTAGTTTTTAAAAATGTTTTCATTTTTGATGAGACGCTGAATAAAAGAAGTTTAATCGCCGGCAAACAAAAACCCGCCAATTCCCGTAAACCCTGGACTTGGCCCGTATAATCAAAAGTATACAAAGAAAGTACCCAGGGAGTAAACTCATTTCCTGAACAATTTTTTAAATTATTTTTTCACCACTAAAACGCATGAGACTAGTAGTTTTCAAAAATGTTTTCATTTTTGATGAGACGCTGAATAAAAGACGTTTAATCGCCGGAAAACGAAAATCCGCCATTTCCCGTAAACCCCGGACTCAGCCGGCATAGTCAAAAGTATACAAAGAAAGTACCCATGGAGTAAACTCATTTCCCGAACGATTTTTTAAATTTTTTTTTCAGCACTAAAACGCATGAGACTTGTAGTTTTCAAAAATGTTTTCATTTTTGATGAGACGCTGAATTAAAGAAGTTTAATCGCCGGCAAACGAAAACCCGCGATTTCCCGTAAATCCCGGACTCGGCCCGTATAGTCAAAAGTATAATAAGATAGTACCCAGGGTGTATACTCATTTCCCGAACGATTTTTTAAATTATTATTTCACCACTAAAGCCCATGAGATTTGTAGTTTTTAAAAATGTTTTCATTTTTGATGAGACGCTGAATAAAAGAAGTTTAATCGCCGGCAAACGAAAACCCGCCATTTCCCGTAAACCCTGGACTCGGCCCGTATAGTCAAAAGTATACAAAGAAAGTACCCAGGGAGTAAACTCATTTCCCGAACGATTTTTTAAATTATTTTTCACCACTAAAACGCATGAGACTAGTTGTTTTCAAAAATGTTTTCATTTTTGATGAGACGCTGAAAAAAAGACGTTTAATCGCCGGCAAACGAAAACCCGCCATTTCCCGTAAACCCCGGACTCGGCCCGCATAGTCAAAAGTATACAAAGAAAGTACCCAGGGAGTAAACTCATTTCCCGAACGATTTTTTAAATTATATTTTCACCACTAAAACGCATGAGACTTGTAGTTTTCAAAAATGTTGTCATTTTTGATGAGACGCTGAATGAAAGAAGTTTAATCGCCGGCAAACGAAAACCTGCGATTTCCCGTAAATTCCGGACTCGGCCCGTATAGTCAAAAGTATAATAAGATAGTACCCAGGGTGTACACTCATTTCCCGAACGATTTTTTAAATTATTATTTCACCACTAAAGCCCATGAGACTTGTAGTTTTTAAAAATGTTTTCATTTTTGATGAGACGCTGAATAAAAGAAGTTTAATCGCCGGCAAACAAAAACCCGCCATTTCCCGTAAACCCTGGACTTGGCCCGTATAATCAAAAGTATACAAAGAAAGTACCCAGGGAGTAAACTCATTTCCTGAACAATTTTTTAAATTATTTTTTCACCACTAAAACGCATGAGACTAGTAGTTTTCAAAAATGTTTTCATTTTTGATGAGACGCTGAATAAAAGACGTTTAATCGCCGGAAAACGAAAACCCGCCATTTCCCGTAAACCCCGGACTCAGCCGGCATAGTCAAAAGTATACAAAGAAAGTACCCATGGAGTAAACTCATTTCCCGAACGATTTTTTAAATTTTTTTTTCAGCACTAAAACGCATGAGACTTGTAGTTTTCAAAAATGTTTTCATTTTTGATGAGACGCTGTATTAAAGAAGTTTAATCGCCGGCAAACGAAAACCCGCGATTTCCCGTAAATCCCGGACTCGGCCCGTATAGTCAAAAGTATAATAAGATAGTACCCAGGGTGTATACTCATTTCCCGAACGATTTTTTAAATTATTATTTCACCACTAAAGCCCATGAGATTTGTAGTTTTTAAAAATGTTTTCATTTTTGATGAGACGCTGAATAAAAGAAGTTTAATCGCCGGCAAACGAAAACCCGCCATTTCCCGTAAACCCTGGACTCGGCCCGTATAGTCAAAAGTATACAAAGAAAGTACCCAGGGAGTAAACTCATTTCCCGAACGATTTTTTAAATTTTTTTTTCAGCACTAAAACGCATGAGACTTGTAGTTTTCAAAAATGTTTTCATTTTTGATGAGACGCTGAATTAAAGAAGTTTAATCGCCGGCAAACGAAAACCCGCGATTTCCCGTAAATCCCGGACTCGGCCCGTATAGTCAAAAGTATAATAAGATAGTACCCAGGGTGTATACTCATTTCCCGAACGATTTTTTAAATTATTATTTCACCACTAAAGCCCATGAGATTTGTAGTTTTTAAAAATGTTTTCATTTTTGATGAGACGCTGAATAAAAGAAGTTTAATCGCCGGCAAACGAAAACCCGCCATTTCCCGTAAACCCTGGACTCGGCCCGTATAGTCAAAAGTATACAAAGAAAGTACCCAGGGAGTAAACTCATTTCCCGAACGATTTTTTAAATTATTTTTCACCACTAAAACGCATGAGACTAGTAGTTTTCAAAAATGTTTTCATTTTTGATGAGACGCTGAAAAAAAGACGTTTAATCGCCGGCAAAAGAAAACCCGCCATTTCCCGTAAACCCCGGACTCGGCCCGCATAGTCAAAAGTATACAAAGAAAGTACCCAGGGCGTAAACTCATTTCCCGAACGATTTTTTAAATTATTTTTTCAGCACTAAAACGCATGAGACTTGTAGTTTTTAAAAATGTTTTCATTTTTGATGAGACGCTGAATGAAAGAAGTTTAATCGCCGGCAAACGAAAACCCGCGACTTCCCGTAAATCCCGGACTCGGCCCGTATAGTCAAAAGTATACAAAGAAAGTACCCAGGGAGTAAACTCATTCTCCGAACGATTTTTTAAATTATATTTTCACCACTAAAACGCATGAGCCTTGTAGTTTTCAAAAATGTTTTCATTTTTGATGAGACGCTGAATGAAAGAAGTTTAATCGCCGGCAAACGAAAACCTGCGATTTCCCGTAAATCCCGGACTCGGCCCGTATAGTCAAAAGTATAATAAGAAAGTACCCAGGGTGTAAACTCATTTCCCGTACGATTTTTTAAATTATTATTTCACCACTAAAGCCCATGAGACTTGTAGTTTTTAAAAATGTTTTCCTTTTTTGATGAGACGCTGAATAAAAGAAGTTTAATCGCCGGCAAACGAAAACCCGCCATTTCCCGTAAACCCTGGACTCGGCCCGTATAATCAAAAGTATACAAAGAAAGTACCCAGGGAGTAAACTTATTTCCCGAACGATTTTTTAAATTATTTTTTCACCACTAAAACGCATGAGACTTGTAGTTTTCAAAGTGTTTTCATTTTTGATGAGACGCTGAATAAAAGAAGTTTAATCGCCGGCAAACGAAAACCCGCCATTTCCTGTAAACCCTGGACTCGGCCCGTATAATCAAAAGTATACAAAGAAAGTACCCAGGGAGTAAACTCATTTCCCGAACGATTTTTTAAATTATTTTTCACCACTAAAACGCATGAGACTAGTAGTTTTCAAAAATGTTTTTATTTTTGATGAGACGCTGAAAAAAAGACGTTTAATCGCCGGCAAACGAAAACCCGCCATTTCCCGTAAACCCCGAACTCGGCCCGCATAGTCAAAAGTATACAAAGAAAGTACCCAGGGAGTAAACTCATTTCCCGAACGATTTTTTAAATTATTTTTTCAGCACTAAAACGCATAAGACTTGTAGTTTTTAAAAATGTTTTCATTTTTGATGAGACGCTGAATAAAAGAAGTTTAATCGCCGGCAAATGAAAACCCGCGATTTCCCGTAAATCCCGGTCTCGGCCCGTATAGTCAAAAGTATACAAAGAAAGTACCCAGGGAGTAAACTCATTTCCCGACGATTTTTTAAATTATTTTTTCACCACTAAAACGCATGAGACTTGTAGTTTTTAAAAATGTTTTCATTTTTGATGAGACGCTGAATAAAAGACGATTAATCGCCGGCAAACAAAAACCCGCCATTTCCCGTAAATTCCGGACTCGGCCCGCATAGTCAAAAGTATACAAAGAAAGCACCCAGGGAGTAAACTCATTTTCCGAACGATTTTTTAAATTATTTTTTCAGCACTAAAACGCATGAGACTTGTAGTTTTTAAAAATGTTTTCATTTTTGATGAGACGGTGAATAAAAGAAGTTTAATCGCCGGCAAACGAAAACCTGCGATTTCCCGTAAATCTTGGACTCGGCCAGTATAGTCAAAAGTATACAAAGAAAGTACCCAGGGAGTAAACTCATTTCCCAAACGATTTTTTAAATTATTTTTTCACCACTAAAACGCATGAGACTTGTAGTTTTCAAAAATGTTTTCATTTTTGATGAGACGCTGAATAAAAGCAGTTTAATCGCCGGCAAACAAAAACCCGCGATTTCCCGTAAATCCCGGACTCGGCCCGTATAGTTAAAAGTATACAAGGAAAGTACCCAGTGAGTAAACTCATTTCCCGAACGAATTTTTAAATTATTTTTTCACCACTAAAACGTATGAGACTTGTAGTTTTCAAAAATGTTTTCATTTTTGATGAGACGCTGAATAAAAGAAGTTTAATCGCCGGCAAACGAAAACCTGCGATTTCCCGTAAATCCCGGACTCGGCCCGTATAGTCAAAAGTATACAAAGAAAGTACCCAGGGAGTAAACTCATTTCCCGAACGATTTTTTAAATTATTTTTTCAGCACTAAAACGCATGAGACTTGTAGTTTTTAAAAATGTTTTCATTTTTGATGAGACGCTGAATGAAAGAAGTTTAATCGCCGGCAAACGAAAACCCGCGACTTCCCGTAAATCCCGGACTCGGCCCGTATAGTCAAAAGTATACAAAGAAAGTACCCAGGGAGTAAACTCATTCTCCGAACGATTTTTTAAATTATATTTTCACCACTAAAACGCATGAGCCTTGTAGTTTTCAAAAATGTTTTCATTTTTGATGAGACGCTGAATGAAAGAAGTTTAATCGCCGGCAAACGAAAACCTGCGATTTCCCGTAAATCCCGGACTCGGCCCGTATAGTCAAAAGTATAATAAGAAAGTACCCAGGGTGTAAACTCATTTCCCGTACGATTTTTTAAATTATTATTTCACCACTAAAGCCCATGAGACTTGTAGTTTTTAAAAATGTTTTCCTTTTTTGATGAGACGCTGAATAAAAGAAGTTTAATCGCCGGCAAACGAAAACCCGCCATTTCCCGTAAACCCTGGACTCGGCCCGTATAATCAAAAGTATACAAAGAAAGTACCCAGGGAGTAAACTTATTTCCCGAACGATTTTTTAAATTATTTTTTCACCACTAAAACGCATGAGACTTGTAGTTTTCAAAGTGTTTTCATTTTTGATGAGACGCTGAATAAAAGAAGTTTAATCGCCGGCAAACGAAAACCCGCCATTTCCTGTAAACCCTGGACTCGGCCCGTATAATCAAAAGTATACAAAGAAAGTACCCAGGGAGTAAACTCATTTCCCGAACGATTTTTTAAATTATTTTTCACCACTAAAACGCATGAGACTAGTAGTTTTCAAAAATGTTTTTATTTTTGATGAGACGCTGAAAAAAAGACGTTTAATCGCCGGCAAACGAAAACCCGCCATTTCCCGTAAACCCCGAACTCGGCCCGCATAGTCAAAAGTATACAAAGAAAGTACCCAGGGAGTAAACTCATTTCCCGAACGATTTTTTAAATTATTTTTTCAGCACTAAAACGCATAAGACTTGTAGTTTTTAAAAATGTTTTCATTTTTGATGAGACGCTGAATAAAAGAAGTTTAATCGCCGGCAAATGAAAACCCGCGATTTCCCGTAAATCCCGGTCTCGGCCCGTATAGTCAAAAGTATACAAAGAAAGTACCCAGGGAGTAAACTCATTTCCCGACGATTTTTTAAATTATTTTTTCACCACTAAAACGCATGAGACTTGTAGTTTTTAAAAATGTTTTCATTTTTGATGAGACGCTGAATAAAAGACGATTAATCGCCGGCAAACAAAAACCCGCCATTTCCCGTAAATTCCGGACTCGGCCCGCATAGTCAAAAGTATACAAAGAAAGCACCCAGGGAGTAAACTCATTTTCCGAACGATTTTTTAAATTATTTTTTCAGCACTAAAACGCATGAGACTTGTAGTTTTTAAAAATGTTTTCATTTTTGATGAGACGGTGAATAAAAGAAGTTTAATCGCCGGCAAACGAAAACCTGCGATTTCCCGTAAATCTTGGACTCGGCCAGTATAGTCAAAAGTATACAAAGAAAGTACCCAGGGAGTAAACTCATTTCCCAAACGATTTTTTAAATTATTTTTTCACCACTAAAACGCATGAGACTTGTAGTTTTCAAAAATGTTTTCATTTTTGATGAGACGCTGAATAAAAGCAGTTTAATCGCCGGCAAACAAAAACCCGCGATTTCCCGTAAATCCCGGACTCGGCCCGTATAGTTAAAAGTATACAAGGAAAGTACCCAGTGAGTAAACTCATTTCCCGAACGAATTTTTAAATTATTTTTTCACCACTAAAACGTATGAGACTTGTAGTTTTCAAAAATGTTTTCATTTTTGATGAGACGCTGAATAAAAGAAGTTTAATCGCCGGCAAACGAAAACCTGCGATTTCCCGTAAATCCCGGACTCGGCCCGTATAGTCAAAAGTATACAAAGAAAGTACCCAGGGAGTAAACTCATTTCCCAAACGATTTTTTAAATTATTATTTCACCACTAAAACGCATGAGACTTGTAGTTTTTAAAAATGTTTTCATTTTTGATGAGACACTTAATGAAAGAGGTTTAATCGCCGGAAAACGAAAACCCGCGATTTCCCGTAAATACCGGGCTTGACCCGTATAGTCGAATGTATACAAAGAAAGCACCCTGTGAGTAAACTCATTTCGAGAACGATTTTTTAAATTATTTTTTCACCACTAAAACGCATAAGACTTGTAGTTTTTAAAAATGTTTTCATTTTTGATGAGACGCTGAATAAAAGAAGTTTAATCGCCGGCAAACGAAAACCCGCGATTTCCCGTAAATCCCGGCTTGGCCGTAATAGTCAAAAGTATACAAAGAAAGTATCCAGGGAGTAAACTCATTTCCCGAACGATTTTTTAAATTATTTTTTCACCACTAAAACGCATGAGACTTTTAGTTTTTAAAAATGTTTTCATTTTTGATGAGACGCTGAATAAAAGAAGTTTACTCGCCGGAAAACGAAAACCCGCGATTTCCCGTAAATCCCGGGCTTGACCCGTATATTCAAAAGTATACGAAGAAAGCACCCTGTGAGTAAACTCATTTCGAGAACGATTTTTTAAATTATTTTTTCACCACTAAAACGCATGAGACTTTTAGTTTTTAAAAATGTTTTCATTTTTGATGAGACGCTGAATAAAAGAAGTTTACTCGCCGGAAAACGAAAACCCGCGATTTCCCGTAAATCCCGGGCTTGACCCGTATAGTCGAATGTATACAAAGAAAGCACCCTGTGAGTAAACTCATTTCGAGAACGATTTTTTAAATTATTTTTTCACCACTAAAACGCATAAGACTTGTAGTTTTTAAAAATGTTTTCATTTTTGATGAGACGCTGAATAAAAGAAGTTTAATCGCCTGCAAACGAAAACCCGCGATTTCCCGTAAATCCCGGCTTGGCCGTAATAGTCAAAAGTATACAAAGAAAGTATCCAGGGAGTAAACTCATTTCCCGAACGATTTTTTAAATTATTTTTTCACCACTAAAACGCATGAGACTTTTAGTTTTTAAAAATGTTTTCATTTTTGATGAGACGCTGAATAAAAGCAGTTTAATCGCCGGCAAACGAAAACCTGCGATTTCCCGTAAATCCCGGACTCGGCCCGTATAGTCAAAAGTATACAAAGAAAGTACCCAGGGAGTAAACTCATTTCCAGAACGATTTTTTAAATTATTTTTTCACCACCAAAACGCATAAGACTTGTAGTTTTTAAAAATGTTTTCATTTTTGATGAGACGCTGAATAAAAGAAGTTTAATCGCCGGCAAACGAAAACCCGCGATTTCCCGTAAATCCCGGGCTTGGCCCGTATAGTCAAAAGTATACAAAGAAAGTACCCAGGGAGTAAACTCATTTCCCGAACGATTTTTTAAATTACTTTTTCACCACTAAAACGCGTGAGACTTGTAGTTTTCAAAAATGTTTTCATTTTTGATGAGACGCTAAATAAAAGCAGTTTAATCGCCGGCAAACGAAAACCTGCGATTTCCCTAAATCCCGGACTCGGCCCGTATAGTCAAAAGTATACAAAGAAAGTACCCAGGGAGTAAACTCATTTCCAGAACGATTTTTTAAATTATTTTTTCACCACTAAAACGCATAAGACTTGTAGTTTTTGGAAATATTTTCATTTTTGATGAGACGCTGAATAAAAGAAGTTTAATCGCCGGCAAACGAAAACCCGCGATTTCCTGTAAATCCCGGGCTTGGCCCGTATAGTCGAATATATACAAAGAAAGTACCCTGTGAGTAAACTCATTTCCAGAACGATTTTTTAAATTATTTTTTCACCACTAAAACGCATAAGACTTGTAGTTTTTAAAAATGTTTTCATTTTTGATGAGACGCTGAATAAAGGAAGTTTAATCGCCGGCAAACGAAAACCCGCGATTTCCCGTATATCCCGGCATGGCCCGTATAGTCAAAAGTATACAAAGAAAGTACCCAGGGAGTAAACTCATTTCCCGAACGATTTTTTAAATTATTTTTTCACCACTAAAACGCATGAGACTTTTAGTTTTTAAAAATGTTTTCATTTTTGATGAGACGCTGAATAAAAGAAGTTTACTCGCCGGCAAACGAAAACCTGCCATTTCCCGTAAATCCTGGACTCGGCCCGTATAGTCAAAAGTATACAAAGAATGTACCCAGGGAGTAATCTCATTTTCAGAACGATTTTTTAAATTATTTTTTCACCACTAAAACGCATAAGACTTGTAGTTTTTAAAAATGTTTTCATTTTTGATGAGACGCTGAATAAAAGAAGTTTAATCGCCGGCAAACGAAAACCCGCGATTTCCCGTAAATTCCGGCTTGGCCCATATAGTCAAAAGTATACAAAGAAAGTACCCAGGGAGTAAACTCATTTCCCGAACGATTTTTTAAATTATTTTCTCATCACTAAAACGCAAAAGACTTGTAGTTTTTAAAAATGTTTTCATTTTTGATGAGACGCTGAATAAAAGAAGTTTAATCGCCGGCAAACGAAAACCCGCGATTTCCCGTAAATCCCGGGCTTGGCCCGTATAGTCAAAAGTATACAAAGAAAGTACCCAGGGAGTAAACTCATTTCCCGAACGATTTTTTAAATTACTTTTTCACCACTAAAACGCATGAGACTTGTAGTTTTCAAAAATGTTTTCATTTTTGATGGGACGCTGAATAAAAGAAGTTTAATCGCCGGCAAACGAAAATCCGCGATTTCCCGTAAATCCCGGACTCGGCCCGTATAGTCAAAAGCATACAAAGAAAGTACCCAGGGAGTAAACTCATTTCCCGAACGATTTTTTAAATTATTTTTTCACCACTAAAACGCCTGAGACTTGTAGTTTTCAAAAATGTTTTCATTTTTGATGAGACGCTTAATGAAAGAGGTTTCATCGCCGGCAAACGAAATCCCGCGTTTTCCCGTAAATTCGGGGCTTGGCCCGTATAGTCGAATGTATACAAAGAAAGTACCCAGGGAGTAAACTCATTTCCCGAACGATTTTTTAAATTTTTTTTTTCACCACTAAAACGCATGAGACTTGTAGTTTTAAAAATGTTTTCATTTTTGATCAGACGCGTAATGAAAGAGGTTTAATCGCCGGAAAACAAAAACCCGCGATTTCCCGTAAATCCCGGGCTTGGCCCGTATAGTCGAATGTATACAAAGAAAGCACCCTGTGAGTAAACTCATTTCCAGAACGATTTTTTAAATTATTTTTTCACCACTAAAACGCATAAGACTTGTAGTTTTTAAAAATGTTTTCATTTTTGATGAGACGCTGAATAAAAGAAGTTTAATCGCCGGCAAACGAAAACCCGCGATTTCCCGTAAATCCCGGCTTGGCCCGTATAGTCAAAAGTATACAAAGAAAGTACCCAGGGAGTAAATTCATTTCCCGAACGATTTTTTAAATTATTTTTTCATCACTAAAACGCATGAGACTTGTACTTTCAAAAATGTTTTCATTTTTGATGAGACGCTGAATAAAAGAAGTTTAATCGCCGGTAAACGAAAACCTGCGATTTCCCGTAAATCCCGGGCTTGGCCCGTATAGTCAAAAGTATACAAAGAAAGTACCCAGGGAGTAAACTCATTTCCCGTACGATTTTTTAAATTACTTTTTCACCACTAAAACGCATGAGACTTGTAGTTTTTAAAAATGTTTTCATTTTTGATGAGACGCTGAATAAAAGAAGTTTAATCGCTGGCAAACGAAAACCTGCCATTTCCCGCAAAATCCTGGATTCGGCCCGTATAGTCAAAAGTATACAAAGAAAATACCCAGGTAGTAAACTCATCTCCCAAACGATTTTTTAAATTATTATTTCACCACTAAAACGCATGAGACTTTTAGTTTTTAAAAATGTTTTTATTTTTGATGAGACGCTGAATAAAAGAAGTTTACTCGCTGGCAAACGAAAACCTGCCATTTCCCGTAAATCCTGGACTAGGCCCGTATAGTCAAAAGTATACAAAGAAAGTACCCAGGGAGTAAACTCATTTCCCAAACGATTTTTTAAATTATTATTTCACCACTAAAACGCATGAGACTTGTAGTTTTCAAGAATGTTTTCATTTTTGATGAGACGCTGAATAAAAGCAGTTTAATCGCCGGCAAACGAAAACCTGCGATTTCACGTAAATCCCGGACTCGGCCCGTATAGTCAAAAGTATACAAAGAAAGTACCCAGGGAGTAAACTCATTTCCAGAACGATTTTTTAAATTATTTTTTCACCACTAAAACGCATCAGACTTGTAGTTTTTAAAAATGTTTTCATTTTTGATGAGACGCTGAATAAAAGAAGTTTTATCGCCGGCAAACGAAAACCCGCGATTTCCCGTAAATCCCGGGCTTGGCCCGTATAGTCAAAAGTATACAAAGAAAGTACCCAGGGAGTAAACTCATTTCCCGAACGATTTTTTAAATTACTTTTTCACCACTAAAACGCATGAGACTTGTAGTTTTCAAAAATGTTTTCATTTTTGATGAGACGCTAAATAAAAGCAGTTTAATCGCCGGCAAACGAAAACCTGCGATTTCCCTAAATCCCGGACTCGGCCCGTATAGTCAGAAGTATACAAAGAAAGTACCCAGGGAGTAAACTCATTTCCAGAACGATTTTTAAAATTATTTTTTCACCACTAAAACGCATAAGACTTGTAGTTTTTGAAAATATTTTCATTTTTGATGAGACGCTGAATAAAAGAAGCTTAATCGCCGGCAAACAAAAACCCGCGATTTCCCGTAAATCCCGGACTCGGCCCGTATAGTCAAAAGCATACAAAGAAAGTACCCAGGGGGTAAACTCATTTCCCGAACGATTTTTTAAATTATTTTTTCACCACTAAAACGCATGAGACTTGTAGTTTTCAAAAATGTTTTCATTTTTGATGAGACGCTTAATGAAAGAGGTTTCATCGCCGGCAAACGAAATCCCGCGTTTTCCCGTAAATTCGGGGCTTGGCCCGTATAGTCGAATGTATACAAAGAAAGTACCCAGGGAGTAAACTCATTTCCCGAACGATTTTTTAAATTTTTTTTTTCACCACTAAAACGCATGAGACTTGTAGTTTTAAAAATGTTTTCATTTTTGATGAGACGCGTAATGAAAGAGGTTTAATCGCCGGAAAACAAAAACCCGCGATTTCCCGTAAATCCCGGGCTTGGCCCGTATAGTCGAATGTATACAAAGAAAGCACCCTGTGAGTAAATTCATTTCCAGAACGATTTTTTAAATTATTTTTTCACCACTAAAACGCATAAGACTTGTAGTTTTTATAAATGTTTTCATTTTTGATGAGACGCTGAATAAAAGAAGTTTAATCGCCGGCAAACGAAAACCCGCGATTTCCCGTAAATCCCGGCTTGGCCCGTATAGTCAAAAGTATACAAAGAAAGTACCCAGGGAGTAAACTCATTTCCCGAACGATTTTTTAAATTATTTTTTCACCACTAAAACGCATGAGACTTGTACTTTCAAAAATGTTTTCATTTTTGATGAGACGCTGAATAAAAGAAGTTTAATTGCCGGTAAACGAAAACCTGCGATTTCCCGTAAATCCCGGGCTTGGCCCGTATAGTCAAAAGTATACAAAGAAAGTATTCAGGGAGTAAACTCATTTCCCGTACGATTTTTTAAATTACTTTTTCACCACTAAAACGCATGAGACTTGTAGTTTTTAAAAATGTTTTCATTTTTGATGAGACGCTGAATAAAAGAAGTTTAATCGCCGGCAAACGAAAACCTGCCATTTCCCGTAAATCCTGGACTCGGCCCGTATAGTCAAAAGTATACAAAGAAAATACCCAGGTAGTAAACTCATTTCCCAAACGATTTTTTAAATTATTATTTCACCACTAAAACGCATGAGACTTTTAGTTTTTAAAAATGTTTTCATTTTTGATGAGACGCTGAATAAAAGAAGTTTACTCGCCGGCAAACGAAAACCTGCCATTTCTCGTAAATCCTGGACTCGGCCCGTATAGTCAAAAGTATACAAAGAAAGTACCCAGGGAGTACACTCATTTCCCAAACGATTTTTTAAATTACTATTACACCACTAAAACGCATGAGACTTGTAGTTTTCAAGAATGTTTTCATTTTTGATGAGACGCTGAATAAAAGCAGTTTAATCGCCGGCAAACGAAAACCTGCGATTTCCCGTAAATCCCGGACTCGGCCCGTATAGTCAAAAGTATACAAAGAAAGTACCCAGGGAGTAAACTCATTTCCAGAACGAGTTTTTAAATTATTTTTTCACCACTAAAACACATAAGACTTATAGTTTTTAAAAATGTTTTCATTTTTGATGAGACGCTGAATAAAAGAAGTTTAATCGCCGGCAAACGAAAACCCGCGATTTCCCGTAAATCCCGGGCTTGGCCCGTATAGTCAAAAGCATACAAAGAAAGTACCCAGGGAGTAAACTCATTTCCCGAAAGATTTTTTAAATTACTTTTTCACCACTAAAACGCATGAGACTTGTAGTTTTCAAAAATGTTTTCATTTTTGATGAGACGCTAAATAAAAGCAGTTTAATCGCCGGCAAACGAAAACCTGCGATTTCCCTAAATCCCGGACTCGGCCCGTATAGTCAAAAGTATACAAAGAAAGTACCCAGGGAGTAAACTCATTTCCAGAACGATTTTTTAAATTATTTTTTCACCACTAAAGAGCATAAGAATTGTAGTTTTTGAAAATGTTTTCATTTTTGTTGGGACGCTGAATAAAAGAAGTTTAGTCGCCGGCAATCGAAAATCCGCAATTTCCCGTAAATTCCGGGCTTGGCCCGTATAGTCGAATGTATACAAAGAAAGCACCCTGTGAGTAAACTCATTTCCAGAACGATTTTTTAAATTATTTTTTCACCACTAAAACGCATAAGACTTGTAGTTTTTAAAAATGTTTTCATTTTTGATGAGACGCTGAATAAAAGAAGTTTAATCGCCGGCAAACGAAAACCCGCGAATTCCCGTAAATCCCGGGCTTGGCCCGTATAGTCAAAAGTATACGAAGAAAGTACCCAGGGAGTAAACTCATTTCCCGAACGATTTTTTAAATTACTTTTTTACCACTAAAACGCATGAGACTTGTAGTTTTCAAAAATGTTTTTATTTTTGATGAGACGCTGAATAAAAGCAGTTTAATCGCCGGCAAACGAAAAACTGCGATTTCCCTAAATCCCGGACTCGGCCCGTATAGTCAAAAGTATACAAAGAAAGTACCCAGGGAGTAAACTCATTTCCAGAACGATTTTTTAAATTATTTTTTCACCACTAAAACGCATAAGACTTGTAGTTTTTAAAAATGTTTTCATTTTTGATGAGACGCTGAATAAAAGAAGTTTAATCGCCGGCAAACGAAAACCCGCGATTTCCCGTAAATCCCGGGCTTGGCCCGTATAGTCAAAAGTATACAAAGAAAGTACCCAGGGAGTAAACTCATTTCCCGAACGATTTTTTAAACTATTTTTTCACCACTAAAACGCATGAGACTTGTAGTTTTCAAAAATGTTTTCATTTTTGATGAGACGCTTAATGAAAGAGGTTTAATCGCCGGCAAACGAAATCCCGCGTTTTCCCGTAAATCCGGGGCTTGGCCCGTATAGTCGAATGTATACAAAGAAAGTACCCTGTGAGTAAACTCATTTCCAGAACAATTTTTTAAATTATTTTTTCACCACTAAAACGCATAAGACTTGTAGTTTTTAAAAATGTTTTCATTTTTGATGAGACGCAGAATAAAAGAAGTTTAATCGCCGGCAAACGAAAACCCGCGATTTCCCGTAAATCCCGGCTTGGCCCGTATAGTCAAAAGTATACAAAGAAAGTACCCAGGGAGTAAACTCATTTCCCGAACGATTTTTTTAAATTATTTTTTCACCACTAAAACGCATGAGACTTGTAGTTTTCAAAAATGTTTTCATTTTTGTAGAGACGCTGAATAAAAGCAGTTTAATCGCCGGCAAACGAAAACCTGCGATTTCCCTAAATCCCGGACTCGGCCCGTATAGTCAAAAGTATATAAAGAAAGTACCCATGGAGTAAACTCATTTCCAGAAAGATTTTTTAAATTATTTTTTCACCACTAAAACGCATAAGACTTGTAGTTTTTAAAAATGTTTTCATTTTTGATGAGACGCTGAATAAAAGAAGTTTAATCGCCGGCAAACGAAAACCCGCGATTTCCCGTAAATCCCGGGCTTGGCCAGTATAGTCAAAAGTATACAAAGAAAGTACCCAGGGAATAAACTCATTTCCCGAACGATTTTTTATATTATTTTTTTACCACTAAACGCATGAGACTTGTAGTTTTCAAAATTATTTTCATATTTGATGGGACGCTGAATAAAAGAAGTTTAATCGCCGGCAAACGAAAATCCGCGATTTCCCGTAAATCCAGGACTCGGCCCGTATATTCAAAAGTATACAAAGAAAGTACCCAGGGAGTAAACTCATTTCCCGAACGATTTTTTAAATTATTTTTTCACCACTAAAACGCATAAGACTTGTAGTTTTCAAAAATGTTTTCATTTTTGATGAGACGCTTAATGAAAGAGGTTTAATCGCCGGCAAACAAAATCCCGCGTTTTCCCGTTAATCCGGGGCTTGGCCCGTATAGTCGAATGTATACAAAGAAAGTACCCAGGGAGTAAACTCATTTCCTGAACGATTTTTTAAATTTTTTTTTCACCACTAAAACGCATGAGACTTGTAGTTTTCAAAAATGTTTTCATTTTTGATGAGACGCTTAATGAAAGAGGTTTAATCGCCGGCAAACAAAATCCTGCGTTTTCCCGTAAATCCGGGGCTTGGCCCGTATAGTCGAATGTATACAAAGAAAGTACCCTGTGAGTAAACTCATTTCCAGAACGATTTTTTAAATTACATTTTCACCACTAAAACGCATAAGACTTTTAGTTTTTAAAAATGTTTTCATTTTTGATGAGACGCTGAATAAAAGAAGTTTAATCGCCGGCAAACGAAAACCCGCGATTTCCCGTAAATCCCGGCTTGGCCCGTATAGTCAAAAGTATACAAGGAAAGTACCCAGGGAGTAAACTCATTTCCCGAACGATTTTTTAAATTATTTTTTCACCACTAAAACGCATGAGACTTGTAGTTTTCAAGAATGTTTTCATTTTTGATGAGAAGCCGAATAAAAGAAGTTTAATCGCCGGCAAACGAAAACCCGCGATTTCCCGTAAATCCCGGGCTTGGCCCGTATAGTCAAAAGTATACGAAGAAAGTACCCAGGGAGTAAACTCATTTCCCGAACGATTTTTTATATTATTTTTTTACCACTAAACGCATGACATTTGTAGTTTTCAAAAATGTTTTCATATTTGATGGGACGCTGAATAAAAGAAGTTTAATCGCCGGCAAACGAAAATCCGCGATTTCCCGTAAATCCCGGACTCGGCCCGTATAGTCAAAAGTATACAAAGAAAGTACCCAGGGAGTAAACTCATTTCCCGAACGATTTTTCAAATTATTTTTTCACCACTAAAACGCATGAGACTTGTAGTTTTCAAAAATGTTTTCATTTTTGATGAGACGCTTAATGAAAGAGGTTTAATCGCCGGCAAACAAAATCCCGCGTTTTCCCGTAAATCCGGGGCTTGACCCGTATAGTCGAATGTACACAAAGAAAGTACCCAGGGAGTAAACTCATTTCCAGAACGATTTTTTAAATTATATTTTCACCACTAAAACGCATAAGACTTGTAGTTTTCAAAAATGTTTTCATTTTTGATGAGACGCTTAATGAAAGAGGTTTAATCGCCGGCAAACAAAATCCCGCGTTTTCCCGTAAATCCGGGGCTTGGCCCGTATAGTCGAATGTATACAAAGAAAGTACCCAGGGAGTAAACTCATTTCCCGAACGATTTTTTAAATTTTTTTTTCACCACTAAAACGCATGAGACTTGTAGTTTTCAAAAATGTTTTCATTTTTGATGAGACGCTTAATGAAAGAGGTTTAATCGCCGGCAAACAAAATCCCGCGTTTTCCCGTAAATCCGGGGCTTGGCCCGTATAGTCGAATGTATACAAAGAAAGTACCCTGTGAGTAAACTCATTTCCAGAACGATTTTTTAAATTATATTTTCACCACTAAAACGCATAAGACTTGTAGTTTTCAAAAATGTTTTCATTTTTGATGAGACGCTTAATGAAAGAGGTTTAATCGCCGGCAAACAAAATCCTGCGTTTTCCCGTAAATCCGGGGCTTGGCCCGTATAGTCGAATGTATACAAAGAAAGTACCCAGGGAGTAAACTCATTTCCCGAACGATTTTTTAAATTTTTTTTTCACCACTAAAACGCATGAGACTTGTAGTTTTCAAAAATGTTTTCATTTTTGATGAGACGCTTAATGAAAGAGGTTTAATCGCCGGCAAACAAAATCCCGCGTTTTCCCGTAAATCCGGGGCTTGGCCCGTATAGTCGAATGTATACAAAGAAAGTACCCTGTGAGTAAACTCATTTCCAGAACGATTTTTTAAATTATATTTTCACCACTAAAACGCATAAGACTTGTAGTTTTTAAAAATGTTTTCATTTTTGATGAGACGCTGAATAAAAGAAGTTTAATCGCCGGCAAACGAAAACCCGCGATTTCCCGTAAATCCCGGCTTGGCCCGTATAGTCAAAAGTATACAAGGAAAGTACCCAGGGAGTAAACTCATTTCCCGAACGATTTTTTAAATTATTTTTTCACCACTAAAACGCATGAGACTTGTAGTTTTCAAGAATGTTTTCATTTTTGATGAGACGCCGAATAAAAGAAGTTTAATCGCCGGCAAACGAAAACCCGCGATTTCCCGTAAATCCGGGCTTGGCCCGTATAGTCAAAAGTATACGAAGAAAGTACCCAGGGAGTAAACTCATTTCCCGAACGATTTTTTATATTATTTTTTTACCACTAAACGCATGACATTTGTAGTTTTCAAAAATGTTTTCATATTTGATGGGACGCTGAATAAAAGAAGTTTAATCGCCGGCAAACGAAAATCCGCGATTTCCCGTAAATCCCGGACTCGGCCCGTATAGTCAAAAGTATACAAAGAAAGTACCCAGGGAGTAAACTCATTTCCCGAACGATTTTTTAAATTATTTTTTCACCACTAAAACGCATGAGACTTGTAGTTTTCAAAAATGTTTTCATTTTTGATGAGACGCTTAATGAAAGAGGTTTAATCGCCGGCAAACAAAATCCCGCGTTTTCCCGTAAATCCGGGGCTTGACCCGTATAGTCGAATGTACACAAAGAAAGTACCCAGGGAGTAAACTCATTTCCCGAACGATTTTTTAATTTTTTTTTTCACCACTAAAACGCATGAGATTGTAGTTTCCAAAAATGTTTTCATTTTTGATGAGACGCTTAATGAAAGAGGTTTAATCGCCGGAAAACGAAAACCCGCGATTTCCCGTAAATCCCGGGCTTGGCCCGTATAGTCGAATGTATACAAAGAGAGTACCCTGTGAGTAAACTCATTTCCAGAACGATTTTTTAAATTATATTTTCACCACTAAAACGCATAAGACTTGTAGTTTTCAAAAATGTTTTCATTTTTGATGAGACGCTTAATGAAAGAGGTTTAATCGCCGGCAAACAAAATCCCGCGTTTTCCCGTAAATCCGGGGCTTGGCCCGTATAGTCGAGTGTATACAAAGAAAGTACCCAGGGAGTAAACTCATTTCCCGAACGATTTTTTAAATTTTTTTTTCACCACTAAAACGCATGAGACTTGTAGTTTTCAAAAATGTTTTCATTTTTGATGAGACGCTTAATGAAAGAGGTTTAATCGCCGGCAAACAAAATCCCGCGTTTTCCCGTAAATCCGGGGCTTGGCCCGTATAGTCGAATGTATACAAAGAAAGTACCCTGTGAGTAAACTCATTTCCAGAACGATTTTTTAAATTATATTTTCACCACTAAAACGCATAAGACTTGTAGTTTTTAAAAATGTTTTCATTTTTGATGAGACGCTGAATAAAAGAAGTTTAATCGCCGGCAAACGAAAACCCGCGATTTCCCGTAAATCCCGGCTTGGCCCGTATAGTCAAAAGTATACAAGGAAAGTACCCAGGGAGTAAACTCATTTCTCGAACGATTTTTTAAATTATTTTTTCACCACTAAAACGCATGAGACTTGTAGTTTTCAAGAATGTTTTCGTTTTTGATGAGACGCTGAATAAAAGAAGTTTAATCGCCGGCAAAGGAAAACCCGCGATTTCCCGTAAATCCCGGGCTTGGCCCGTATAGTCAAAAGTATACAAGGAAAGTACCCAGGGAGTAAACTCATTTCTCGAACGATTTTTTAAATTATTTTTTCACCACTAAAACGCATGAGACTTGTAGTTTTCAAGAATGTTTTCGTTTTTGATGAGACGCTGAATAAAAGAAGTTTAATCGCCGGCAAACGAAAACCCGCGATTTCCCGTAAATCCCGGCTTGGCCCGTATAGTCAAAAGTATACAAGGAAAGTACCCAGGGAGTAAACTCATTTCCCGAACGATTTTTTAAATTATTTTTTCACCACTAAAACGCATGAGACTTGTAGTTTTCAAGAATGTTTTCATTTTTGATGAGACGCCGAATAAAAGAAGTTTAATCGCCGGCAAACGAAAACCCGCGATTTCCCGTAAATCCCGGGCTTGGCCCGTATAGTCAAAAGTATACGAAGAAAGTACCCAGGGAGTAAACTCATTTCCCTAACGATTTTTTATATTATTTTTTTACCACTAAACGCATGACATTTGTAGTTTTCAAAAATGTTTTCATATTTGATGGGACGCTGAATAAAAGAAGTTTAATCGCCGGCAAACGAAAATCCGCGATTTCCCGTAAATCCCGGACTCGGCCCGTATAGTCAAAAGTATACAAAGAAAGTACCCAGGGAGTAAACTCATTTCCCGAACGATTTTTTAAATTATTTTTTCACCACTAAAACGCATGAGACTTGTAGTTTTCAAAAATGTTTTCATTTTTGATGAGACGCTTAATGAAAGAGGTTTAATCGCCGGCAAACAAAATCCCGCGTTTTCCCGTAAATCCGGGGCTTGACCCGTATAGTCGAATGTACACAAAGAAAGTACCCAGGGAGTAAACTCATTTCCCGAACGATTTTTTAATTTTTTTTTTCACCACTAAAACGCATGAGATTGTAGTTTCCAAAAATGTTTTCATTTTTGATGAGACGCTTAATGAAAGAGGTTTAATCGCCGGAAAACGAAAACCCGCGATTTCCCGTAAATCCCGGGCTTGGCCCGTATAGTCGAATGTATACAAAGAGAGTACCCTGTGAGTAAACTCATTTCCAGAACGATTTTTTAAATTATATTTTCACCACTAAAACGCATAAGACTTGTAGTTTTCAAAAATGTTTTCATTTTTGATGAGACGCTTAATGAAAGAGGTTTAATCGCCGGCAAACAAAATCCCGCGTTTTCCCGTAAATCCGGGGCTTGGCCCGTATAGTCGAATGTATACAAAGAAAGTACCCAGGGAGTAAACTCATTTCCCGAACGATTTTTTAAATTTTTTTTTCACCACTAAAACGCATGAGACTTGTAGTTTTCAAAAATGTTTTCATTTTTGATGAGACGCTTAATGAAAGAGGTTTAATCGCCGGCAAACAAAATCCCGCGTTTTCCCGTAAATCCGGGGCTTGGCCCGTATAGTCGAATGTATACAAAGAAAGTACCCTGTGAGTAAACTCATTTCCAGAACGATTTTTTAAATTATATTTTCACCACTAAAACGCATAAGACTTGTAGTTTTTAAAAATGTTTTCATTTTTGATGAGACGCTGAATAAAAGAAGTTTAATCGCCGGCAAACGAAAACCCGCGATTTCCCGTAAATCCCGGCTTGGCCCGTATAGTCAAAAGTATACAAGGAAAGTACCCAGGGAGTAAACTCATTTCTCGAACGATTTTTTAAATTATTTTTTCACCACTAAAACGCATGAGACTTGTAGTTTTCAAGAATGTTTTCGTTTTTGATGAGACGCTGAATAAAAGAAGTTTAATCGCCGGCAAAGGAAAACCCGCGATTTCCCGTAAATCCCGGGCTTGGCCCGTATAGTCAAAAGTATACGAAGAAAGTACCCAGGGAGTAAACTCATTTCCCGAACGATTTTTTATATAATTTTTTTACCACTAAACGCATGAGACTTTTAGTTTTCAAAAATGTTTTCATATTTGATGGGATGCTAAATAAAAGAAGTTTAATCGCCGGCAAACGAAAATCCGCGATTTCCCGTAAATCCCGGACTCGGCCCGTATAGTCAAAAGTATACAAAGAAAGTACCCAGGGAGTAAACTCCTTTCCCGAACGATTTTTTAAATTATTTTTTCACCACTAAAACGCATGAGACTTGTAGTTTTCAAAAATTTTTTCATTTTTGATGAGACGCTTAATGAAAGAGGTTTAATCGCCGGCAAACGAAATCCCGCGTTTTCCCGTAAATCTGGGGCTTGGCCCGTATAGTCGAATGTATACAAAGAAAGTACCCAGGGAGTAAACTCATTTCCCGAACGATTTTTTAAATTTTTTTTTCACCACTAAAACGCATGAGACTTGTAGTTTTCAAAAATGTTTTCATTTTTGATAAGACGCTTAATGAAAGAGGTTTAATCGCCGGAAAACGAAAACCCGCGATTTCCCGTAAATCCCGGGCTTGGCCCGTATAGTCGAATGTATACAAAAAAAGTACCTTGTGAGTAAACTCATTTCCAGAACGATTTTTTAAATTATATTTTCACCACTAAAACGCATAAGACTTGTAGTTTTTAAAAATGTTTTCATTTTTGATGAGACGCGGAATAAAAGAAGTTTAATCGCCGGCAAACGAAAACCCGCGATTTCCCGTAAATCCCGGCTTGGCCCGTATAGTCAAAAGTATACAAAGAAAGTACCCAGGAAGTAAACTCATTTCCCGAACGATTTTTTAAATTATTTTTGCACCACTAAAACGCATGAGACTTGTAGTTGTCAAAAATGTTTTCATTTTTGATGAGACGCTGAATAAGAGAAGTTCAATCGCCGGCAAACGAAAACTCGCGATTTCCCCGTAAATCCCGGGCTTGGCACGTATAGTCGAATGCATACAAAGAAAGTACCCTGTGAGTAAACTCATTTCCAGAACGATTTTTTAAATTATTTTTTCACCACTAAAGCCCATGAGACTTGTAGTTTTTAAAAATGTTTTCATTTTTGATGAGACGCTGAATAAAAGAAGTTTAATCCCCGGCAAACGAAAACCCGCGATTTCCCGTAAATCCCGGCTTGGCCCATATAGTCAAAAGTATACAAAGAAAGTACCCAGGGAGTAAATCCATTTCCCGAACGATTTTTTAAATTATTTTTTCACCACTAAAACGCATGAGACTTGTAGTTTTTAAAAATGTTTTCATTTTTGATGAGACGCTGAATAAAAGTAGTTTAATCGCCGGCAAACGAAAACCTGCGATCTCCCTAAATCCCGGCCTCGGCCCGTATAGTCAAAATTATAGAAAGAAAGTACCCAGGGAGTAAACTCAATTCCGGAACCATTTTTTAAATTATTTTTTTACCACTAACCGCATGAGACTTGTAGTTTTCAAAAATGTTTTCATTTTTGATGAGACGCTGAATAAAAGTAGTTTAATCGCCGGCAAACGAAAACCTGCGATTTCCCTAAATCCCGGACTCGGCCCGTATAGTCAAAGTATACAAAGAAAGTACCCAGGGAGTAAACTCATTTCCAGAACCATTTTTTAAATTATTTTTTTACCACTAACCGCATGAGACTTGTAGTTTTCAAAAATATTTTCATATTTGATGGGACGCTGAATAAAAGAAGTTTAATCGCCGGCAAACGAAAATCCGCGATTTCCCGTAAGTCCCGGACTCGGCCCATATAGTCAAAGGTATACAAAGAAAGTACCCAGGGAGTAAACTCATTTCCCGAACGATTTTTTAAATTATTTTTTCACCACTAAAACGCATGAGACTTGTAGTTTTCAAAAATGTTTTCATTTTTGATGAGACGCTTAATGAAAGAGGTTTAATCGCCGGCAAACGAAATCCCGCGTTTTCCCGTTAATCCGGGGCTTGGCCCGTATAGTCGAATGTTTACAAAGAAAGTACCCTGTGAGTAAACTCATTTACAGAACGATTTTTTAAATTATTTTTTCACCACTAAAACGCATAAGACTTGTAGTTTTTAAAAATGTTTTCATTTTTGATGAGACGCTGAATAAAAGAAGTTTAATCGCTGGCAAACGAAAACCGCGATTTTCCGTAAATCCCGGCTTGGCTCGTATAGTCAAAAGTATACAAAGAAAGTACCCAGGGAGTAAACCCATTTCCCGAACGATTTTTTAAATTATTTTTTCACCACTAAAACTCATGAGACTTGTAGTTTTCAAAAATATTTTCATTTTTGATGAGACGCTGAATAAAAGCAGTTTAATCGCCGGCAAACGAAAACCTGCGATTTCCCTAAATCCCGGACTCGGCCCGTATAGTCAAAAATATACAAAGAAAGTACCCAGGGAGTAAACTCATTTTCAGAACGATTTTTTAAATTATTTTTTTCCCACTAAACGCATGAGACTTGTAGTTTTCAAAAATATTTTCATATTTGATGAGACGCTGAATAAAAGAAGTTTAATCGCCGGCAAACGAAAACCCGCGATTTCCCGTAAATCCCGGCTTGGCCCGTATAGTCAAAAGTATACAAAGAAAGTACCCAGGGAGTAAACTCATTTCCCGAACGATTTTTTAAATTATTTTTTCACCACTAAAACGCATGAGACTTGTAGTTTTCAAAAATATTTTCATTTTTGATGAGACGCTGAATAAAAGAAGTTTAATCGCCGGCAAACGAAAATCCGCGATTTCCCGTAAATCCCGGACTCGGCCTGTATAGTCAAAAGTATACAAAGAAAGTACCCAGGGAGTAAACTCATTTCCCGAACGATTTTTTAAATTATTTTTTCACCACTAAAACGCATGAGACTTGTAGTTTTCAAAAATGTTTTCATTTTTGATGAGACGCTTAATGAAAGAGGTTTAATCGCCGGCAAACATAATCCCGCGTTTTCCCGTAAATCCGGGGCTTGGCCCGTATAGTCGAATGTATACAAAGAAAGTACCCAGGGAGTAAACTCATTTCCCGAACGATTTTTTAAAACATTTTTTCACCACTAAAACGCAGGAGACTTGTAGTTTTTAAAAATGTTTTCATTTTTGATGAGACGCTTAATGAAAGAGGTTTAATCGCCGGAAAACGAAAACCCGCGATTTCCCGTTAATCCCGGGCTTGGCCCGTATAGTCGAATGTATACAAAGAAAGTACCCTGTGAGTAAACTCATTTCCAGAACGATTTTTTAAATTATATTTTCACCACTAAAACGCATAAGACTTGTAGTTTTTAAAAATGTTTTCATTTTTGATGAGACGCTGAATAAAAGAAGTTTAATCGCCGGCAAACGAAAACCCGCGATTTCTCGTAAATCCCGGCTTGGCCCATATAGTCAAAAGTATACAAAGAAAGTACCCAGGGAGTAAACTCATTTCCCGAACGATTTTTTAAATTATTTTTTCACCACTAAAACGCATGAGACTTTTAGTTTTCAAGAATGTTTTCATTTTTGATGAGACGCTGAATAAAAGAAGTTTAATTGCCGGCAAACGAAAACCCGCGATTTCCCGTAAATCCCGGGCTTGGCCCGTATAGTCAAAAGTATACGAAGAAAGTACCCAGGGAGTAAACTCATTTCCCGAACGATTTTTTATATTATTTTTTTACCACTAAACGCATGAGAGTTGTAGTTTTCAAAAATATTTTCATATTTGATGGGACGCTGAATAAAAGAAGTTTAATCGCCGGCAAACGAAAATCCGCGATTTCCCGTAAATCCCGGACTCGGCCCGTATAGTCAAAAGTATACAAAGAAAGTACCCAGGGAGTAAACTCATTTCCCGAACGATTTTTTAAATTATTTTTTCCCCACTAAAACGCATGAGACTTGTAGTTTTCAAAAATGTTTTCATTTTTGATGAGACGCTTAATGAAAGAGGTTTAATCGCCGGCAAACGAAATCCCGCGTTTTCCCGTAAATCCGGGGCTTGGCCCGTATAGTCGAATGTATACAAAGAAAGTACCCACGGAGTAAACTCATTTCCCGAACGATTTTTTAAATTTTTTTTTCACCACTAAAACGCATGAGACTTGTAGTTTTCAAAAATATTTTCATTTTTGATGAGACGCTTAATGAAAGAGGTTTAATCGCCGGAAAACGAAAACCCGCGATTTCCCGTAAATCCCGGGCTTGGCCCGTATAGTCGAATGTATACAAAGAAAGTACCTTGTGAGTAAACTCATTTCCAGAACGATTTTTTAAATTATATTTTCACCACTAAAACGCATGAGACTTGTAGTTTTCAAAAATGTTTTCATTTTTGATGAGACGCGGAATAAAAGAAGTTCAATCGCCGGCAAACGAAAACCCGCAATTTCCTGTAAACCCCGGGCTTGGCACGTATAGTCGAATGTATACAAAGAAAGTACCCTGTGAGTAAACTCATTTCCAGAACGATTTTTTAAATTATTTTTTCACCACTAAAGCCCATGAGACTTGTAGTTTTTAAAAATGTTTTCATTTTTGATGAGACGCTGAATAAAAGAAGTTTAATCGCCGGCAAACGAAAACCCGCGATTTCCCGTAAATCTCGGCTTGGCCCGTATAGTCAAAAGTATACAAAGAAAGTACCCAGGGAGTAAACACATTTCCCGAACGATTTTTTAAATTATTTTTTCACCACTAATACGCATGAGACTTGTAGTTTGCAAAAATGTTTTCATTATTGATGAGACGCTGAATAAAAGTAGTTTAATCGCTGGCAAACGAAAACCTGCGATTTCCCTAAATCCCGGACTCGGCCCGTATAGTCAATAGTATACAAAGAAAGTACCCAGGGAGTAAACTCATTTCCAGAACCATTTTTTAAATTATATTTTCACCACTAAAACGCATAAGACTTGTAGTTTTAAAAAATGTTTTCATTTTTGATGAGACGCTCAATAAAAGAAGTTTAATCGCCGGCAAACGAAAATCCGCGATTTCCCGTAAACCCCGGACTCGGCCCGTATAGTCAAAAGTATACAAAGAAAGTACCCAGGGAGTAAACTCATTTCCCGAACGATTTTTTAAATTATTTTTTCACCACTAAAACGCATGAGACTTGTAGTTTTCAAAAATGTTTTCATTTTTGATGAGACGCTGAATAAAAGAAATTTAATCGCCGGCAAACGAAAACCCGCGATTTCCCGTAAATCCCGGGCTTGGCCCGTATAGTCAAAAGTATACAAAGAAAGTACCCAGGGAGTAAACTCATTTCCCGAACGATTTTTTAAATTACTTTTTCACCACTAAAACGCATGAGACTTGTAGTTTTTAAAAATGTTTACATTTTTGATGAGACGCTGAATAAAAGAAGTATAATCGCCGGAAAACGAAATCCCGCGTTTTCCCGTAAATCCCGGGCTTGGCCCGTATAGTCGAATGTATACAAAGAAAGTACCCAGGGAGTAAACTCATTTCCCGAACGATTTTTTAAAATTTTTTTTCACCACTAAAACGCATGAGACTTGTAGTTTTCAAAAATATTTTCATTTTTGATGAGACGCTTAATGAAAGAGGTTTAATCGCCGGAAAACGAAAACCCGCGATTTCCCGTAAATCCCGGGCTTGGCCCGTATAGTCGAATGTATACAAAGAAAGTACCTTGTGAGTAAACTCATTTCCAGAACGATTTTTTAAATTATATTTTCACCACTAAAACGCATGAGACTTGTAGTTTTCAAAAATGTTTTCATTTTTGATGAGACGCTGAATAAAAGAAGTTCAATCGCCGGCAAACGAAAACCCGCGATTTCCCGTAAATCCCGAGCTTGGCACGTATAGTCGAATGTATACAAAGAAAGTACCCTGTGAGTAAACTCATTTCCAGAACGATTTTTTAAATTATTTTTTCACCACTAAAGCCCATAAGACTTGTAGTTTTTAAAAATGTTTTTATTTTTGATGAGACGCTGAATAAAAAAAGTTAAATCGCCGGCAAACGAAAACCCGCGATTTCCCGTAAATCCCGGCTTGGCCCGTATAGTCAAAAGTATACAAAGAAAGTACCCAGGGAGTAAACTCATTTTCAGAACGATTTTTTAAATTATTTTTTTCCCACTAAACGCATGAGACTTGTAGTTTTCAAAAATATTTTCATATTTGATGAGACGCTGAATAAAAGAAGTTTAATCGCCGGCAAACGAAAACCCGCGATTTCCCGTAAATCCCGGCTTGGCCCGTATAGTCAAAAGTATACAAAGAAAGTACCCAGGGAGTAAACTCTTTTCCCGAACGATTTTTTAAATTATTTTTTCACCACTAAAACGCATGAGACTTGTAGTTTTCAAAAATATTTTCATTTTTGATGAGACGCTGAATAAAAGAAGTTTAATCGCCGGCAAACGAAAATCCGCGATTTCCCGTAAATCCCGGACTCGGCCTGTATAGTCAAAAGTATACAAAGAAAGTACCCAGGGAGTAAACTCATTTCCCGAACGATTTTTTAAATTATTTTTTCACCACTAAAACGCATGAGACTTGTAGTTTTCAAAAATGTTTTCATTTTTGATGAGACGCTTAATGAAAGAGGTTTAATCGCCGGCAAACATAATCCCGCGTTTTCCCGTAAATCCGGGGCTTGGCCCGTATAGTCGAATGTATACAAAGAAAGTACCCAGGGAGTAAACTCATTTCCCGAACGATTTTTTAAAACATTTTTTCACCACTAAAACGCAGGAGACTTGTAGTTTTTAAAAATGTTTTCATTTTTGATGAGACGCTTAAGGAAAGAGGTTTAATCGCCGGAAAACGAAAACCCGCGTTTTCCCGTTAATCCCGGGCTTGGCCCGTATAGTCGAATGTATACAAAGAAAGTACCCTGTGAGTAAACTCATTTCCAGAACGATTTTTTAAATTATATTTTCACCACTAAAACGCATAAGACTTGTAGTTTTTAAAAATGTTTTCATTTTTGATGAGACGCTGAATAAAAGAAGTTTAATCGCCGGCAAACGAAAACCCGCGATTTCTCGTAAATCCCGGCTTGGCCCATATAGTCAAAAGTATACAAAGAAAGTACCCAGGGAGTAAACTAATTTCCCGAACGATTTTTTAAATTATTTTTTCACCACTAAAACGCATGAGACTTTTAGTTTTCAAGAATGTTTTCATTTTTGATGAGACGCTGAATAAAAGAAGTTTAATCGCCGGCAAACGAAAACCCGCGATTTCCCGTAAATCCCGGGCTTGGCCCGTATAGTCAAAAGTATACGAAGAAAGTACCCAGGGAGTAAACTCATTTCCCGAACGATTTTTTATATTATTTTTTTACCACTAAACGCATGAGAGTTGTAGTTTTCAAAAATATTTTCATATTTGATGGGACGCTGAATAAAAGAAGTTTAATCGCCGGCAAACGAAAATCCGCGATTTCCCGTAAATCCCGGACTCGGCCCGTATAGTCAAAAGTATACAAAGAAAGTACCCAGGGAGTAAACTCATTTCCCGAACGATTTTTTAAATTATTTTTTCCCCACTAAAACGCATGAGACTTGTAGTTTTCAAAAATGTTTTCATTTTTGATGAGACGCTTAATGAAAGAGGTTTAATCGCCGGCAAACGAAATCCCGCGTTTTCCCGTAAATCCGGGGCTTGGCCCGTATAGTCGAATGTATACAAAGAAAGTACCCAGGGAGTAAACTCATTTCCCGAACGATTTTTTAAATTTTTTTTTCACCACTAAAACGCATGAGACTTGTAGTTTTCAAAAATATTTTCATTTTTGATGAGACGCTTAATGAAAGAGGTTTAATCGCCGGAAAACGAAAACCCGCGATTTCCCGTAAATCCCGGGCTTGGCCCGTATAGTCGAATGTATACAAAGAAAGTACCTTGTGAGTAAACTCATTTCCAGAACGATTTTTTAAATTATATTTTCACCACTAAAACGCATGAGACTTGTAGTTTTCAAAAATGTTTTCATTTTTGATGAGACGCTGAATAAAAGAAGTTCAATCGCCGGCAAACGAAAACCCGCGATTTCCCGTAAATCCCGGGCTTGGCACGTATAGTCGAATGTATACAAAGAAAGTACCCTGTGAGTAAACTCATTTCCAGAACGATTTTTTAAATTATTTTTTCACCACTAAAGCCCATAAGACTTGTAGTTTTTAAAAATGTTTTTATTTTTGATGAGACGCTGAATAAAAAAAGTTAAATCGCCGGCAAACGAAAACCCGCGATTTCCCGTAAATCCCGGCTTGGCCCGTATAGTCAAAAGTATACAAAGAAAGTACCCAGGGAGTAAACACATTTCCCGAACGATTTTTTAAATTATTTTTTCACCACTAAAACGCATGAGACTTGTAGTTTTCAAAAATGTTTTCATTTTTGATGAGACGCTTAATGAAAGAGGTTTAATCGCCGGCAAACGAAATCCCGCGTTTTCCCGTAAATCCGGGGCTTGGCCCGTATAGTCCAATGTTTACAAAGAAAGTACCCTGTGAGTAAACTCACTTACAGAACGATTTTTTAAATTAGTTTTTCACCATTAAAACGCATAAGACTTGTAGTTTTTAAAAATGTTTTCATTTTTGATGAGACGCGGAATAAAAGAAGTTCAATCGCCGGCAAACGAAAACCCGCGATTTCCTGTAAACCCCGGGCTTGGCACGTATAGTCGAATGTATACAAAGAAAGTACCCTGTGAGTAAACTCATTTCCAGAACGATTTTTTAAATTATTTTTTCACCACTAAAGCCCATGAGACTTGTAGTTTTCAAAAATGTTTTCATTTTTGATGAGACGCTTAATGAAAGAGGTTTAATCGCCGGCAAACGAAATCCCGCGTTTTCCCGTAAATCCGGGGCTTGGCCCGTATAGTCCAATGTTTACAAAGAAAGTACCCTGTGAGTAAACTCACTTACAGAACGATTTTTTAAATTAGTTTTTCACCATTAAAACGCATAAGACTTGTAGTTTTTAAAAATGTTTTCATTTTTGATGAGACGCGGAATAAAAGAAGTTCAATCGCCGGCAAACGAAAACCCGCGATTTCCTGTAAACCCCGGGCTTGGCACGTATAGTCGAATGTATACAAAGAAAGTACCCTGTGAGTAAACTCATTTCCAGAACGATTTTTTAAATTATTTTTTCACCACTAAAGCCCATGAGACTTGTAGTTTTTAAAAATGTTTTCATTTTTGATGAGACGCTGAATAAAAGAAGTTTAATCGCCGGCAAACGAAAACCCGCGATTTCCCGTAAATCTCGGCTTGGCCCGTATAGTCAAAAGTATACAAAGAAAGTACCCAGGGAGTAAACACATTTCCCGAACGATTTTTTAAATTATTTTTTCACAACTAAAACGCATGAGACTTGTAGTTTGCAAAAATGTTTTCATTATTGATGAGACGCTGAATAAAAGTAGTTTAATCGCTGGCAAACGAAAACCTGCGATTTCCCTAAATCCCGGACTCGGCCCGTATAGTCAATAGTATACAAAGAAAGTACCCAGGGAGTAAACTCATTTCCAGAACCATTTTTTAAATTATTTTTTCACCACTAAAACGCATAAGACTTGTAGTTTTAAAAAATGTTTTCATTTTTGATGAGACGCTCAATAAAAGAAGTTTAATCGCCGGCAAACGAAAATCCGCGATTTCCCGTAAACCCCGGACTCGGCCCGTATAGTCAAAAGTATACAAAGAAAGTACCCAGGGAGTAAACTCATTTCCCGAACGATTTTTTAAATTATTTTTTCACCACTAAAACGCATGAGACTTGTAGTTTTCAAAAATGTTTTCATTTTTGATGAGACGCTGAATAAAAGAAATTTAATCGCCGGCAAACGAAAACCCGCGATTTCCCGTAAATCCCGGGCTTGGCCCGTATAGTCAAAAGTATACAAAGAAAGTACCCAGGGAGTAAACTCATTTCCCGAACGATTTTTTAAATTACTTTTTCACCACTAAAACGCATGAGACTTGTAGTTTTTAAAAATGTTTACATTTTTGATGAGACGCTGAATAAAAGAAGTATAATCGCCGGAAAACGAAATCTCGCGTTTTCCCGTAAATCCCGGGCTTGGCCCGTATAGTCGAATGTATACAAAGAAAGTACCCAGGGAGTAAACCCATTTCCCGAACGATTTTTTAAATTTTTTTTTCACCACTAAAACGCATGAGACTTGTAGTTTTCAAAAATATTTTCATTTTTGATGAGACGCTTAATGAAAGAGGTTTAATCGCCGGAAAACGAAAACCCGCTATTTCCCGTAAATCCCGGGCTTGGCCCGTATAGTCGAATGTATACAAAGAAAGTACTTTGTGAGTAAACTCATTTCCAGAACGATTTTTTAAATTATATTTTCACCACTAAAACGCATGAGACTTGTAGTTTTCAAAAATGTTTTCATTTTTGATGAGACGCTGAATAAAAGAAGTTCAATCGCCGGCAAACGAAAACCCGCGATTTCCCGTAAATCCCGAGCTTGGCACGTATAGTCGAATGTATACAAAGAAAGTACCCAGGGAGTAAACACATTTCCCGAACGATTTTTTAAATTATTTTTTCACCACTAAAACGCATGAGACTTGTAGTTTTCAAAAATGTTTTCATTTTTGATGAGACGCTTAATGAAAGAGGTTTAATCGCCGGCAAACGAAATCCCGCGTTTTCCCGTAAATCCGGGGCTTGGCCCGTATAGTCGAATGTTTACAAAGAAAGTACCCTGTGAGTAAACTCACTTACAGAACGATTTTTTAAATTAATTTTTCACCATTAAAACGCATAAGACTTGTAGTTTTTAAAAATGTTTTCATTTTTGATGAGACGCGGAATAAAAGAAGTTCAATCGTCGGCAAACGAAAAGCCGCGATTTCCTGTAAACCCCGGGCTTGGCACGTATAGTCGAATGTATACAAAGAAAGTACCCTGTGAGTAAACTCATTTCCAGAACGATTTTTTAAATTATTTTTTCACCACTAAAGCCCATGAGACTTGTAGTTTTTAAAAATGTTTTCATTTTTGATGAGACGCTGAATAAAAGAAGTTTAATCGCCGGCAAACGAAAACCCGCGATTTCCCGTAAATCTCGGCTTGGCCCGTATAGTCAAAAGTATACAAAGAAAGTACCCAGGGAGTAAACACATTTCCCGAACGATTTTTTAAATTATTTTTTCACCACTAAAACGCATGAGACTTGTAGTTTGCAAAAATGTTTTCATTATTGATGAGACGCTGAATAAAAGTAGTTTAATCGCTGGCGAACGAAAACCTGCGATTTCCCTAAATCCCGGACTCGGCCCGTATAGTCAATAGTATACAAGGAAAGTACCCAGGGAGTAAACTCATTTCCAGAACCATTTTTTAAATTATTTTTTCACCACTAAAACGCATAAGACTTGTAGTTTTAAAAAATGTTTTCATTTTTGATGAGACGCTCAATAAAAGAAGTTTAATCGCCGGCAAACGAAAACCCGCGATTTCCCGTAAATCTCGGCTTGGCCCGTATAGTCAAAAGTATACAAAGAAAGTACCCAGGGAGTAAACACATTTCCCGAACGATTTTTTAAATTATTTTTTCACCACTAAAACGCATGAGACTTGTAGTTTGCAAAAATGTTTTCATTATTGATGAGACGCTGAATAAAAGTAGTTTAATCGCTGGCAAACGAAAACCTGCGATTTCCCTAAATCCCGGACTCGGCCCGTATAGTCAATAGTATACAAGGAAAGTACCCAGGGAGTAAACTCATTTCCAGAACCATTTTTTAAATTATTTTTTCACCACTAAAACGCATAAGACTTGTAGTTTTAAAAAATGTTTTCATTTTTGATGAGACGCTCAATAAAAGAAGTTTAATCGCCGGCAAACGAAAATCCGCGATTTCCCGTAAACCCCGGACTCGGCCCGTATAGTCAAAAGTATACAAAGAAAGTACCCAGGGAGTAAACTCATTTCCCGAACGATTTTTTAAATTATTTTTTCACCACTAAAACGCATGAGACTTGTAGTTTTCAAAAATGTTTTCATTTTTGATGAGACGCTGAATAAAAGAAGTTTAATCGCCGGCAAACGAAAACCCGCGATTTCCCGTAAATCCCGGGCTTGGCCCGTATAGTCAAAAGTATACAAAGAAAGTACCCAGGGAGTGAACTCATTTCCCGAACGATTTTTTAAATTACTTTTTCACCACTAAAACGCATGAGACTTGTAGTTTTTAAAAATGTTTACATTTTTGATGAGACGCTGAATAAAAGAAGTATAATCGCCGGCAAACGAAAACCTGCGATTTCCCGTAAATTCTGGACTCGGCCCGTATAGTCAAAAGTATACAAAGAAAGTACCCAGGGAGTAAACTCATTTCCCGAACGATTTTTTATATTATTTTTTTACCACTAAACGCATGAGACTTGTAGTTTTCAAAAATATTTTCATATTTGATGGGACGCTGAATAAAAGAAGTTTAATCGCCGGCAAACGAAAATCCGCGATTTCCCGTAAATCCCGGACTCGGCCCGTATAGTCAAAAGTATACAAAGAAAGTACCCAGGGAGTAAACTCATTTCCCGAACGATTTTTTAAATTATTTTTTCACCACTAAAACGCATGAGAATTGTAGTTTTCAAGAATGTTTTCATTTTTGATGAGACGCGGAATAAAAGCAGTTTAATTGCCGGCAAACGAAAACCCGCGATTTCCCGTAAATCCCGGGCTTGGCACGTATAGTCGCATGTATACAAAGAAAGTACCCTGTGGGTAAACTCATTTCCAGAACGATTTTTTAAATTTTTTTTTCACCACTAAAACGCATGAGACTTGTAGTTTTCAAAAATATTTTCATTTTTGATGAGACGCTTAATGAAAGAGGTTTAATCGCCGGAAAACGAAAACCCGCGATTTCCCGTAAATCCCGGGCTTGGCCCGTATAGTCAAATGTATACAAAGAAAGTACCTTATGAGTAAACTCATTTCCAAAACGATTTTTTAAATTATATTTTCACCACTAAAACGCATGAGACTTGTAGTTTTCAAAAATGTTTTCATTTTTGATGAGACGCTGAATAAAAGAAGTTCAATCGCCGGCAAACGAAAACCGCGATTTCCCGTAAATCCCGGCTTGGCACGTATAGTCGAATGTATACAAAGAAAGTACCCTGTGAGTAAACTCATTTCCAGAACGATTTTTTAAATTATTTTTTCACCACTAAAGCCCATAAGACTTGTAGTTTTTAAAAATGTTTTTATTTTTGATGAGACGCTGAATAAAAAAAGTTAAATCGCCGGCAAACGAAAACCCGCGATTTCCTGTAAACCCCGGGCTTGGCACGTATAGTCGAATGTATACAAAGAAAGTACCCTGTGAGTAAACTCATTTCCAGAACGATTTTTTAAATTATTTTTTCACCACTAAAACGCATGAGACTTGTAGTTTTCAAGAATGTTTTCATTTTTGATGAGACGCGGAATAAAAGCAGTTTAATTGCCGGCAAACGAAAATCCGCGATTTCCCGTAAATCCCGGACTCGGCCCGTATAGTCAAAATTATACAAAGAAAGTACCCAGGGAGTAAACACATTTCCCGAACGATTTTTTAAATTATTTTTTCACCACTAAAACGCATGAGACTTGTAGTTTGCAAAAATGTTTTCATTATTGATGAGACGCTGAATAAAAGTAGTTTAATCGCTGGCAAACGAAAACCTGCGATTTCCCTAAATCCCGGACTCGGCCCGTATAGTCAATAGTATACAAAGAAAGTACCCAGGGAGTAAACTCATTTCCAGAACCATTTTTTAAATTATTTTTTCACCACTAAAACGCATAAGACTTGTAGTTTTAAAAATTGTTTTCATTTTTGATGAGACGCTCAATAAAAGAGGTTTAATCGCCGGCAAACGAAAATCCGCGATTTCCCGTAAACCCCGGACTCGGCCCGTATAGTCAAAAGTATACAAAGAAAGTACCCAGGGAGGAAACTCATTTCCCGAACGATTTTTTAAATTATTTTTTCACCACTAAAACGCATGAGACTTGTAGTTTTCAAAAATGTTTTCATTTTTGATGAGACGCTGAATAAAAGAAGTTTAATCGCCGGCAAACGAAAACCCGCGATTTCCCGTAAATCCCGGGCTTGGCCCGTATAGTCAAAAGTATACAAAGAAAGTACCCAGGGAGTAAACTCATTTCCCGAACGATTTTTTAAATTACTTTTTCACCACTAAAACGCATGAGACTTGTAGTTTTTAAAAATGTTTACATTTTTGATGAGACGCTGAATAAAAGAAGTATAATCGCCGGCAAACGAAAACCTGCGATTTCCCGTAAATTCTGGACTCGGCCCGTATAGTCAAAAGTATACAAAGAAAGTACCCAGGGAGTAAACTCATTTCCCGAACGATTTTTTATATTATTTTTTTACCACTAAACGCATGAGACTTGTAGTTTTCAAAAATATTTTCATATTTGATGGGACGCTGAATAAAAGAAGTTTAATCGCCGGCAAACGAAAATCCGCGATTTCCCGTAAATCCCGGACTCGGCCCGTATAGTCAAAAGTATACAAAGAAAGTACCCAGGGAGTAAACTCATTTCCCGAACGATTTTTTAAATTATTTTTTCACCACTAAAACGCATGAGACTTGTAGTTTTCAAGAATGTTTTCATTTTTGATGAGACGCGGAATAAAAGCAGTTTAATTGCCGGCAAACGAAAACCCGCGATTTCCCGTAAATCCCGGGCTTGGCACGTATAGTTGCATGTATACAAAGAAAGTACCCTGTGGGTAAACTCATTTCCAGAACGATTTTTTAAATTATTTTTTCACCACTAAAACGCATAAGACTTGTAGTTTATAAAAATGTTTTCATTTTTGATGAGACGCTGAATAAAAGAGGTTTAATCGCCGGCAAATGAAATCCCGCGTTTTCCCGTAAATCTGGGGCTTGGCCCGTATAGTCGAATGTATACAAAGAAAGTACCCAGGGAGTAAACTCATTTCCCGAACGATTTTTTAAATTTTTTTTTCACCACTAAACCGCATGAGACTTGTAGTTTTCAAAAATATTTTCATTTTTGATGAGACGCTTAATGAAAGAGGTTTAATCGCCGGAAAACGAAAACCCGCGATTTCCCGTAAATCCCGGGCTTGGCCCGTATAGTCGAATGTATACAAAGAAAGTACCTTGTGAGTAAACTCATTTCCACAACGATTTTTTAAATTATATTTTCACCACTAAAACGCATGAGACTTGTAGTTTTCAAAAATGTTTTCATTTTTGATGAGACGCTGAATAAAAGAAGTTCAATCGCCGGCAAACGAAAACCCGCGATTTCCCGTAAATCCCGGGCTTGGCACGTATAATCGAATGTTTACAAAGAAAGTACCCTGTGAGTAAACTCATTTCCAGAACGATTTTTTAAATTATTTTTTCACCACTAAAGCCCATAAGACTTGTAGTTTTTAAAAATGTTTTTATTTTTGATGAGACGCTGAATAAAAAAAGTTAAATCGCCGGCAAACGAAAACCCGCGATTTCCCGTAAATCCCGGCTTGGCCCGTATAGTCAAAAGTATACAAAGAAAGTACCCAGGGAGTAAACACATTTCCCGAACGATTTTTTAAATTTTTTTTTCACCACTAAACCGCATGAGACTTGTAGTTTTCAAAAATATTTTCATTTTTGATGAGACGCTTAATGAAAGAGGTTTAATCGCCGGAAAACGAAAACCCGCGATTTCCCGTAAATCCCGGGCTTGGCCCGTATAGTCGAATGTATACAAAGAAAGTACCTTGTGAGTAAACTCATTTCCACAACGATTTTTTAAATTATATTTTCACCACTAAAACGCATGAGACTTGTAGTTTTCAAAAATGTTTTCATTTTTGATGAGACGCTTAATGAAAGAGGTTTAATCGCCGGCAAACATAATCCCGCGTTTTCCCGTAAATCCGGGGCTTGGCCCGTATAGTCGAATGTATACAAAGAAAGTACCCAGGGAGTAAACTCATTTCCCGAACGATTTTTTAAAACATTTTTTCACCACTAAAACGCAGGAGACTTGTAGTTTTTAAAAATGTTTTCATTTTTGATGAGACGCTTAAGGAAAGAGGTTTAATCGCCGGAAAACGAAAACCCGCGTTTTCCCGTTAATCCCGGGCTTGGCCCGTATAGTCGAATGTATACAAAGAAAGTACCCTGTGAGTAAACTCATTTCCAGAACGATTTTTTAAATTATATTTTCACCACTAAAACGCATAAGACTTGTAGTTTTTAAAAATGTTTTCATTTTTGATGAGACGCTGAATAAAAGAAGTTTAATCGCCGGCAAACGAAAACCCGCGATTTCTCGTAAATCCCGGCTTGGCCCATATAGTCAAAAGTATACAAAGAAAGTACCCAGGGAGTAAACTAATTTCCCGAACGATTTTTTAAATTATTTTTTCACCACTAAAACGCATGAGACTTTTAGTTTTCAAGAATGTTTTCATTTTTGATGAGACGCTGAATAAAAGAAGTTTAATCGCCGGCAAACGAAAACCCGCGATTTCCCGTAAATCCCGGCTTGGCCCGTATAGTCAAAAGTATACAAAGAAAGTACCCAGGGAGTAAACTCATTTTCAGAACGATTTTTTAAATTATTTTTTTCCCACTAAACGCATGAGACTTGTAGTTTTCAAAAATATTTTCATATTTGATGAGACGCTGAATAAAAGAAGTTTAATCGCCGGCAAACGAAAACCCGCGATTTCCCGTAAATCCCGGCTTGGCCCGTATAGTCAAAAGTATACAAAGAAAGTACCCAGGGAGTAAACTCTTTTCCCGAACGATTTTTTAAATTATTTTTTCACCACTAAAACGCATGAGACTTGTAGTTTTCAAAAATATTTTCATTTTTGATGAGACGCTGAATAAAAGAAGTTTAATCGCCGGCAAACGAAAATCCGCGATTTCCCGTAAATCCCGGACTCGGCCTGTATAGTCAAAAGTATACAAAGAAAGTACCCAGGGAGTAAACTAATTTCCCGAACGATTTTTTAAATTATTTTTTCACCACTAAAACGCATGAGACTTGTAGTTTTCAAAAATGTTTTCATTTTTGATGAGACGCTTAATGAAAGAGGTTTAATCGCCGGCAAACATAATCCCGCGTTTTCCCGTAAATCCGGGGCTTGGCCCGTATAGTCGAATGTATACAAAGAAAGTACCCAGGGAGTAAACTCATTTCCCGAACGATTTTTTAAAACATTTTTTCACCACTAAAACGCAGGAGACTTGTAGTTTTTAAAAATGTTTTCATTTTTGATGAGACGCTTAAGGAAAGAGGTTTAATCGCCGGAAAACGAAAACCCGCGTTTTCCCGTTAATCCCGGGCTTGGCCCGTATAGTCGAATGTATACAAAGAAAGTACCCTGTGAGTAAACTCATTTCCAGAACGATTTTTTAAATTATATTTTCACCACTAAAACGCATAAGACTTGTAGTTTTTAAAAATGTTTTCATTTTTGATGAGACGCTGAATAAAAGAAGTTTAATCGCCGGCAAACGAAAACCCGCGATTTCTCGTAAATCCCGGCTTGGCCCATATAGTCAAAAGTATACAAAGAAAGTACCCAGGGAGTAAACTAATTTCCCGAACGATTTTTTAAATTATTTTTTCACCACTAAAACGCATGAGACTTTTAGTTTTCAAGAATGTTTTCATTTTTGATGAGACGCTGAATAAAAGAAGTTTAATCGCCGGCAAACGAAAACCCGCGATTTCCCGTAAATCCCGGGCTTGGCCCGTATAGTCAAAAGTATACGAAGAAAGTACCCAGGGAGTAAACTCATTTCCCGAACGATTTTTTATATTATTTTTTTACCACTAAACGCATGAGAGTTGTAGTTTTCAAAAATATTTTCATATTTGATGGGACGCTGAATAAAAGAAGTTTAATCGCCGGCAAACGAAAATCCGCGATTTCCCGTAAATCCCGGACTCGGCCCGTATAGTCAAAAGTATACAAAGAAAGTACCCAGGGAGTAAACTCATTTCCCGAACGATTTTTTAAATTATTTTTTCCCCACTAAAACGCATGAGACTTGTAGTTTTCAAAAATGTTTTCATTTTTGATGAGACGCTTAATGAAAGAGGTTTAATCGCCGGCAAACGAAATCCCGCGTTTTCCCGTAAATCCGGGGCTTGGCCCGTATAGTCGAATGTATACAAAGAAAGTACCCAGGGAGTAAACTCATTTCCCGAACGATTTTTTAAATTTTTTTTTCACCACTAAAACGCATGAGACTTGTAGTTTTCAAAAATATTTTCATTTTTGATGAGACGCTTAATGAAAGAGGTTTAATCGCCGGAAAACGAAAACCCGCGATTTCCCGTAAATCCCGGGCTTGGCCCGTATAGTCGAATGTATACAAAGAAAGTACCTTGTGAGTAAACTCATTTCCAGAACGATTTTTTAAATTATATTTTCACCACTAAAACGCATGAGACTTGTAGTTTTCAAAAATGTTTTCATTTTTGATGAGACGCTGAATAAAAGAAGTTCAATCGCCGGCAAACGAAAACCCGCGATTTCCCGTAAATCCCGGGCTTGGCACGTATAGTCGAATGTATACAAAGAAAGTACCCTGTGAGTAAACTCATTTCCAGAACGATTTTTTAAATTATTTTTTCACCACTAAAGCCCATAAGACTTGTAGTTTTTAAAAATGTTTTTATTTTTGATGAGACGCTGAATAAAAAAAGTTAAATCGCCGGCAAACGAAAACCCGCGATTTCCCGTAAATCCCGGCTTGGCCCGTATAGTCAAAAGTATACAAAGAAAGTACCCAGGGAGTAAACACATTTCCCGAACGATTTTTTAAATTATTTTTTCACCACTAAAACGCATGAGACTTGTAGTTTTCAAAAATGTTTTCATTTTTGATGAGACGCTTAATGAAAGAGGTTTAATCGCCGGCAAACGAAATCCCGCGTTTTCCCGTAAATCCGGGGCTTGGCCCGTATAGTCCAATGTTTACAAAGAAAGTACCCTGTGAGTAAACTCACTTACAGAACGATTTTTTAAATTAGTTTTTCACCATTAAAACGCATAAGACTTGTAGTTTTTAAAAATGTTTTCATTTTTGATGAGACGCGGAATAAAAGAAGTTCAATCGCCGGCAAACGAAAACCCGCGATTTCCTGTAAACCCCGGGCTTGGCACGTATAGTCGAATGTATACAAAGAAAGTACCCTGTGAGTAAACTCATTTCCAGAACGATTTTTTAAATTATTTTTTCACCACTAAAGCCCATGAGACTTGTAGTTTTCAAAAATGTTTTCATTTTTGATGAGACGCTTAATGAAAGAGGTTTAATCGCCGGCAAACGAAATCCCGCGTTTTCCCGTAAATCCGGGGCTTGGCCCGTATAGTCCAATGTTTACAAAGAAAGTACCCTGTGAGTAAACTCACTTACAGAACGATTTTTTAAATTAGTTTTTCACCATTAAAACGCATAAGACTTGTAGTTTTTAAAAATGTTTTCATTTTTGATGAGACGCGGAATAAAAGAAGTTCAATCGCCGGCAAACGAAAACCCGCGATTTCCTGTAAACCCCGGGCTTGGCACGTATAGTCGAATGTATACAAAGAAAGTACCCTGTGAGTAAACTCATTTCCAGAACGATTTTTTAAATTATTTTTTCACCACTAAAGCCCATGAGACTTGTAGTTTTTAAAAATGTTTTCATTTTTGATGAGACGCTGAATAAAAGAAGTTTAATCGCCGGCAAACGAAAACCCGCGATTTCCCGTAAATCTCGGCTTGGCCCGTATAGTCAAAAGTATACAAAGAAAGTACCCAGGGAGTAAACACATTTCCCGAACGATTTTTTAAATTATTTTTTCACAACTAAAACGCATGAGACTTGTAGTTTGCAAAAATGTTTTCATTATTGATGAGACGCTGAATAAAAGTAGTTTAATCGCTGGCAAACGAAAACCTGCGATTTCCCTAAATCCCGGACTCGGCCCGTATAGTCAATAGTATACAAAGAAAGTACCCAGGGAGTAAACTCATTTCCAGAACCATTTTTTAAATTATTTTTTCACCACTAAAACGCATAAGACTTGTAGTTTTAAAAAATGTTTTCATTTTTGATGAGACGCTCAATAAAAGAAGTTTAATCGCCGGCAAACGAAAATCCGCGATTTCCCGTAAACCCCGGACTCGGCCCGTATAGTCAAAAGTATACAAAGAAAGTACCCAGGGAGTAAACTCATTTCCCGAACGATTTTTTAAATTATTTTTTCACCACTAAAACGCATGAGACTTGTAGTTTTCAAAAATGTTTTCATTTTTGATGAGACGCTGAATAAAAGAAATTTAATCGCCGGCAAACGAAAACCCGCGATTTCCCGTAAATCCCGGGCTTGGCCCGTATAGTCAAAAGTATACAAAGAAAGTACCCAGGGAGTAAACTCATTTCCCGAACGATTTTTTAAATTACTTTTTCACCACTAAAACGCATGAGACTTGTAGTTTTTAAAAATGTTTACATTTTTGATGAGACGCTGAATAAAAGAAGTATAATCGCCGGAAAACGAAATCTCGCGTTTTCCCGTAAATCCCGGGCTTGGCCCGTATAGTCGAATGTATACAAAGAAAGTACCCAGGGAGTAAACCCATTTCCCGAACGATTTTTTAAATTTTTTTTTCACCACTAAAACGCATGAGACTTGTAGTTTTCAAAAATATTTTCATTTTTGATGAGACGCTTAATGAAAGAGGTTTAATCGCCGGAAAACGAAAACCCGCTATTTCCCGTAAATCCCGGGCTTGGCCCGTATAGTCGAATGTATACAAAGAAAGTACTTTGTGAGTAAACTCATTTCCAGAACGATTTTTTAAATTATATTTTCACCACTAAAACGCATGAGACTTGTAGTTTTCAAAAATGTTTTCATTTTTGATGAGACGCTGAATAAAAGAAGTTCAATCGCCGGCAAACGAAAACCCGCGATTTCCCGTAAATCCCGAGCTTGGCACGTATAGTCGAATGTATACAAAGAAAGTACCCAGGGAGTAAACACATTTCCCGAACGATTTTTTAAATTATTTTTTCACCACTAAAACGCATGAGACTTGTAGTTTTCAAAAATGTTTTCATTTTTGATGAGACGCTTAATGAAAGAGGTTTAATCGCCGGCAAACGAAATCCCGCGTTTTCCCGTAAATCCGGGGCTTGGCCCGTATAGTCGAATGTTTACAAAGAAAGTACCCTGTGAGTAAACTCACTTACAGAACGATTTTTTAAATTAATTTTTCACCATTAAAACGCATAAGACTTGTAGTTTTTAAAAATGTTTTCATTTTTGATGAGACGCGGAATAAAAGAAGTTCAATCGTCGGCAAACGAAAAGCCGCGATTTCCTGTAAACCCCGGGCTTGGCACGTATAGTCGAATGTATACAAAGAAAGTACCCTGTGAGTAAACTCATTTCCCGAACGATTTTTTAAATTATTTTTTCACCACTAAAACGCATGAGACTTGTAGTTTTCAAAAATGTTTTCATTTTTGATGAGACGCTGAATAAAAGAAGTTTAATCGCCGGCAAACGAAAACCCGCGATTTCCCGTAAATCCCGGGCTTGGCCCGTATAGTCAAAAGTATACAAAGAAAGTACCCAGGGAGTGAACTCATTTCCCGAACGATTTTTTAAATTACTTTTTCACCACTAAAACGCATGAGACTTGTAGTTTTTAAAAATGTTTACATTTTTGATGAGACGCTGAATAAAAGAAGTATAATCGCCGGCAAACGAAAACCTGCGATTTCCCGTAAATTCTGGACTCGGCCCGTATAGTCAAAAGTATACAAAGAAAGTACCCAGGGAGTAAACTCATTTCCCGAACGATTTTTTATATTATTTTTTTACCACTAAACGCATGAGACTTGTAGTTTTCAAAAATATTTTCATATTTGATGGGACGCTGAATAAAAGAAGTTTAATCGCCGGCAAACGAAAATCCGCGATTTCCCGTAAATCCCGGACTCGGCCCGTATAGTCAAAAGTATACAAAGAAAGTACCCAGGGAGTAAACTCATTTCCCGAACGATTTTTTAAATTATTTTTTCACCACTAAAACGCATGAGAATTGTAGTTTTCAAGAATGTTTTCATTTTTGATGAGACGCGGAATAAAAGCAGTTTAATTGCCGGCAAACGAAAACCCGCGATTTCCCGTAAATCCCGGGCTTGGCACGTATAGTCGCATGTATACAAAGAAAGTACCCTGTGGGTAAACTCATTTCCAGAACGATTTTTTAAATTTTTTTTTCACCACTAAAACGCATGAGACTTGTAGTTTTCAAAAATATTTTCATTTTTGATGAGACGCTTAATGAAAGAGGTTTAATCGCCGGAAAACGAAAACCCGCGATTTCCCGTAAATCCCGGGCTTGGCCCGTATAGTCAAATGTATACAAAGAAAGTACCTTATGAGTAAACTCATTTCCAAAACGATTTTTTAAATTATATTTTCACCACTAAAACGCATGAGACTTGTAGTTTTCAAAAATGTTTTCATTTTTGATGAGACGCTGAATAAAAGAAGTTCAATCGCCGGCAAACGAAAACCGCGATTTCCCGTAAATCCCGGCTTGGCACGTATAGTCGAATGTATACAAAGAAAGTACCCTGTGAGTAAACTCATTTCCAGAACGATTTTTTAAATTATTTTTTCACCACTAAAGCCCATAAGACTTGTAGTTTTTAAAAATGTTTTTATTTTTGATGAGACGCTGAATAAAAAAAGTTAAATCGCCGGCAAACGAAAACCCGCGATTTCCTGTAAACCCCGGGCTTGGCACGTATAGTCGAATGTATACAAAGAAAGTACCCTGTGAGTAAACTCATTTCCAGAACGATTTTTTAAATTATTTTTTCACCACTAAAACGCATGAGACTTGTAGTTTTCAAGAATGTTTTCATTTTTGATGAGACGCGGAATAAAAGCAGTTTAATTGCCGGCAAACGAAAATCCGCGATTTCCCGTAAATCCCGGACTCGGCCCGTATAGTCAAAATTATACAAAGAAAGTACCCAGGGAGTAAACACATTTCCCGAACGATTTTTTAAATTATTTTTTCACCACTAAAACGCATGAGACTTGTAGTTTGCAAAAATGTTTTCATTATTGATGAGACGCTGAATAAAAGTAGTTTAATCGCTGGCAAACGAAAACCTGCGATTTCCCTAAATCCCGGACTCGGCCCGTATAGTCAATAGTATACAAAGAAAGTACCCAGGGAGTAAACTCATTTCCAGAACCATTTTTTAAATTATTTTTTCACCACTAAAACGCATAAGACTTGTAGTTTTAAAAATTGTTTTCATTTTTGATGAGACGCTCAATAAAAGAGGTTTAATCGCCGGCAAACGAAAATCCGCGATTTCCCGTAAACCCCGGACTCGGCCCGTATAGTCAAAAGTATACAAAGAAAGTACCCAGGGAGGAAACTCATTTCCCGAACGATTTTTTAAATTATTTTTTCACCACTAAAACGCATGAGACTTGTAGTTTTCAAAAATGTTTTCATTTTTGATGAGACGCTGAATAAAAGAAGTTTAATCGCCGGCAAACGAAAACCCGCGATTTCCCGTAAATCCCGGGCTTGGCCCGTATAGTCAAAAGTATACAAAGAAAGTACCCAGGGAGTAAACTCATTTCCCGAACGATTTTTTAAATTACTTTTTCACCACTAAAACGCATGAGACTTGTAGTTTTTAAAAATGTTTACATTTTTGATGAGACGCTGAATAAAAGAAGTATAATCGCCGGCAAACGAAAACCTGCGATTTCCCGTAAATTCTGGACTCGGCCCGTATAGTCAAAAGTATACAAAGAAAGTACCCAGGGAGTAAACTCATTTCCCGAACGATTTTTTATATTATTTTTTTACCACTAAACGCATGAGACTTGTAGTTTTCAAAAATATTTTCATATTTGATGGGACGCTGAATAAAAGAAGTTTAATCGCCGGCAAACGAAAATCCGCGATTTCCCGTAAATCCCGGACTCGGCCCGTATAGTCAAAAGTATACAAAGAAAGTACCCAGGGAGTAAACTCATTTCCCGAACGATTTTTTAAATTATTTTTTCACCACTAAAACGCATGAGACTTGTAGTTTTCAAGAATGTTTTCATTTTTGATGAGACGCGGAATAAAAGCAGTTTAATTGCCGGCAAACGAAAACCCGCGATTTCCCGTAAATCCCGGGCTTGGCACGTATAGTTGCATGTATACAAAGAAAGTACCCTGTGGGTAAACTCATTTCCAGAACGATTTTTTAAATTATTTTTTCACCACTAAAACGCATAAGACTTGTAGTTTATAAAAATGTTTTCATTTTTGATGAGACGCTGAATAAAAGAGGTTTAATCGCCGGCAAATGAAATCCCGCGTTTTCCCGTAAATCTGGGGCTTGGCCCGTATAGTCGAATGTATACAAAGAAAGTACCCAGGGAGTAAACTCATTTCCCGAACGATTTTTTAAATTTTTTTTTCACCACTAAACCGCATGAGACTTGTAGTTTTCAAAAATATTTTCATTTTTGATGAGACGCTTAATGAAAGAGGTTTAATCGCCGGAAAACGAAAACCCGCGATTTCCCGTAAATCCCGGGCTTGGCCCGTATAGTCGAATGTATACAAAGAAAGTACCTTGTGAGTAAACTCATTTCCACAACGATTTTTTAAATTATATTTTCACCACTAAAACGCATGAGACTTGTAGTTTTCAAAAATGTTTTCATTTTTGATGAGACGCTGAATAAAAGAAGTTCAATCGCCGGCAAACGAAAACCCGCGATTTCCCGTAAATCCCGGGCTTGGCACGTATAATCGAATGTTTACAAAGAAAGTACCCTGTGAGTAAACTCATTTCCAGAACGATTTTTTAAATTATTTTTTCACCACTAAAGCCCATAAGACTTGTAGTTTTTAAAAATGTTTTTATTTTTGATGAGACGCTGAATAAAAAAAGTTAAATCGCCGGCAAACGAAAACCCGCGATTTCCCGTAAATCCCGGCTTGGCCCGTATAGTCAAAAGTATACAAAGAAAGTACCCAGGGAGTAAACACATTTCCCGAACGATTTTTTAAATTTTTTTTTCACCACTAAACCGCATGAGACTTGTAGTTTTCAAAAATATTTTCATTTTTGATGAGACGCTTAATGAAAGAGGTTTAATCGCCGGAAAACGAAAACCCGCGATTTCCCGTAAATCCCGGGCTTGGCCCGTATAGTCGAATGTATACAAAGAAAGTACCTTGTGAGTAAACTCATTTCCACAACGATTTTTTAAATTATATTTTCACCACTAAAACGCATGAGACTTGTAGTTTTCAAAAATGTTTTCATTTTTGATGAGACGCTGAATAAAAGAAGTTCAATCGCCGGCAAACGAAAACCCGCGATTTCCCGTAAATCCCGGGCTTGGCACGTATAATCGAATGTTTACAAAGAAAGTACCCTGTGAGTAAACTCATTTCCAGAACGATTTTTTAAATTATTTTTTCACCACTAAAGCCCATAAGACTTGTAGTTTTTAAAAATGTTTTTATTTTTGATGAGACGCTGAATAAAAAAAGTTAAATCGCCGGCAAACGAAAACCCGCGATTTCCCGTAAATCCCGGCTTGGCCCGTATAGTCAAAAGTATACAAAGAAAGTACCCAGGGAGTAAACACATTTCCCGAACGATTTTTTAAATTATTTTTTCACCACTAAAACGCATGAGACTTGTAGTTTTCAAAAATGTTTTCATTTTTGATGAGACGCTTAATGAAAGAGGTTTAATCGCCGGCAAACGAAATCCCGCGTTTTCCCGTAAATCTGGGGCTTGGCCCGTATAGTCGAATGTATACAAAGAAAGTACCCAGGGAGTAAACTCATTTCCCGAACGATTTTTTAAATTTTTTTTTCACCACTAAACCGCATGAGACTTGTAGTTTTCAAAAATATTTTCATTTTTGATGAGACGCTTAATGAAAGAGGTTTAATCGCCGGAAAACGAAAACCCGCGATTTCCCGTAAATCCCGGGCTTGGCCCGTATAGTCGAATGTATACAAAGAAAGTACCTTGTGAGTAAACTCATTTCCACAACGATTTTTTAAATTATATTTTCACCACTAAAACGCATGAGACTTGTAGTTTTCAAAAATGTTTTCATTTTTGATGAGACGCTGAATAAAAGAAGTTCAATCGCCGGCAAACGAAAACCCGCGATTTCCCGTAAATCCCGGGCTTGGCACGTATAATCGAATGTTTACAAAGAAAGTACCCTGTGAGTAAACTCATTTCCAGAACGATTTTTTAAATTATTTTTTCACCACTAAAGCCCATAAGACTTGTAGTTTTTAAAAATGTTTTTATTTTTGATGAGACGCTGAATAAAAAAAGGTAAATCGCCGGCAAACGAAAACCCGCGATTTCCCGTAAATCCCGGCTTGGCCCGTATAGTCAAAAGTATACAAAGAAAGTACCCAGGGAGTAAACACATTTCCCGAACGATTTTTTAAATTTTTTTTTCACCACTAAACCGCATGAGACTTGTAGTTTTCAAAAATATTTTCATTTTTGATGAGACGCTTAATGAAAGAGGTTTAATCGCCGGAAAACGAAAACCCGCGATTTCCCGTAAATCCCGGGCTTGGCCCGTATAGTCGAATGTATACAAAGAAAGTACCTTGTGAGTAAACTCATTTCCACAACGATTTTTTAAATTATATTTTCACCACTAAAACGCATGAGACTTGTAGTTTTCAAAAATGTTTTCATTTTTGATGAGACGCTGAATAAAAGAAGTTCAATCGCCGGCAAACGAAAACCCGCGATTTCCCGTAAATCCCGGGCTTGGCACGTATAATCGAATGTTTACAAAGAAAGTACCCTGTGAGTAAACTCATTTCCAGAACGATTTTTTAAATTATTTTTTCACCACTAAAGCCCATAAGACTTGTAGTTTTTAAAAATGTTTTTATTTTTGATGAGACGCTGAATAAAAAAAGTTAAATCGCCGGCAAACGAAAACCCGCGATTTCCCGTAAATCCCGGCTTGGCCCGTATAGTCAAAAGTATACAAAGAAAGTACCCAGGGAGTAAACACATTTCCCGAACGATTTTTTAAATTATTTTTTCACCACTAAAACGCATGAGACTTGTAGTTTTCAAAAATGTTTTCATTTTTGATGAGACGCTTAATGAAAGAGGTTTAATCGCCGGCAAACGAAATCCCGCGTTTTCCCGTAAATCCGGGGCTTGGCCCGTATAGTCGAATGTTTACAAAGAAAGTACCCTGTGAGTAAACTCATTTACAGAACGATTTTTTAAATTATTTTTTCACCATTAAAACGCATAAGACTTGTAGTTTTTAAAAATGTTTTCAATTTTGATGAGACGCGGAATAAAAGAAGTTCAATCGCCGGCAAACGAAAACCCGCGATTTCCTGTAAACCCCGGGCTTGGCACGTGTAGTCGAATGTATACAAAGAAAGTACCCTGTGAGTAAACTCATTTCCAGAACGATTTTTTAAATTATTTTTTCACCACTAAAGCCCATGAGACTTGTAGTTTTTAAAAATGTTTTCATTTTTGATGAGACGCTGAATAAAAGAAGTTTAATCGCCGGCAAACGAAAACCCGCGATTTCCCGTAAATCTCGGCTTGGCCCGCATAGTCAAAAGTATACAAAGAAAGTACCCAGGGAGTAAACACATTTCCCGAACGATTTTTTAAATTATTTTTTCACCACTAAAACGCATGAGACTTGTAGTTTGCAAAAATGTTTTCATTATTGATGAGACGCTGAATAAAAGTAGTTTAATCGCTGGCAAACGAAAACCTGCGATTTCCCTAAATCCCGGACTCGGCCCGTATAGTCAAAAGTATACAAAGAAATTACCCAGGGAGTAAACTCATTTCCCGAACGATTTTTTAAATTATTTTTTCACCACTAAAACGCATGAGACTTGTAGTTTTCAAAAATGTTTTCATTTTTGATGAGACGCTGAATAAAAGAAGTTTAATCGCCGGCAAACGAAAACCTGCGATTTCCCGTAAATTCTGGACTCGGCCCGTATAGTCAAAAGTATACAAAGAAAGTACCCAGGGAGTAAACTCATTTCCCAAACGATTTTTTAAATTATTTTTTCACCACTAAAACGCATGAGACTTGTAGTTTTCAAGAATGTTTTCATTTTTGATGAGACGCGGAATAAAAGCAGTTTAATTGCCGGCAAACGAAAATCCGCGATTTCCCGTAAATCCCGGGCTTGGCACGTATAGTCGCATGTATACAAATAAAGTACCCTGTGGGTAAACTCATTTCCAGGACGATTTTTTAAATTATTTTTTCACCACTAAAACGCATAAGACTTGTAGTTTTTAAAAATGTTTTCATTTTTGATGAGACGCTGAATAAAAGAAGTTTAATCGCCGGCAAACGAAAACCCGCCATTTCCCGTAAATCCTGGGCTTGGCCCGTATAGTCAAAAGTATACAAAGGAAGTACCCAGGGAGTAAACTCATTTCCTGAACGATTTTTTATATTATTTTTTTACCACTAAACGCATGAGACTTGTAGTTTTTAAAAATGTTTACATTTTTGATGAGACGCTGAATAAAAGAAGTATAATCGCCGGCAAACGAAAACCTGCGATTTCCCGTAAATTCTGGACTCGGCCCGTATAGTCAAAAGTATACAAAGAAAGTACCCAGGGAGTAAACTCATTTCCCGAACGATTTTTTATATTATTTTTTTACCACTAAACGCATGAGACTTGTAGTTTTCAAAAATATTTTCATATTTGATGGGACGCTGAATAAAAGAAGTTTAATCGCCGGCAAACGAAAATCCGCGATTTCCCGTAAATCCCGGACTCGGCCCGTATAGTCAAAAGTATACAAAGAAAGTACCCAGGGAGTAAACTCATTTCCCGAACGATTTTTTAAATTATTTTTTCACCACTAAAACGCATGAGACTTGTAGTTTTCAAGAATGTTTTCATTTTTGATGAGACGCGGAATAAAAGCAGTTTAATTGCCGGCAAACGAAAACCCGCGATTTCCCGTAAATCCCGGGCTTGGCACGTATAGTTGCATGTATACAAAGAAAGTACCCTGTGGGTAAACTCATTTCCAGAACGATTTTTTAAATTATTTTTTCACCACTAAAACGCATAAGACTTGTAGTTTATAAAAATGTTTTCATTTTTGATGAGACGCTGAATAAAAGAGGTTTAATCGCCGGCAAACGAAATCCTGCGTTTTCCCGTAAATCCGGGGCTTGGCCCGTATAGTCGAATGTATACAAAGAAAGTACCCAGGGAGTAAACTCATTTCCCGAACGATTTTTTAAATTTTTTTTTCACCACTAAACCGCATGAGACTTGTAGTTTTCAAAAAATTTTTCATTTTTGATGAGACGCTGAATAAAAGAAGTTCAATCGCCGGCAAACGAAAACCCGCGATTTCCCGTAAATCCCGGGCTTGGCACGTATAGTCGAATGTATACAAAGAAAGTACCCTGTGAGTAAACTCATTTCCAGAACGATTTTTTAAATTATTTTTTCACCACTAAAGCCCATAAGACTTGTAGTTTTTAAAAATGTTTTTATTTTTGATGAGACGCTGAATAAAAAAAGTTAAATCGCCGGGAAACGAAAACCCGCGATTTCCCGTAAATCCCGGCTTGGCCCGTATAGTCAAAAGTATACAAAGAAAGTACCCAGGGAGTAAACACATTTCCCGAACGATTTTTTAAATTATTTTTTCACCACTAAAACGCATGAGACTTGTAGTTTTCAAAAATGTTTTCATTTTTGATGAGACGCTTAATGAAAGAGGTTTAATCGCCGGCAAACGAAATCCCGCGTTTTCCCGTAAATCCGGGGCTTGGCCCGTATAGTCGAATGTTTACAAAGAAAGTACCCTGTGAGTAAACTCATTTACAGAACGATTTTTTAAATTATTTTTTCACCATTAAAACGCATAAGACTTGTAGTTTTTAAAAATGTTTTCATTTTTGATGAGACGCGGAATAAAAGAAGTTCAATCGCCGGCAAACGAAAACCCGCGATTTCCTGTAAACCCCGGGCTTGGCACGTATAGTCGAATGTATACAAAGAAAGTACCCTGTGAGTAAACTCATTTCCAGAACGATTTTTTAAATTATTTTTTCACCACTAAAGCCCATGAGACTTGTAGTTTTTAAAAATGTTTTCATTTTTGATGAGACGCTGAATAAAAGAAGTTTAATCGCCGGCAAACGAAAACCCGCGATTTCCCGTAAATCTCGGCTTGGCCCGAATAGTCAAAAGTATACAAAGAAAATACCCAGGGAGTAAACACATTTCCCGAACGATTTTTTAAATTATTTTTTCACCATTAAAACGCATGAGACTTGTAGTTTGCAAAAATGTTTTCATTATTGATGAGACGCTGAATAAAAGTAGTTTAATCGCTGGCAAACGAAAACCTGCGATTTCCCTAAATCCCGGACTCGGCCCGTATAGTCAAAAGTATACAAAGAAATTACCCAGGGAGTAAACTCATTTCCCGAACGATTTTTTAAATTATTTTTTCACCACTAAAACGCATGAGACTTGTAGTTTTCAAAAATGTTTTCATTTTTGATGAGACGCTGAATAAAAGAAGTTTAATCGCCGGCAAACGAAAACCCGCGATTTTTCGTAAATCCCGGGCTTGGCCCGTATAGTCAAAAGTATACAAAGAAAGTACCCAGGGAGTAAACTCATTTCCCAAACGATTTTTTAAATTACTTTTTCACCACTAAAACGCATGAGACTTGTAGTTTTTAAAAATGTTTACATTTTTGATGAGACGCTGAATAAAAGAAGTATAATCGCCGGCAAACGAAAACCTGCGATTTCCCGTAAATTCTGGACTCGGCCCGTATAGTCAAAAGTATACAAAGAAAGTACCCAGGGAGTAAGCTCATTTCCCGAACGATTTTTTAAATTATTTTTTCACCACTAAAACGCATGAGACTTGTAGTTTTCAAGAATGTTTTCATTTTTGATGAGACGCGGAATAAAAGCAGTTTAATTGCCGGCAAACGAAAATCCGCGATTTCCCGTAAATCCCGGACTCGGCCCGTATAGTCAAAAGTATACAAAGAAAGTACAAAGGGAGTAAACTCATTTCCCGAACGATTTTTTTTAAATTATTTTTTCACCACTAAAAGGCATGAGACTTGTAGTTTTCAAGAATGTTTTCATTTTTGATGAGACGCGGAATAAAAGCAGTTTAATTGCCGGCAAACGAAAACCCGCGATTTCCCGTAAATCCCGGGCTTGGCACGTATAGTCGCATGTATACAAATAAAGTACCCTGTGGGTAAACTCATTTCCAGGACGATTTTTTAAATTATTTTTTCACCACTAAAACGCATAAGACTTGTAGTTTTTAAAAATGTTTTCATTTTTGATGAGACGCTGAATAAAAGAAGTTTAATCGCCGGCAAACGAAAACCCGCCATTTCCAGTAAATCCTGGGCTTGGCCCGTATAGTCAAAAGTATACAAAGGAAGTACCCAGGGAGTAAACTCATTTCCTGAACGATTTTTTATATTATTTTTTTACCACTAAACGCATGAGACTTGTAGTTTTCAAGAATGTTTTCATTTTTGATGAGACGCGGAATAAAAGCAGTTTAATCGCCGGCAAACGAAAACCCGCGATTTCCCGTAAATCCCGGGCTTGGCACGTATAGTCGCATGTATACAAAGAAAGTACCCTGTGAGTAAACTCATTTCCAGAACGATTTTTTAAATTATTTTTTCACCACAAAACGCATAAGACTTGTAGTTTTCAAAAATGTTTTCATTTTTGATGAGACGCGGAATAAAAGCAGTTTAATTGCCGGCAAACGAAAACCCGCGATTTCCCGTAAATCCCGGGCTTGGCACGTATAGTCGCATGTATACAAATAAAGTACCCTGTGGGTAAACTCATTTCCAGGACGATTTTTTAAATTATTTTTTCACCACTAAAACGCATAAGACTTGTAGTTTTTAAAAATGTTTTCATTTTTGATGAGACGCTGAATAAAAGAAGTTTAATCGCCGGCAAACGAAAACCCGCCATTTCCAGTAAATCCTGGGCTTGGCCCGTATAGTCAAAAGTATACAAAGGAAGTACCCAGGGAGTAAACTCATTTCCTGAACGATTTTTTATATTATTTTTTTACCACTAAACGCATGAGACTTGTAGTTTTCAAGAATGTTTTCATTTTTGATGAGACGCGGAATAAAAGCAGTTTAATCGCCGGCAAACGAAAACCCGCGATTTCCCGTAAATCCCGGGCTTGGCACGTATAGTCGCATGTATACAAAGAAAGTACCCTGTGAGTAAACTCATTTCCAGAACGATTTTTTAAATTATTTTTTCACCACAAAACGCATAAGACTTGTAGTTTTTAAAAATGTTTTCATTTTTGATGAGACGCTGAATAAAAGAAGTTTAATCGCCGGCAAACGAAAACCCGCCATTTCCCGTAAATCCTTGGCTTGGCCCGTATAGTCAAAAGTATACAAAGGAAGTACCCAGGGAGTAAACTCATTTCCCGAACGATTTTTTATATTATTTTTTTACCACTAAACGCATGAGACTTGTAGTTTTCAAAAATATTTTCATATTTGATGGGACGCTGAATAAAAGAAGTTTAATCGCCGGCAAACGAAAATCCGCGATTTCCCGTAAATCCCGGACTCGGCCCGTATAGTCAAAAGTATACAAAGAAAGTACCCAGGGAGTAAATTCATTTCCAGAACGATTTTTTAAATTAGTTTTTCACCACTAAAACACATAAGACTTGTAGTTTTTAAAAATGTTTTCATTTTTGATGAGACGCTGAATAAAAGAAGTTTAATCGCCGGCAAACGAAAACCCGCGATTTCCAGTAAATCCCGGGCTTGGCCCGTATAGTCAAAAGTATACAAAGAAAGTACCCAGGGAGTAAACTCATTTCCCTAACGATTTTTTAAATTATTTTTTCACCACTAAAACGCATGAGACTTGTAGTTTGCAAAAATGTTTTCATTTTTGATCAGACGCTGAATAAAAGAAGTTTAATCGCCGGCAAACGAAAACCCGCGATTTCCCGTAAATCCCGGCTTGGCCCGTATAGTCAAAAGTATACAAAGAAAGTACCCAGGGAGTAAACTCATTCCCCGAAAGATTTTTTAAATTATTTTTTCACCACTAAAACGCATGAGACTTGTAGTTTTCAAAAATGTTTTCTTTTTGATGAGACGCTGAACAAAAGCAGTTTAATCGCCGGCAAACGAAAACCTGCGATTTCCCGTAAATCCCGGGCTTGGCCCGTATAGTCAAAAGTATACAAAGAAAGTACCCAGGGAGTAAACTCATTTCCCGAACGATTTTTTATATTATTTTTTTACCACTAAACGCATGAGACTTGTAGTTTTTAAAAATATTTTCATATTTGATGGGACGCTGAATAAAAGAAGTTTAATCGCCGGCGAACGAAAATCCGCGATTTCCCGTAAATCCCGGACTCGGCCCATATAGTCAAAAGTATACAAAGAAAGTACCCAGGGAGTAAACTCATTTCCCGAACGATTTTTTAAATTATTTTTTCACCACTAAAACGCACGAGACTTGTAGTTTTCAAAAATGTTTTCATTTTTGATGAGACGCTGAATAAAAGAAGTTTAATCGCCGGCAAACGAAAACCCGCGATTTCCCGTAAATCCCGGGCTTGGCCCGTATAGTCAAAAGTATACAAAGAAAGTACCCAGGGAGTAAACTCATTTCCCGAACGATTTTTTAAATTACTTTTTCACCACTAAAACGCATGAGACTTGTAGTTTTTAAAAATGTTTTCATTTTTGATGAGACGCTGAATAAAAGCAGTTTAATCGCCGGCAAACGAAAACCCGCCATTTCCCGTAAATCCTGGGCTTGGCCCGTATAGTCAAAAGTATACAAAGGAAGTACCCAGGGAGTAAACTCATTTCCCGAACGATTTTTTATATTATTTTTTCACCACTAAACGCATGAGACTTGTAGTTTTCAAGAATGTTTTCATTTTTGATGAGACGCGGAATAAAAGCAGTTTAATCGCCGGCAAACGAAAACCCGCGATTTCCCGTAAATCCCGGGCTTTGCACGTATAGTCGCATGTATACAAAGAAAGTACCCTGTGAGTAAACTCATTTCCAGAACGATTTTTTAAATTATTTTTTCACCACAAAACGCATAAGACTTGTAGTTTTTAAAAATGTTTTTATTTTTGATGAGACGCTGAATAAAAGAAGTTTAATCGCCGGCAAACGAAAACCCGCCATTTCCCGTAAATCATTGGCTTGGCCCGTATAGTCAAAAGTATACAAAGGAAGTACCCAGGGAGTAAACTCATTTCCCGAACGATTTTTTATATTATTTTTTTACCACTAAACGCATGAGACTTGTAGTTTTCAAAAATATTTTCATATTTGATGGGACGCTGAATAAAAGAAGTTTAATCGCCGGCAAACGAAAATCCGCGATTTCCCGTAAATCCCGGACTCGGCCCGTATAGTCAAAAGTATACAAAGAAAGTACCCAGGGAGTAAACTCATTTCCCGAACGATTTTTTATATTATTTTTTACCACTAAACGCATGAGACTTGTAGTTTTCAAAAATATTTTCATATTTGATGGGACGCTGAATAAAAGAAGTTTAATCGCCGGCAAACGAAAATCCGCGATTTCCCGTAAATCCCGGACTCGGCCCGTATAGTCAAAAGTATACAAAGAAAGTACCCAGGGAGTAAACTCATTTCCAGAACGATTTTTTAAATTAGTTTTTCACCACTAAAACACATAAGACTTGTAGTTTTTAAAAATGTTTTCATTTTTGATGAGACGCTGAATAAAAGAAGTTTAATCGCCGGCAAACGAAAACCCGCGATTTCCCGTAAATCCCGGGCTTGGCCCGTATAGTCAAAAGTATACAAAGAAAGTACCCAGGGAGTAAACTCATTTCCCTAACGATTTTTTAAATTATTTTTTCACCACTAAAACGCATGAGACTTGTAGTTTGCAAAAATGTTTTCATTTTTGATCAGACGCTGAATAAAAGAAGTTTAATCGCCGGCAAACGAAATCCCGCGATTTCCCGTGAATCCCGGCTTGACCCGTATAGTCAAAAGTATACAAAGAAAGTACCCAGGGAGTAAACTCATTTCCCGAACGATTTTTTAAATTATTTTTTCACCACTAAAACGCAGGAGACTTGTAGTTTTCAAAAATGTTTTCATTTTTGATGAGACGCTGAACAAAAGCAGTTTAATCGCCGGCAAACGAAAACCTGCGATTTCCCGTAAATCCCGGGCTTGGCCCGTATAGTCAAAAGTATACAAAAAAAGTACCCAGGGAGTAAACTCATTTCCTGAACGATTTTTTATATTATTTTTTTACCACTAAACGCATGAGACTTGTAGTTTTCAAAAATATTTTCATATTTGATGGGACGCTGAATAAAAGAAGTTTAATCGCCGGCGAACGAAAATCCGCGATTTCCCGCAAATCCCGGACTCGGCCCATATAGTCAAAAGTATACAAAGAAAGTACCCATGGAGAAAACTCATTTCCCGAACGATTTTTTAAATTATTTTTTCACCACTAAAACGCATGAGACTTGTAGTTTTCAAAAATGTTTTCATTTTTGATGAGACGCTGAATAAAAGAAGTTTAATCGCCGGCAAACGAAAACCCGCGATTTCCCGTAAATCCCGGGCTTGGCCCGTATAGTCAAAAGTATACAAAGAAAGTACCCAGGGAGTAAACTCATTTCCAGAACGATTTTTTAAATTAGTTTTTCACCACTAAAACACATAAGACTTGTAGTTTTTAAAAATGTTTTCATTTTTGATGAGACGCTGAATAAAAGAAGTTTAATCGCCGGCAAACGAAAACCCGCGATTTCCCGTAAATCCCGGGCTTGGCCCGTATAGTCAAAAGTATAAAAAGAAAGTACCCAGGGAGTAAACTCATTTCCCTAACGATTTTTTAAATTATTTTTTCACCACTAAAACGCATGAGACTTGTAGTTTGCAAAAATGTTTTCATTTTTGATGAGACGCTGAATAAAAGAAGTTTAATCGCCAGCAAACGAAATCCCGCGATTTCCCGTAAATCCCGGCTTGGCCCGTATAGTCAAAAGTATACAAAGAAAGTACCCAGGGAGTAAACTCATTTCCCGAACGATTTTTTAAATTATTTTTTCACCACTAAAACGCAGGAGACTTGTAGTTTTCAAAAATGTTTTCATTTTTGATGAGACGCTGAACAAAAGCAGTTTAATCGCCGGCAAACGAAAACCTGCGATTTCCCGTAAATCCCGGGCTTGGCCCGTATAGTCAAAAGTATACAAAGAAAGTACCCAGGGAGTAAACTCATTTCCCGAACGATTTTTTATATTATTTTTTTACCACTAAACGCATGAGACTTGTAGTTTTCAAAAATATTTTCATATTTGATGGGACGCTGAATAAAAGAAGTTTAATCGCCGGCAAACGAAAATCCGCGATTTCCCGTAAATCCCGGACTCGGCCCGTATAGTCAAAAGTATACAAAGAAAGTACCCAGGGAGTAAACTCATTTCCCGAACGATTTTTTATAATATTTTTTTACCACTAAACGCATGAGACTTGTAGTTTTCAAAAATATTTTCATATTTGATGGGACGCTGAATAAAAGAAGTTTAATCACCGGCAAACGAAAATCCGCGATTTCCCGTAAATCCCGGACTCGGCCCGTATAGTCAAAAGTACACAAAGAAAGTACCCAGGGAGTAAACTCATTTCCAGAACGATTTTTTAAATTAGTTTTTCACCACTAAAACACATAAGACTTGTAGTTTTTAAAAATGTTTTCATTTTTGATGAGACGCTGAATAAAAGAAGTTTAATCGCCGGCAAACGAAAACCCGCGATTTCCCGTAAATCCCGGGCTTGGCCCGTATAGTCAAAAGTATACAAAGAAAGTACCCAGGGAGTAAACTCATTTCCCTAACGATTTTTTAAATTATTTTTTCACCACTAAAACGCATGAGACTTGTAGTTTGCAAAAATGTTTTCCTTTTTGATCAGACGTTGAATAAAAGAAGTTTAATCGCCGGCAAACGAAATCCCGCGATTTCCCGTGAATCCCGGCTTGGCCCGTATAGTCAGAAGTATACAAAGAAAGTACCCAGGGAGTAAACTCATTTCCCGAACGATTTTTTAAATTATTTTTTCACCACTAAAACGCAGGAGACTTGTAGTTTTCAAAAATGTTTTCATTTTTGATGAGACGCTGAACAAAAGCAGTTTAATCGCCGGCAAACGAAAACCTGCGATTTCCCGTAAATCCCGGGCTTGGCCCGTATAGTCAAAAGTATACAAAAAAAGTACCCAGGGAGTAAACTCATTTCCTGAACGATTTTTTATATTATTTTTTTACCACTAAACGCATGAGACTTGTAGTTTTCAAAAATATTTTCATATTTGATGGGACGCTGAATAAAAGAAGTTTAATCGCCGGCGAACGAAAATCCGCGATTTCCCGCAAATCCCGGACTCGGCCCATATAGTCAAAAGTATACAAAGAAAGTACCCATGGAGAAAACTCATTTCCCGAACGATTTTTTAAATTATTTTTTAACCACTAAAACGCATGAGACTTGTAGTTTTCAAAAATGTTTTCATTTTTGATGAGACGCTGAATAAAAGAAGTTTAATCGCCGGCAAACGAAAACCCGCGATTTCCCGTAAATCCCGGGCTTGGCCCGTATAGTCAAAAGTATACAAAGAAAGTACCCAGGGAGTAAACTCATTTCCCGAACGATTTTTTAAATTATTTTTTAACCACTAAAACGCATGAGACTTGTAGTTTTCAAAAATGTTTTCATTTTTGATGAGACGCTGAATAAAAGAAGTTTAATCGCCGGCAAACGAAAACCCGCGATTTCCCGTAAATCCCGGCTTGGCCCGTATTGTCAAAAGTATACAAAGAAAGTACCCATGAGTAAACTCATTTCCCGAACGATTTTTTAAATTATTTTTTCACCACTAAAACGCAGGAGACTTGTAGTTTTCAAAAATGTTTTCATTTTTGATGAGACGCTGAACAAAAGCAGTTTAATCGCCGGCAAACGAAAACCTGCGATTTCCCGTAAATCCCGGGCTTGGCCCGTATAGTCAAAAGTATACAAAGAAAGTACCCAGGGAGTAAACTCATTTCCCGAACGATTTTTTATATTATTTTTTTACCACTAAACGCATGAGACTTGTAGTTTTCAAAAATATTTTCATATTTGATGGGACGCTGAATAAAAGAAGTTTAATCGCCGGCGAACGGAAATCCGCGATTTCCCGCAAATCCCGGACTCGGCCCATATAGTCAAAAGTATACAAAGAAAGTACCCAGGGAGTAAACTCATTTCCCGAACGATTTTTTAAATTATTTTTTCACCACTAAAACGCATGAGACTTGTAGTTTTCAAAAATGTTTTCATTTTTGATGAGACGCTGAATAAAAGAAGTTTAATCGCCGGCAAACGAAAACCCGCGATTTCCCGTAAATCCCGGGCTTGGCCCGTATAGTCAAAAGTATACAAAGAAAGTACCCAGGGAGTAAACTCATTTCCCGAACGATTTTTTAAATTACTTTTTCACCAATAAAACGCATGAGACTTGTAGTTTTTAAAAATATTTTCATATTTGATGGGACGCTGAATAAAAGAAGTTTAATCGCCGGCAAACGAAAATCCGCGATTTCCCGTAAATCCCGGACTCGGCCCGTATAGTCAAAATTATACAAAGAAAGTACCCAGGGAGTAAACTCATTTCCAGAACGATTTTTTAAATTAGTTTTTCACCACTAAAACACATAAGACTTGTAGTTTTTAAAAATGTTTTCATTTTTGATGAGACGCTGAATAAAAGAAGTTTAATCGCCGGCAAACGAAAACCCGCGATTTCCCGTAAATCCCGGGTTTGGCCTGTATAGTCAAAAGTATACAAAGAAAGTACCCAGGGAGTAAACTCATTTTCCTAACGATTTTTTAAATTATTTTTTCACCACTAAAACGCATGAGACTTGTAGTTTGCAAAAATGTTTTCATTTTTAATCAGACGCTGAATAAAAGAAGTTTAATCGCCGGCAAACGAAAACCCGCGATTTCCCGTAAATCCCGGCTTGGCCCCTATAGTCAAAAGTATACAAAGAAAGTACCCAGGGAGTAAACTCATTTCCCGAACGATTTTTTAAATTATTTTTTCACCACTAAAACGCAGGAGACTTGTAGTTTTCAAAAATGTTTTCATTTTTGATGAGACGCTGAACAAAAGCAGTTTAATCGCCAGCAAACGAAAACCTGCGATTTCCCGTAAATCCCGGGCTTGGCCCGTATAGTCAAAATTATACAAAGAAAGTACCCAGGGAGTAAACTCATTTCCCGAACGATTTTTTATATTATTTTTTTACCACTAAACGCATGAGACTTGTAGTTTTCAAAAATATTTTCATATTTGATGGGACGCTGAATAAAAGAAGTTTAATCGCCGGCAAACGAAAATCCGCGATTTCCCGTAAATCCCGGACTCGGCCCATATAGTCAAAAGTATACAAAGAAAGTACCCAGGGAGTAAACTCATTTCCCGAACGATTTTTTAAATTATTTTTTCACCACTAAAACGCATGAGACTTGTAGTTTTCAAAAATGTTTTCATTTTTGATGAGACGCTGAATAAAAGAAGTTTAATCGCCGGCAAACGAAAACCCGCGATTTCCCGTAAATCCCGGGCTTGGCCCGTATAGTCAAAAGTAAACAAAGAAAATACCCAGGGAGTAAACTCATTTCCCGAACGATTTTTTAAATTACTTTTTCACCACTAAAACGCATGAGACTTGTAGTTTTTAAAAATGTTTTCATTTTTGATGAGACGCTGAATAAAAGAAGTTTAATCGCCGGCAAACGAAAACCTGCGATTTCCCGTAAATCCCGGCTTGGCCCGTATAGTCAAAAGTATACAAAGAAAGTACCCAGGGAGTAAACTCATTTCCCGAACGATTTTTTAAATTATTTTTTCACCACTAAAACGCATGAGACTTGTAGTTTTCAAAAATGTTTTCATTTTTGATGAGACGCTGAACAAAAGCAGTTTAATCGCCGGCAAACAAAAACCTGCGATTTCCCGTAAATCCCGGGCTTGGCCCGTATAGTCAAAAGTATACAAAGAAAGTACCCAGGGAGTAAACTCATTTCCCGAACGATTTTTTATATTATTTTTTTACCACTAAACGCATGAGACTTGTAGTTTTCAAAAATATTTTCATATTTGATGGGACGCTGAATAAAAGAAGTTTAATCGCCGGCGAACGAAAATCCGCGATTTCCCGTAAATCCCGGACTCGGCCCATATAGTCAAAAGTATACAAAGGAAGTACCCAGGGAGTAAACTCATTTCCCGAACGATTTTTTAAATTATTTTTTCACCACTAAAACGCATGAGACTTGTAGTTTTCAAAAATGTTTTCATTTTTGATGAGACGCTGAATAAAAGAAGTTTAATCGCCGGCAAACGAAAACCCGCGATTTCCCGTAAATCCCGGGCTTGGCCTGTATAGTCAAAAGTATACAAAGAAAGTACCCAGGGAGTAAACTCATTTCCCGAACGATTTTTTAAATTACTTTTTCACCACTAAAACGCATGAGACTTGTAGTTTTTAAAAATGTTTTCATTTTTGATGAGACGCTGAATAAAAGAAGTTTAATTGCCGGCAAACGAAAACCTGCGATTTCCCGTAAATCCCGGGCTTGGCCCGTATAGTCAAAAGTATACAAAGAAAGTACCCAGGGAGTAAACTCATTTCCCGAACGATTTTTTATATTATTTTTTTACCACTAAACGCATGAGACTTGTAGTTTTCAAAAATATTTTCATATTTGATGGGACGCTGAATAAAAGAAGTTTAATCGCCGGCGAACGAAAATCCGCGATTTCCCGTAAATCCCGGACTCGGCCCATATAATCAAAAGTATACAAAGGAAGTACCCAGGGAGTAAACTCATTTCCCGAACGATTTTTTAAATTATTTTTTCACCACTAAAACGCATGAGACTTGTAGTTTTCAAAAATGTTTTCATTTTTGATGAGACGCTGAATAAAAGAAGTTTAATCGCCGGCAAACGAAAACCCGCGATTTCCCGTAAATCCCGGGCTTGGCCTTTATAGTCAAAAGTATACAAGGAAAGTACCCAGGGAGTAAACTCATTTCCCGAACGATTTTTTAAATTACTTTTTCACCACTAAAACGCATGAGACTTGTAGTTTTTAAAAATGTTTTCATTTTTGATGAGACGCTGAATAAAAGAAGTTTAATTGCCGGCAAACGAAAACCTGCGATTTCCCGTAAATCCTGGACTCGGCCCGTATAGTCAAAAGTATACAAAGAAAGCACCCAGGGAGTAAACTCATTTCCCGAACGATTTTTTATATTATTTTTTTACCTCTAAACGCATGAGACTTGTAGTTTTCAAAAATATTTTCATATGTGATGGGACGCTGAATAAAAGAAGTTTAATCGCCGGCAAACGAAAATCCGCGATTTCCCGTAAATCCCGGACTCGGCCCGTATAGTCAAAAGTATACAAAGAAAGTACCCAGGGAGTAATCTCATTTCCCGAACGATTTTTTAAATTATTTTTTCACCACTAAAACGCATGAGACTTGTAGTTTTCAAAAATGTTTTCATTTTTGATGAGACGCTGAACAAAAGCAGTTTAATCGCCGGCAAACGAAAACCTGCGATTTCCCATAAATCCCGGGCTCGGGCCGTATAGTCAAAAGTATACAAAGAAAGTACCCAGGGAGTAAAATCATTTTCCGAACGATTTTTTATATTATTTTTTTACCACTAAACGCATGAGACTTGTAGTTTTCAAAAATATTTTCATATTTGATGGGACGGTGAATAAAAGAAGTTTAATCGCCGGCGAACGAAAATCCGCGATTTCCCGTAAATCCCGGACTCGGCCCATATAGTCAAAAGTATACAAAGAAAGTACCCAGGGAGTAAACTCATTTCCCGAACGATTTTTTAAATTATTTTTTCACCACTAAAACGCATGAGACTTGTAGTTTTCAAAAATGTTTTCATTTTTGATGAGACGCTGAATAAAAGAAGTTTAATCGCCGGCAAACGAAAACCCGCGATTTCCCGTAAATCCCGGGCTTGGCCCGTATAGTCAAAAGTATACAAAGAAAGTACCCAGGGAGTAAACTCATTTCCCGAACGATTTTTTAAATTACTTTTTCACCACTAAAACGCATGAGACTTGTAGTTTTTAAAAATGTTTTCATTTTTGATGAGACGCTGAATAAAAGAAGTTTAATTGCCGGCAAACGAAAACCTGCGATTTCCCGTAAATCCTGGACTCGGCCCGTATAGTCAAAAGTATACAAAGAAAGTACCCAGGGAGTAAACTCATTTCCCGAACGATTTTTTATATTATTTTTTTACCTCTAAACGCATGAGACTTGTAGTTTTCAAAAATATTTTCATATGTGATGGGACGCTGAATAAAAGAAGTTTAATCGCCGGCAAACGAAAATCCGCGATTTCCCGTAAATCCCGGACTCGGCCCGTATAGTCAAAAGTATACAAAGAAAGTACCCAGGGAGTAAACTCATTTCCCGAACGATTTTTTAAATTATTTTTTCACCACTAAAACGCATGAGACTTGTAGTTTTCAAAAATGTTTTCATTTTTGATGAGACGCTGAACAAAAGCAGTTTAATCGCCGGCAAACGAAAACCTGCGATTTCCCATAAATCCCGGGCTTGGGCCGTATAGTCAAAAGTATACAAAGAAAGTACCCAGGGAGTAAAATCATTTCCCGAACGATTTTTTATATTATTTTTTTACCACTAAACGCATGAGACTTGTAGTTTTCAAAAATATTTTCATATTTGATGGGACGCTGAATAAAAGAAGTTTAATCGCCGGCGAACGAAAATCCGCGATTTCCCGTAAATCGCGGACTCGGCCCATATAGTCAAAAGTATACAAAGAAAGTACCCAGGGAGTAAACTCATTTCCCGAACGATTTTTTAAATTATTTTTTCACCACTAAAACGCATGAGACTTGTAGTTTTCAAAAATGTTTTCATTTTTGATGAGACGCTGAATAAAAGATGTTTAATCGCCGGCAAACGAAAACCCGCGATTTCCCGTAAATCCCGGGCTTGGCCCGTATAGTCAAAAGTATACAAAGAAAGTACCCAGGGAGTAAACTCATTTCCCGAACGATTTTTTAAATTACTTTTTCACCACTAAAACGCATGAGACTTGTAGTTTTTAAAAATGTTTTCATTTTTGATGAGACGCTGAATAAAAGAAGTTTAATCGCCGGCAAACGAAAACCTGCGATTTCCCGTAAATCCTGGACTCGGCCCGTATAGGCAAAAGTATACAAAGAAAGTACCCAGGGAGTAAACTCATTTACCGAACGATTTTTTAAATTACTTTTTCACCACTAAAACGCATGAGACTTGTAGTTTTTAAAAATGTTTTCATTTTTGATGAGACGCTGAATAAAACAAGTTTAATCGCCGGCAAACGAAAACCTGCGATTTCCCGTAAATCCTGGACTCGGCCCGTATAGTCAAAAGTATACAAAGAAAGTACCTAGGGAGTAAACTCATTTCCCGAACGATTTTTTAAATTATTTTTTCACCACTAAAACGCATGAGACTTGTAGTTTTCAAAAATGTTTTCATTTTTGATGAGACGCTGAATAAAAGAAGTTTAATCGCCGGCAAACGAAAACCCGCGATTTCCCGTAAATCCCGGGCTTGGCCTGTATAGTCAAAAGTATACAAAGAAAGTACCCAGGGAGTAAACTCATTTCCCGAACGATTTTTTAAATTACTTTTTCACCACTAAAACGCCTGAGACTTGTAGTTTTTAAAAATGTTTTCATTTTTGATGAGACGCTGAATAAAAGAAGTTTAATTGCCGGCAAACGAAAACCTGCGATTTCCCGTAAATCCTGGACTCGGCCCGTATAGTCAAAAGTATACAAAGAAAGTACCCAGGGAGTAAACTCATTTCCCGAACGATTTTTTATATTATTTTTTTACCTCTAAACGCATGAGACTTGTAGTTTTCAAAAATATTTTCATATGTGATGGGACGCTGAATAAAAGAAGTTTAATCGCCGGCAAACGAAAATCCGCGATTTCCCGTAAATCCCGGACTCGGCCCGTATAGTCAAAACTATACAAAGAAAGTACCCAGGGAGTAAACTCATTTCCCGAACGATTTTTTAAATTATTTTTTCACCACTAAAACGCATGAGACTTGTAGTTTTCAAAAATGTTTTCATTTTTGATGAGACGCTGCACAAAAGCAGTTTAATCGCCGGCAAACGAAAACCTGCGATTTCCCATAAATCCCGGGCTTGGGCCGTATAGTCAAAAGTATACAAAGAAAGTACACAGGGAGTAAAATCATTTCCCGAACGATTTTTTATATTATTTTTTTACCACTAAACGCATGAGACTTGTAGTTTTCAAAAATATTTTCATATTTGATGGGACGCTGAATAAAAGAAGTTTAATCGCCGGCGAACGAAAATCCGCGATTTACCGTAAATCGCGGACTCGGCCCATATAGTCAAAAGTATACAAAGAAAGTACCCAGGGAGTAAACTCATTTCCCGAACGATTTTTTAAATTATTTTTTCACCACTAAAACGCATGAGACTTGTAGTTTTCAAAAATGTTTTCATTTTTGATGAGACGCTGAATAAAAGAAGTTTAATCGCCGGCAAACGAAAACCCGCGATTTCCCGTAAATCCCGGGCTTGGCCCGTATAGTCAAAAGTATACAAAGAAAGTAGCCAGGGAGTAAACTCATTTCCCGAACGATTTTTTAAATTATTTTATCACCACTAAAACGCATAAGACTTGTAGTTTTTAAAAATTTTTTCATTTTTGATGAGACGCTGAATAAAAGAAGTTTAATCGCCGGCAAACGAAAACCCGCGATTTCCCGAAAATTCCGGGCTTGGCCCGTATAATCAAAAGTATACAAAGAAAGTACCCAGGGAGTAAACTCATTTCCCTAACGATTTTTTAAATTATTTTTTCACCACTAAAACGCATGAGACTTGTAGTTTGCAAAAATGTTTTCATTTTTGATCAGACGCTGAATAAAAGAAGTTTAATCACCGGCAAACGAAAACCCGCGATTTCCAGTAAATCCCGATTTGGCCCGTATAGTCAAAAGTATACAAAGAAAGTACCTAGGGAGTAAACTCATTTCCCAAACGATTTTTTAAATTATTTTTTCACCACTAAAACGCATGAGACTTGTAGTTTTCAAAAATGTTTTCATTTTTGATGAGACGCTGAATAAAAGAAGTTTAATCGCCAGCAAACGAAAACCCGCGATTTCCCGTAAATCCCGGGCTTGGCCCGTATAGTCAAAAGTATACAAAGAAAGTACCCAGGGAGTAAACTCATTTCCCGAACGATTTTTTAAATTACTTTTTCACCACTAAAACGCATGAGACTTGTAGTTTTTAAAAATGTTTTCATTTTTGATGAGACGCTGAATAAAAGAAGTTTAATCGCCGGCAAACGAAAACCTGCGATTTCCCGTAAATCGTGGACTCGGCCCGTATAGTCAAAAGTATACAAAGAAAGTACCCAGGGAGTAAACTCATTTCCCGAACGATTTTTTATATTATTTTTTTACCACTAAACGCATGAGACTTGTAGTTTTCAAAAATATTTTCATATTTGATGGGACGCTGAATAAAAGAAGTTTAATCGCCGGCAAACGAAAATCCGCGATTTCCCGTAAATCCCGGACTCGGCACGTATAGTCAAAAGTATACAAAGAAAGTACCCAGGGAGTAAACTCATTTCCCGAACGATTTTTTAAATTATTTTATCACCACTAAAACGCATAAGACTTGTAGTTTTTAAAAATGTTTTCATTTTTGATGAGACGCTGAATAAAAGAAGTTTAATCGCCGGCAAACGAAAACCCGCGATTTCCCGAAAATTCCGGGCTTGGCCCGTATAGTCAAAAGTATACAAAGAAAGTACCCAGGGAGTAAACTCATTTCCCTAACGATTTTTTAAATTATTTTTTCACCACTAAAACGCATGAGACTTGTAGTTTGCAAAAATGTTTTCATTTTTGATGAGACGCTGAATAAAAGAAGTTTAATCGCCGGCAAACGAAAACCCGCGATTTCCAGTAAATCCCGGCTTGGTCCGTATAGTCAAAAGTATACAAAGAAAGTACCTAGGGAGTAAAATCATTTCCCGAAAGATTTTTTAAGTTATTTTTTCACCACTAAAACGCATGAGACTTGTAGTTTTCAAAAATGTTTTCATTTTTGATGAGACGCTGAATAAAAGAAGTTTAATCGCCGGCAAACGAAAACCCGCGATTTCCCGTAAATCCCGGGCTTGGCCCGTATAGTCAAAAGTATACAAAGAAAGTACCCAGGGAGTAAACTCATTTCCCGAACGATTTTTTAAATTACTTTTTCACCACTAAAACGCATGAGACTTGTAGTTTTTAAAAATGTTTTCATTTTTGGTGAGACGCGGAATAAAAGAAGTTTAATCACCGGCAAACGAGAACCTGCGATTTCCCGTAAATCCTGGACTCGGCCCGTATAGTCAAAAGTATACAAAGAAAGTACCCAGGGAGTAAACTCATTTCCCGAACGATTTTTTAAATTATTTTTTCACCACTAAAACGCATGAGACTTGTAGTTTTCAAAAATGTTTTCATTTTTGATGAGACGCTGAACAAAAGCAGTTTAATCGCCGGCAAACGAAAACCTGCGATTTCCCATAAATCCCGGGCTTGGGCCGTATAGTCAAAAGTATACAAAGAAAGTACCCAGGGAGTAAAATCATTTCCCGAACGATTTTTTATATTATTTTTTTACCACTAAACGCATGAGACTTGTAGTTTTCAAAAATATTTTCATATTTGATGGGACGCTGAATAAAAGAAGTTTAATCGCCGGCGAACGAAAATCCGCGATTTCCCGTAAATCGCGGACTCGGCCCATATAGTCAAAAGTATACAAAGAAAGTACCCAGGGAGTAAACTCATTTCCCGAACGATTTTTTAAATTATTTTTTCACCACTAAAACGCATGAGACTTGTAGTTTTCAAAAATGTTTTCATTTTTGATGAGACGCTGAATAAAAGAAGTTTAATCGCCGGCAAACGAAAACCCGCGATTTCCCGTAAATCCCGGGCTTGGCCCGTATAGTCAAAAGTATACAAAGAAAGTACCCAGGGAGTAAACTCATTTCCCGAACGATTTTTTAAATTACTTTTTCACCACTAAAACGCATGAGACTTGTAGTTTTTAAAAATGTTTTCATTTTTGATGAGACGCGGAATAAAAGAAGTTTAATCACCGGCAAACGAGAACCTGCGATTTCCCGTAAATACTGGACTCGGCCCGTATAGTCAAAAGTATACAAAGAAAGTACCCAGGGAGTAAACTCATTTCCCGAACGATTTTTTATATTATTTTTTTACCACTAAACGCATGAGACTTGTAGTTTTCAAAAATATTTTCATATTTGATGGGACGCTGAATAAAAGAAGTTTAATCGCCGGCAAACGAAAATCCGCGATTTCCCGTAAATCCCGGACTCGGCACGTATAGTCAAAAGTATACAAAGAAAGTACCCAGGGAGTAAACTCATTTCCCGAACGATTTTTTAAATTATTTTATCACCACTAAAACGCATAAGACTTGTAGTTTTTAAAAATTTTTTCATTTTTGATGAGACGCTGAATAAAAGAAGTTTAATCGCCGGCAAACGAAAACCCGCGATTTCCCGAAAATTCCGGGCTTGGCCCGTATAGTCAAAAGTATACAAAGAAAGTACCCAGGGAGTAAACTCATTTCCCTAACGATTTTTTAAATTATTTTTTCACCACTAAAACGCATGAGACTTGTAGTTTGCTAAAATGTTTTCATTTTTGATCAGACGCTGAATAAAAGAAGTTTAATCACCGGCAAACGAAAACCCGCGATTTCCAGTAAATCCCGGCTTGGCCCGTATAGTCAAAAGTATACAAAGAAAGTACCTAGGGAGTAAACTCATTTCCCAAACGATTTTTTAAATTATTTTTTCACCACTAAAACGCATGAGACTTGTAGTTTTCAAAAATGTTTTCATTTTTGATGAGACGCTGAATAAAAGAAGTTTAATCGCCAGCAAACGAAAACCCGCGATTTCCCGTAAATCCCGGGCTTGGCCCGTATAGTCAAAAGTATACAAAGAAAGTACCCAGGGAGTAAACTCATTTCCCGAACGATTTTTTAAATTACTTTTTCACCACTAAAACGCATGAGACTTGTAGTTTTTAAAAATGTTTTCATTTTTGATGAGACGCTGAATAAAAGAAGTTTAATCGCCGGCAAACGAAAACCTGCGATTTCCCGTAAATCGTGGACTCGGCCCGTATAGTCAAAAGTATACAAAGAAAGTACCCAGGGAGTAAACTCATTTCCCGAACGATTTTTTATATTATTTTTTTACCACTAAACGCATGAGACTTGTAGTTTTCAAAAATATTTTCATATTTGATGGGACGCTGAATAAAAGAAGTTTAATCGCCGGCAAACGAAAATCCGCGATTTCCCGTAAATCCCGGACTCGGCACGTATAGTCAAAAGTATACAAAGAAAGTACCCAGGGAGTAAACTCATTTCCCGAACGATTTTTTAAATTATTTTATCACCACTAAAACGCATAAGACTTGTAGTTTTTAAAAATGTTTTCATTTTTGATGAGACGCTGAATAAAAGAAGTTTAATCGCCGGCAAACGAAAACCCGCGATTTCCCGAAAATTCCGGGCTTGGCCCGTATAGTCAAAAGTATACAAAGAAAGTACCCAGGGAGTAAACTCATTTCCCTAACGATTTTTTAAATTATTTTTTCACCACTAAAACGCATGAGACTTGTAGTTTGCAAAAATGTTTTCATTTTTGATCAGACGCTGAATAAAAGAAGTTTAATCGCCGGCAAACGAAAACCCGCGATTTCCAGTAAATCCCGGCTTGGCCCGTATAGTCAAAAGTATACAAAGAAAGTACCTAGGGAGTAAAATCATTTCCCGAAAGATTTTTTAAGTTATTTTTTCACCACTAAAACGCATGAGACTTGTAGTTTTCAAAAATGTTTTCATTTTTGATGAGACACTGAATAAAAGCAGTTTAATCGCCGGCAAACGAACACCTGCGATTTCCCTAAATCCCGGACTCGGCCCGAATAGTCAAAAGTATACAAAGAAAGTACCCAGGGAGTAAACTCATTTCCAGAACGATTTTTTAAATTATATTTTCCCCACTAAAACGCATAAGACTTGTAGTTTTTAAAAATGTTTTCATTTTTGATGAGACGCTGAATAAAAGAAGTTTAATCGCCGGCAAACGAAAACCCGCGATTTCCCGAAAACTCCGGGCTTGGCCCGTATAGTCAAAAGTATACAAAGAAAGTACCCAGGGAGTAAACACATTTCCCTAACGATTTTTTAAATTATTTTTTCACCACTAAAACGCATGAGACTTGTAGTTTGCAAAAATGTTTTCATTTTTGATCAGACGCTGAATAAAAGAAGTTTAATCGCCGGCAAACGAAAACCCGCGATTTCCAGTAAATCCCGGCTTGGCCCGTATAGTCAAAAGTATACAAAGAAAGTACCTAGGGAGTAAACTCATTTCCCGAACGATTTTTTAAATTATTTTTTCACCACTAAAACGCATGAGACTTGTAGTTTTCAAAAATGTTTTCATTTTTGATGAGACGCTGAATAAAAGAAGTTTAATCGCCGGCAAACGAAAACCCGCGATTTCCCGTAAATCCCGGACTCGGCACGTATAGTCAAAAGTATACAAAGAAAGTACCCAGGGAGTAAACTCATTTCCCGAACGATTTTTTAAATTATTTTATCACCACTAAAACGCATAAGACTTGTAGTTTTTAAAAATGTTTTCATTTTTGATGAGACGCTGAATAAAAGAAGTTTAATCGCCGGCAAACGAAAACCCGCGATTTCCCGAAAATTCCGGGCTTGGCCCGTATAGTCAAAAGTATACAAAGAAAGTACCCAGGGAGTAAACTCATTTCCCTAACGATTTTTTAAATTATTTTTTCACCACTAAAACGCATGAGACTTGTAGTTTGCAAAAATGTTTTCATTTTTGATCAGACGCTGAATAAAAGAAGTTTAATCGCCGGCAAACGAAAACCCGCGATTTCCAGTAAATCCCGGCTTGGCCCGTATAGTCAAAAGTATACAAAGAAAGTACCTAGGGAGTAAAATCATTTCCCGAAAGATTTTTTAAATTATTTTTTCACCACTAAAACCCATGAGACTTGTAGTTTTCAAAAATGTTTTCATTTTTGATGAGACGCTGAATAAAAGCAGTTTAATCGCCGGCAAACGAACACCTGCGATTTCCCTAAATCCCGGACTCGGCCCGAATAGTCAAAAGTATACAAAGAAAGTACCCAGGGAGTAAACTCATTTCCAGAACGATTTTTTAAATTATATTTTCCCCACTAAAACGCATAAGACTTGTAGTTTTTAAAAATGTTTTCATTTTTGATGAGACGCTGAATAAAAGAAGTTTAATCGCCGGCAAACGAAAACCCGCGATTTCCCGTAAATCCCGGGCTTGGCCCGTATAGTCGAATGTATACAAAGAAAGTACCCTGTGAGTAAACTCATTTCCAGAACGATTTTTTAAATTATTTTTTCACCACTAAAACGCATAAGACTTGTAGTTTTTAAAAATGTTTTCATTTTTGATGAGACGCTGAATAAAAGAAGTTTAATCGCCGGCAAACGAAAACTCGAGATTTCCCGTAAATCCCGGCTTGGCCCGTATAGTCAAAAGTATACAAAGAAAGTACCCAGGGATTAAACTCATTTCCCGAACAATTTTTTAACTTATTTTTTCACCACTAAAACGCATGAGACTTGTAGTTTTCAAAAATGTTTTCATTTTTGATGAGACGCAGAATAAAAGAAGTTTAATCGCCGGCAAACGAAAACCCGCGATTTCTCGTAAATCCCGGGCTTGGCACGTATAGTCGAATGTATAAAAAGAAAGTACCCTGTGAGTAAACTCATTTCCAGAACGATTTTTTAAATTATTTTTTCACCACTAAAACGCATAAGACTTGTAGTTTTTAAAAATGTTTTCATTTTTGATGAAACGCTGAATAAAAGAAGTTAAATCGCCGGCAAACGAAAACCTGCGATTTCCCTAAACCCCGGACTCGGCCCGTATAGTCAAAAGTATACAAAAAAAGTACCCAGGGAGTAAAGTCATTTCCAGAACGATTCATTAAATTATTTTTTCACCACTAAAACGCATAAGACTTGTAGTTTTTAAAAATGTTTTCATTTTTGATGAGACGCTGAATAAAAGAAGTTTAATCGCCGGCAAACGAAAACCCGCGATTTCCCGTAAATCCCGGGCTTGGCCCGTATAGTCAAAAGTATACAAAGAAAGTACCCAGGGAGTAAACTCATTTCCCGAACGATTTTTTATATTATTTTTTTACCACTAAACGCATGAGACTTGTAGTTTTCAAAAATATTTTCATATTTGATGGGACGCTGAATAAAAGAAGTTTAATCGCCGGCAAACGAAAATCCGCGATTTCCCGTAAATCCCGGACTCGGCCCGTATAGTCAAAAGTATACAAAGAAAGTACCCAGGGAGTAAATTCATTTCCAGAACGATTTTTAAATTATTTTTTCACCACTAAAACGCATAAGACTAGTAGTTTTTAAAAATGTTTTCATTTTTGATGAGACGCTGAATAAAAGAAGTTTAATCGCCGGCAAACGAAAACCCGCGGTTTTCCGTAAATCCCGGGCTTGGCCCGTATAGTCAAAAGTATACAAAGAAAGTACCCAGGGAGTAAACTCATTTTCCGAACGATTTTTTATATTATTTTTTTACCACTAAACGCATGAGACTTGTAGTTTTCAAAGATATTTTCATATTTGATGGGACGCTGAATAAAAGAAGTTTAATCGCCGGCAAACGAAAATCCGCGATTTCCCGTAAATCCCGGACTCGGCCCGTATAGTCAAAAGTATACAAAGAAAGTAGCCAGGGAGTAAACTCATTTCCCGAACGATTTTTTAAATTATTTTTTCACCACTAAAACGCATGAGACTTGTAGTTTTCAAAAATGTTTTCATTTTTGATGAGACGCTGAATAAAAGAAGTTTAATCGCCGGCAAACGAAAACCCGCGATTTCCCGTAAATCCCGGGCTTGGCCCGTATAGTCGAATGTATACAAAGAAAGTACCCTGTGAGTAAACTCATTTCCAGAACGATTTTTTAAATTATTTTTTCACCACTAAAACGCATAAGACTTGTAGTTTTTAAAAATATTTTCATTTTTGATGAGACGCTGAATAAAAGAAGTTTAATCGCCGGCAAACGAAAACCCGCGATTTCCCGTAAATCCCGGGCTTGGCCCGTATAGTCAAAAGTATACAAAGAAAGTACCCAGGGAGTAAACTCATTTCCCGAACGATTTTTTATATTATTTTTTTACCACTAAACGCATGAGACTTGTAGTTTTCAAAAATATTTTCATATTTGATGGGACGCTGAATAAAAGAAGTTTAATCGCCGGCAAACGAAAATCCGCGATTTTCCGTAAATCCCGGACTCGGCCCGTATAGTCAAAAGTATACAAAGAAAGTACCCAGGGAGTAAACTCATTTCCAGAACGATTTTTTAAATTATTTTTTCACCACTAAAACGCATAAGACTAGTAGTTTTGAAAAATGTTTTCATTTTTGATGAGACGCTGAATAAAAGAAGTTTAATCGCCGGCAAACGAAAACCCGCGATTTTCCGTAAATCCCGGGCTTGGCCCGTATAGTCAAAAGTATACAAAGAAAGTACCCAGGGAGTAAACTCATTTCCCGAACGATTTTTTATATTATTTTTTTACCACTAAACGCATGAGACTTGTAGTTTTCAAAGATATTTTCATATTTGATGGGACGCTGAATAAAAGAAGTTTAATCGCCGGCAAACGAAAATCCGCGATTTCCCGTAAATCCCGGACTCGGCCCGTATAGTCAAAAGTATACAAAGAAAGTAGCCAGGGAGTAAACTCATTTCCCGAACGATTTTTTAAATTATTTTTTCACCACTAAAACGCATGAGACTTGTAGTTTTCAAAAATCTTTTCATTTTTGATGAGACGCTGAATAAAAGAAGTTTAATCGCCGGCAAACGAAAACCCGCGATTTCCCGTAAATCCCGGGCTTGGCCCGTATAGTCAAAAGTATACAAAGAAAGTACCCAGGGAGTAAACTCATTTCCCGAACGATTTTTTATATTATTTTTTTACCACTAAACGCATGAGACTTGTAGTTTTCAAAAATGTTTTCATTTTTGATGAGACGCTGAATAAAAGCAGTTTAATCGCCGGCAAACGAAAACCTGCAATTTCCCTAAATCCCGGACTCGGCCCGAATAGTCAAAAGTATACAAAGAAAGTACCCAGGGAGTAAACTCATTTCCAGAACGATTTTTTAAATTATATTTTCCCCACTAAAACGCATAAGACTTGTAGTTTTTAAAAATGTTTTCATTTTTGATGAGACGCTGAATAAAAGAAGTTTAATCGCCGGCAAACGAAAACCCGCGATTTCCCGTAAATCCCGGGCTTGGCCCGTATAGTCGAATGTATACAAAGAAAGTACCCTGTGAGTAAACTCATTTCCAGAACGATTTTTTAAATTATTTTTTCACCACTAAAACGCATAAGACTTGCAGTTTTTAAAAATGTTTTCATTTTTGATGAGACGCTGAATAAAAAGAGTTTAATCGCCGGCAAACGAAAACCCGCGATTTCTCGTAAATCCCGGGCTTGGCACGTATAGTCGAATGTATACAAAGAAAGTACCCTGTGAGTAAACTCATTTCCAGAACGATTTTTTAAATTATTTTTTCACCACTAAAACGCATAAGACTTGTAGTTTTTAAAAATGTTTTCATTTTTGATGAAACGCTGAATAAAAGAAGTTTAATCGCCGGCAAACGAAAACCTGCGATTTCCCTAAACCCCGGACTCGGCCCGTATAGTCAAAAGTATACAAAGAAAGTACCCAGGGAGTAAACTCATTTCCAGAACGATTTATTAAATTATTTTTTCACCACTAAAACGCATAAGACTTGTAGTTTTTAAAAATGTTTTCATTTTTGATGAGACGCTGAATAAAAGAAGTTTAATCGCCGGCAAACGAAAACCCGCGATTTCCCGTAAATCCCGGGCTTGGCCCGTATAGTCAAATGTATACAAAGAAAGTACCCTGTGAGTAAACTCATTTCCAGAACGATTTTTTAAATTATTTTTTCACCACTAAAACGCATAAGACTTGTAGTTTTTAAAAATGTTTTCATTTTTGATGAGACGCTGAATAAAAGAAGTTTAATCGCCGGCAAACGAAAACTCGAGATTTCCCGTAAATCCCGGCTTGGCCCGTATAGTCAAAAGTATACAAAGAAAGTACCCAGGGATTAAACTCATTTCCCGAACAATTTTTTAAATTATTTTTTCACCACTAAAACGCATGAGACTTGTAGTTTTCAAAAATGTTTTCATTTTTGATGAGACGCAGAATAAAAGAAGTTTAATCGCCGGCAAACGAAAACCCGCGATTTCTCGTGAATCCCGGGCTTGGCACGTATAGTCGAATGTATACAAAGAAAGTACCCTGTGAGTAAACTCATTTCCAGAACGATTTTTTAAATTATTTTTTCACCACTAAAACGCATAAGACTTGTAGTTTTTAAAAATGTTTTCATTTTTGATGAAACGCTGAATAAAAGAAGTTTAATCGCCGGCAAACGAAAACCTGCGATTTCCCTAAACCCCGGACTCGGCCCGTATAGTCAAAAGTATACAAAGAAAGTACCCAGGGAGTAAACTCATTTCCAGAACGATTTATTAAATTATTTTTTCACCACTAAAACGCATAGGACTTGTAGTTTTTAAAAATGTTTTCATTTTTGATGAGACGCTGTATAAAAGAAGTTTAATCGCCGGCAAACGAAAACCCGCGATTTCCCGTAAATCCCGGGCTTGGCCCGTATAGTTAAAAGTATACAAAGAAAGTACCCAGGAAGTAAACTCATTTCCCGAACGATTTTTTATATTATTTTTTTACCACTAAACACATGAGACTTGTAGTTTTCAAAAATATTTTCATATTTGATGGGACGCTGAATAAAGGAAGTTTAATCGCCGGCAAACGAAAATCCGCGATTTCCCATAAATCCCGGAGTCGGCCCGTATAGTCAAAAGTATACAAAGAAAGTACCCAGGGAGTAAACTCATTTCCAGAACGATTTTTTAAATTATTTTTTCACCACTAAAACGCATAAGATTTGTAGTTTTTAAAAATGTTTTCATTTTTGATGAGACGCTGAATAAAAGAAGTTTAATCGCCGGCAAACGAAAACCCGCGATTTTCCGTAAATCCCGGGCTTGGCCCGTATAGTCAAAAGTATACAAAGAAAGTACCCAGGGAGTAAACTCATTTCCCGAACGATTTTTTATATTATTTTTTTACCACTAAAACGCATGAGACTTGTAGTTTTCAAAAATGTTTTCATTTTTGATGAGACGCTGAATAAAAGAAGTTTAATCGCCGGCAAACGAAAATCCGCGATTTCCCGTAAATCCCGGACTCGGCCCGTATAGTCAAAAGTATACAAAGAAAGTACCCAGGGAGTAAACTCATTTCCAGAACGATTTTTTAAATTATTTTTTGACCACTAAAACGCATAAGATTTGTAGTTTTTAAAAATGTTTTCATTTTTGATGAGACGCTGAATAAAAGAAGTTTAATCGCCGGCAAACGAAAACCCGCGATTTTCCGTAAATCCCGGGCTTGGCCCGTATAGTCAAAAGTATACAAAGAAAGTACCCAGGGAGTAAACTCATTTCCCGAACGATTTTTTATATTATTTTTTTACCACCAAAACGCATGAGACTTGTAGTTTTCAAAAATGTTTTCATTTTTGATGAGACGCTGAATAAAAGAAGTTTAATCGCCGGCAAACGAAAATCCGCGATTTCCCGTAAATACCGGACTCGGCCCGTATAGTCAAAAGTATACAAAGAAAGTACCCAGGGAGTAAACTCATTTCCAGAACGATTTTTTAAATTATTTTTTCACCACTAAAACGCATAAGACTTGTAGTTTTTAAAAATGTTTTCATTTTTGATGAGACGCTGAATAAAAGAAGTTTAATCGCCGGCAAACGAAAACTCGAGATTTCCCGTAAATCCCGGCTTGGCCCGTTTAGTCAAAAGTATACAAAGAAAGTACCCAGGGATTAAACTCATTTCCCGAACAATTTTTTAAATTATTTTTTCACCACTAAAACGCATGAGTCTTGTAGTTTTCAAAAATGTTTTCATTTTTGATGAGACGCAGAATAAAAGAAGTTTAATCGCCGGCAAACAAAAACCCGCGATTTCTCGTAAATCCCGGGCTTGGCACGTATAGTCGAATGTATACAAAGAAAGTACCCTGTGAGTAAACCCATTTCCAGAACGATTTTTTAAATTATTTTTTCACCACTAAAACGCATAAGACTTGTAGTTTTTAAAAATGTTTTCATTTTTGATGAGACGCTGAATAAAAGAAGTTTAATCGCCGGCAAACGAAAACCCGCGATTTCCCGTAAATCCCGGGCTTGGCCCGTATAGTCAAAAGTATACAAAGAAAGTACCCAGGGAGTAAACTCATTTCCCGAACGATTTTTTATATTATTTTTTTACCACTAAACGCATGAGACTTGTAGTTTTCAAAAATATTTTCATATTTGATGGGACGCTGAATAAAAGAAGTTTAATCGCCGGCAAACGAAAATCCGCGATTTCCCGTAAATCCCGGACTCGGCCCGTATAGTCAAAAGTATACAAAGAAAGTACCCAGGGAGTAAACTCATTTCCAGAACGATTTTTTAAATTATTTTTTTCACCACTAAAACGCATAAGACTTGTAGTTTTTAAAAATGTTTTCATTTTTGATGAGACGCTGAATAAAAGAAGTTTAATCGCCGGCAAACGAAAACCCGCGATTTTCCGTAAATCCCGGGCTTGGCCCGTATAGTCAAAAGTATACAAAGAAAGTACCCAGGGAGTAAACTCATTTCCCGAACGATTTTTTATATTATTTTTTTACCACTAAACGCATGAGACTTGTAGTTTTCAAAGATATTTTCATATTTGATGGGACGCTGAATAAAAGAAGTTTAATCGCCGGCAAACGAAAACCCGCGATTTCCCGTAAATCCCGGGCTTGGCCCGTATAGTTAAAAGTATACAAAGAAAGTACCCAGGAAGTAAACTCATTTCCCGAACGATTTTTTATATTATTTTTTTACCACTAAACACATGAGACTTGTAGTTTTCAAAAATATTTTCATATTTGATGGGACGCTGAATAAAAGAAGTTTAATCACCGGCAAACGAAAATCCGCGATTTCCCATAAATCCCGGACTCGGCCCGTATAGTCAAAAGTATACAAAGAAAGTACCCAGGGAGTAAACTCATTTCCAGAACGATTTTTTAAATTATTTTTTCACCACTAAAACGCATAAGATTTGTAGTTTTTAAAAATGTTTTCATTTTTGATGAGACGCTGAATAAAAGAAGTTTAATCGCCGGCAAACGAAAACCCGCGATTTTCCGTAAATCCCGGGCTTGGCCCGTATAGTCAAAAGTATACAAAGAAAGTACCCAGGGAGTAAACTCATTTCCCGAACGATTTTTTATATTATTTTTTTACCACTAAAACGCATGAGACTTGTAGTTTTCAAAAATGTTTTCATTTTTGATGAGACGCTGAATAAAAGAAGTTTAATCGCCGGCAAACGAAAATCCGCGATTTCCCGTAAATCCCGGACTCGGCCCGTATAGTCAAAAGTATACAAAGAAAGTACCCAGGGAGTAAACTCATTTCCAGAACGATTTTTTAAATTATTTTTTCACCACTAAAACGCATAAGATTTGTAGTTTTTAAAAATGTTTTCATTTTTGATGAGACGCTGAATAAAAGAAGTTTAATCGCCGGCAAACTAAAACCCGCGATTTTCCGTAAATCCCGGGCTTGGCCCGTATAGTCAAAAGTATACAAAGAAAGTACCCAGGGAGTAAACTCATTTCCCGAACGATTTTTTATATTATTTTTTTACCACCAAAACGCATGAGACTTGTAGTTTTCAAAAATGTTTTCATTTTTGATGAGACGCTGAATAAAAGAAGTTTAATCGCCGGCAAACGAAAATCCGCGATTTCCCGTAAATACCGGACTCGGCCCGTATAGTCAAAAGTATACAAAGAAAGTACCCAGGGAGTAAACTCATTTCCAGAACGATTTTTTAAATTATTTTTTCACCACTAAAACGCATAAGACTTGTAGTTTTTAAAAATGTTTTCATTTTTGATGAGACGCTGAATAAAAGAAGTTTAATCGCCGGCAAACGAAAACTCGAGATTTCCCGTAAATCCCGGCTTGGCCCGTATAGTCAAAAGTATACAAAGAAAGTACCCAGGGATTAAACTCATTTCCCGAACAATTTTTTAAATTATTTTTTCACCACTAAAACGCATGAGTCTTGTAGTTTTCAAAAATGTTTTCATTTTTGATGAGACGCAGAATAAAAGAAGTTTAATCGCCGGCAAACGAAAACCCGCGATTTCTCGTAAATGCCGGGCTTGGCACGTATAGTCGAATGTATACAAAGAAAGTACCCTGTGAGTAAACCCATTTCCAGAACGATTTTTTAAATTATTTTTTCACCACTAAAACGCATAAGACTTGTAGTTTTTAAAAATGTTTTCATTTTTGATGAAACGCTGAATAAAAGAAGTTTAATCGCCCGCAAACGAAAACCTGCGAATTCCCTAAACCCCGGACTCGGCCCGTATAGTCAAAAGTATACAAAGAAAGTACCCAGGGAGTAAACTCATTTCCAGAACGATTTATTAAATTATTTTTTCACCACTAAAACGCATAAGACTTGTAGTTTTTAAAAATGTTTTCATTTTTGATGAGACGCTGAATAAAAGAAGTTTAATCGCCGGCAAACGAAAACCCGCGATTTCCCGTAAATCCCGGGCTTGGCCCGTATAGTCAAAAGTATACAAAGAAAGTACCCAGGGAGTAAACTCATTTCCCGAACGATTTTTTATATTATTTTTTTACCACTAAACGCATGAGACTTGTAGTTTTCAAAAATATTTTCATATTTGATGGGACGCTGAATAAAAGAAGTTTAATCGCCGGCAAACGAAAATCCGCGATTTCCCGTAAATCCCGGACTCGGCCCGTATAGTCAAAAGTATACAAAGAAAGTACCCAGGGAGTAAACTCATTTCCAGAACGATTTTTTAAATTATTTTTTCACCACTAAAACGCATAAGACTTGTAGTTTTTAAAAATGTTTTCATTTTTGATGAGACGCTGAATAAAAGAAGTTTAATCGCCGGCAAACGAAAACCCGCGATTTTCCGTAAATCCCGGGCTTGGCCCGTATAGTCAAAAGTATACAAAGAAAGTACCCAGGGAGTAAACTCATTTCCCGAACGATTATTTATATTATTTTTTTACCACTAAACGCATGAGACTTGTAGTTTTCAAAGATATTTTCATATTTGATGGGACGCTGAATAAAAGAAGTTTAATCGCCGGCAAACGAAAATCCGCGATTTCCCGTAAATCCCGGACTCGGCCCGTATAGTCAAAAGTATACAAAGAAAGTAGCCAGGGAGTAAACTCATTTCCCAAACGATTTTTTAAATTATTTTTTCACCACTAAAACGCATGAGACTTGTAGTTTTCAAAAATGTTTTCATTTTTGATGAGACGCTGAATAAAAGAAGTTTAATCGCCGGCAAACGAAAACCCGCGATTTCCCGTAAATCCCGGACTCGGCCCGTATAGTCAAAAGTATACAAAGAAAGTACCCAGGGAGTAAACTCATTTCCAGAACGATTTTTTAAATTATTTTTTCACCACTAAAACGCATAAGACTTGTAGTTTTTAAAAATGTTTTCATTTTTGATGAGACGCTGAATAAAAGAAGTTTAATCGCCGGCAAACGAAAACCCGCGATTTTCCGTAAATCCCGGGCTTGGCCCGTATAGTCAAAAGTATACAAAGAAAGTACCCAGGGAGTAAACTCATTTCCCGAACGATTTTTTATATTATTTTTTTACCACTAAACGCATGAGACTTGTAGTTTTCAAAGATATTTTCCTATTTGATGGGACGCTGAATAAAAGAAGTTTAATCGCCGGCAAACGAAAATCCGCGATTTCCCGTAAATCCCGGACTCGGCCCGTATAGTCAAAAGTATACAAAGAAAGTACCCAGGGAGTAAACTCATTTCCCGAACGATTTTTTAAATTATTTTTTCACCACTAAAACGCATGAGACTTGTAGTTTTCAAAAATGTTTTCATTTTTGATGAGACGCTGAATAAAAGAAGTTTAATCGCCGGCAAACGAAAATCCGCGATTTCCCGTAAATCCCGGACTCGGCCCGTATAGTCAAAAGTATACAAAGAAAGTACCCTGTGAGTAAACTCATTTCCAGAACGATTTTTTAAATTATTTTTTCACCACTAAAACGCATAAGACTTGTAGTTTTTAAAAATGTTTTCATTTTTGATGAGACGCTGAATAAAAGAAGTTTAATCGCCGGCAAACGAAAACTCGAGATTTCCCGTAAATCCCGGCTTGGCCCGTATAGTCAAAAGTATACAAAGAAAGTACCCAGGGATTAAACTCATTTTTCGAACAATTTTTTAAATTATTTTTTCACCACTAAAACGCATGAGACTTGTAGTTTTCAAAAATGTTTTCATTTTTGATGAGACGCAGAATAAAAGAAGTTTAATCGCCGGCAAACGAAAACCCGCGATTTCTCGTAAATCCCGGGCTTGGCACGTATATTCGAATGTATACAAAGAAAGTACCCTGTGAGTAAACTCATTTCCAGAACGATTTTTTAAATTATTTTTTCACCACTAAAACGCATAAGACTTGTAGTTTTTAAAAATGTTTTCATTTTTGATGAAACGCTGAATAAAAGAAGTTTAATCGCCGGCAAACGAAAACCTGCGATTTCCCTAAACCCTGGACTCGGCCCGTATAGTCAAAAGTATACAAAGAAAGTACCCACGGAGTAAACTCATTTCCAGAACGATTTATTAAATTATTTTTTCACCACTAAAACGCATAAGACTTGTAGTTTTTAAAAATGTTTTCATTTTTGATGAGACGCTGAATAAAAGAAGTTTAATCGCCGGCAAACGAAAACCCGCGATTTCCCGTAAATCCCGGGCTTGGCCCGTATAGTCAAAAGTATACAAAGAAAGTACCCAGGGAGTAAACTCATTTCCCGAACGATTTTTTATATTATTTTTTTACCACTAAACGCATGAGACTTGTAGTTTTCAAAAATATTTTCATATTTGATGGGACGCTGAATAAAAGAAGTTTAATCGCCGGCAAACGAAAATCCGCGATTTCCCGTAAATCCCGGACTCGGCCCGTATAGTCAAAAGTATACAAAGAAAGTACCCAGGGAGTAAACTCATTTCCAGAACGATTTTTTAAATTATTTTTTCACCACTAAAACGCATAAGACTTGTATTTTTTAAAAATGTTTTCATTTTTGATGAGACGCTGAATAAAAGAAGTTTAATCGCCGGCAAACGAAAACCCGCGATTTTCCGTAAATCCCGGGCTTGGCCCGTATAGTCAAAAGTATACAAAGAAAGTACCCAGGGAGTAAACTCATTTCCCGAACGATTTTTTATATTATTTTTTTACCACTAAACGCATGAGACTTGTAGTTTTCAAAGATATTTTCATATTTGATGGAACGCTGAATAAAAGAAGTTTAATCGCCGGCAAACAAAAATCCGCGATTTCCCGTAAATCCCGGACTCGGCCCGTATAGTCAAAAGTATACAAAGAAAGTAGCCAGGGAGTAAACTCATTTCCCGAACGATTTTTTAAATTATTTTTTCACCATTAACATGCATGAGACTTGTAGTTTTCAAAAATGTTTTCATTTTTGATGAGACGCTGAATAAAAGAAGTTTAATCGCCGGCAAACGAAAACCCGCGATTTCCCGTAAATCCCGGCTTGGCCCGTATAGTCAAAAGTATACAAAGAAAGTACCCAGGGATTAAACTCATTTCCCGAACAATTTTTTAAATTCTTTTTTCACCACTAAAACGCATGAGACTTGTAGTTTTCAAAAATGTTTTCATTTTTGATGAGACGCAGAATAAAAGAAGTTTAATCGCCGGCAAACGAAAACCCGCGATTTCTCGTAAATCCCGGGCTTGGCACGTATAATTGAATGTATACAAAGAAAGTACCCTGTGAGTAAACTCATTTCCAGAACGATTTTTTAAATTATTTTTTCACCACTAAAACGCATAAGACTTGTAGTTTTTAAAAATGTTTTCATTTTTGATGAAACGCTGAATAAAAGAAGTTTAATCTCCGGCAAACGAAAACCTGCGATTTCCCTAAACCCCGGACTCGGCCCGTATAGTCAAAAGTATACAAAGAAAGTACCCAGGGAGTAAACTCATTTCCAGAACGATTTATTAAATTATTTTTTCACCACTGAAACGCATAAGACTTGTAGTTTTTAAAAATGTTTTCATTTTTGATGAGACGCTGAATAAAAGAAGTTTAATCGCCGGCAAACGAAAACCCGCGATTTCCCGTAAATCCCGGGCTTGGCCCGTATAGTCAAAAGTATACAAAGAAAGTACCCAGGGAGTAAACTCATTTCCCGAACGATTTTTTATATTATTTTTTTACCACTAAACGCATGAGACTTGTAGTTTTCAAAAATATTTTCATATTTGATGGGACGCTGAATAAAAGAAGTTTAATCGCCGGCAAACGAAAATCCGCGATTTCCCCTAAATCCCGGACTCGGCCCGTATAGTCAAAAGTATACAAAGAAAGTACCCTGTGAGTAAACTCATTTCCAGAACGATTTTTTAAATTATTTTTTCACCACTAAAACGCATAAGACTTGTAGTTTTTAAAAATGTTTTCATTTTTGATGAGACGCTGAATAAAAGAAGTTTAATCGCCGGCAAACGAAAACTCGAGATTTCCCGTAAATCCCGGCTTGGCCCGTATAGTCAAAAGTATACAAAGAAAGTACCCAGGGATTAAACTCATTTCCCGAACAATTTTTTAAATTATTTTTTCACCACTAAAACGCATGAGACTTGTAGTTTTCAAAAATGTTTTCATTTTTGATGAGACGCAGAATAAAAGAAGTTTAATCGCCGGCAAACGAAAACCTGCGATTTCTCGTAAATCCCGGGCTTGGCACGTATAGTCGAATGTATACAAAGAAAGTACCCTGTGAGTAAACTCATTTCCAGAACGATTTTTTAAATTATTTTTTCACCACTAAAACGCATAAGACTTGTAGTTTTTAAAAATGTTTTCATTTTTGATGAAACGCTGAATAAAAGAAGTTTAATCTCCGGCAAACGAAAACCTGCGATTTCCCTAAACCCCGGACTCGGCCCGTATAGTCAAAAGTATACAAAGAAAGTACCCAGGGAGTAAACTCATTTCCAGAACGATTTATTAAATTATTTTTTCACCACTGAAACGCATAAGACTTGTAGTTTTTAAAAATGTTTTCATTTTTGATGAGACGCTGAATAAAAGAAGTTTAATCGCCGGCAAACGAAAACCCGCGATTTCCCGTAAATCCCGGGCTTGGCCCGTATAGTCAAAAGTATACAAAGAAAGTACCCAGGGAGTAAACTCATTTCCCGAACGATTTTTTATATTATTTTTTTACCACTAAACGCATGAGACTTGTAGTTTTCAAAAATATTTTCATATTTGATGGGACGCTGAATAAAAGAAGTTTAATCGCCGGCAAACGAAAATCCGCGATTTCCCCTAAATCCCGGACTCGGCCCGTATAGTCAAAAGTATACAAAGAAAGTACCCTGTGAGTAAACTCATTTCCAGAACGATTTTTTAAATTATTTTTTCACCACTAAAACGCATAAGACTTGTAGTTTTTAAAAATGTTTTCATTTTTGATGAGACGCTGAATAAAAGAAGTTTAATCGCCGGCAAACGAAAACTCGAGATTTCCCGTAAATCCCGGCTTGGCCCGTATAGTCAAAAGTATACAAAGAAAGTACCCAGGGATTAAACTCATTTCCCGAACAATTTTTTAAATTATTTTTTCACCACTAAAACGCATGAGACTTGTAGTTTTCAAAAATGTTTTCATTTTTGATGAGACGCAGAATAAAAGAAGTTTAATCGCCGGCAAACGAAAACCTGCGATTTCTCGTAAATCCCGGGCTTGGCACGTATAGTCGAATGTATACAAAGAAAGTACCCTGTGAGTAAACTCATTTCCAGAACGATTTTTTAAATTATTTTTTCACCACTAAAACGCATAAGACTTGTAGTTTTTAAAAATGTTTTCATTTTTGATGAAACGCTGAATAAAAGAAGTTTAATCTCCGGCAAACGAAAACCTGCGATTTCCCTAAACCCCGGACTCGGCCCGTATAGTCAAAAGTATACAAAGAAAGTACCCAGGGAGTAAACTCATTTCCAGAACGATTTATTAAATTATTTTTTCACCACTGAAACGCATAAGACTTGTAGTTTTTAAAAATGTTTTCATTTTTGATGAGACGCTGAATAAAAGAAGTTTAATCGCCGGCAAACGAAAACCCGCGATTTCCCGTAAATCCCGGGCTTGGCCCGTATAGTCAAAAGTATACAAAGAAAGTACCCAGGGAGTAAACTCATTTCCCGAACGATTTTTTATATTATTTTTTTACCACTAAACGCATGAGACTTGTAGTTTTCAAAAATATTTTCATATTTGATGGGACGCTGAATAAAAGAAGTTTAATCGCCGGCAAACGAAAATCCGCGATTTCCCCTAAATCCCGGACTCGGCCCGTATAGTCAAAAGTATACAAAGAAAGTACCCTGTGAGTAAACTCATTTCCAGAACGATTTTTTAAATTATTTTTTCACCACTAAAACGCATAAGACTTGTAGTTTTTAAAAATGTTTTCATTTTTGATGAGACGCTGAATAAAAGAAGTTTAATCGCCGGCAAACGAAAACTCGAGATTTCCCGTAAATCCCGGCTTGGCCCGTATAGTCAAAAGTATACAAAGAAAGTACCCAGGGATTAAACTCATTTCCCGAACAATTTTTTAAATTATTTTTTCACCACTAAAACGCATGAGACTTGTAGTTTTCAAAAATGTTTTCATTTTTGATGAGACGCAGAATAAAAGAAGTTTAATCGCCGGCAAACGAAAACCTGCGATTTCTCGTAAATCCCGGGCTTGGCACGTATAGTCGAATGTATACAAAGAAAGTACCCTGTGAGTAAACTCATTTCCAGAACGATTTTTTAAATTATTTTTTCACCACTAAAACGCATAAGACTTGTAGTTTTTAAAAATGTTTTCATTTTTGATGAAACGCTGAATAAAAGAAGTTTAATCGCCGGCAAACGAAAACCTGCGATTTCCCTAAACCCCGGACTCGGCCCGTATAGTCAAAAGTATACAAAGAAAGTACCCAGGGAGTAAACTCATTTCCAGAACGATTTATTAAATTATTTTTTTACCACTGAAACGCATAAGACTTGTAGTTTTTAAAAATGTTTTCATTTTTGATGAGACGCTGAATAAAAGAAGTTTAATCGCCGGCAAACGAAAACCCGCGATTTCCCGTAAATCCCGGGCTTGGCCCGTATAGTCAAAAGTATACAAAGAAAGTACCCAGGGAGTAAACTCATTTCCCGAACGATTTTTTATATTATTTTTTTACCACTAAACGCATGAGACTTGTAGTTTTCAAAAATATTTTCATATTTGATGGGACGCTGAATAAAAGAAGTTTAATCGCCGGCAAACGAAAATCCGCTATTTCTCCTAAATCCCGGACTCGGCCCGTATAGTCAAAAGTATACAAAGAAAGTACCCAGGGAGTAAACTCATTTCCAGAACGATTTTTTAAATTATTTTTTCACCACTAAAACGCATAAGACTTGTAGTTTTTAAAAATGTTTTCATTTTTGATGAGACGCTGAATAAAAGAAGTTTAATCGCCGGCAAACGAAAACCCACGATTTTCCGTAAATCCCGGGCTTGGCCCGTATAGTCAAAAGTATACAAAGAAAGTACCCAGGGAGTAAACTCATTTCCCGAACGATTTTTTATATTATTTTTTTACCACTAAACGCATGAGACTTGTAGTTTTCAAAGATATTTTCATATTTGATGGGACGCTGAATAAAAGAAGTTTAATCGCCGGCAAACGAAAATCCGCGATTTCCCGTAAATCCCGGACTCGGCCCGTATAGTCAAAAGTATACAAAGAAAGTACCCAGGGAGTAAACTCATTTCCCGAACGATTTTTTAAATTATTTTTTCACCACTAAAACGCATGAGACTTGTAGTTTTCAAAAATGTTTTCATTTTTGATGACACGCTTAATGAAGGAGGTTTAATCGCCGGAAAATGAAAACCCGCGATTTCCCGTAAATCCCGGGCTTGGCCCGTATAGTCAAATGTATACAAAGAAAGTACCCTGTGAGTAAACTCATTTCCAGAACGATTTTTTAAATTATTTTTTCACCACTAAAACGCATCAGACTTGTAGTTTTCAAGAATGTTTTCATTTTTGATGAGACGCTGAATAAAAGCAGTTTAATCACCGGCAAACGAAAACCTGCGATTTCCCGTAAATCCCGGACTCGGCCCGTATAGTCAAAAGTATACAAAGAAAGTACCCAGGAAGTAAACTCATTTCCAGAACGAGTTTTTAAATTATTTTTTCACCACTAAAACACATAAGACTTGTAGTTTTTAAAAATGTTTTCATTTTTGATGAGACGCTGAATTAAAGAAGTTTAATCGCCGGCAAACGAAAACCCGCAATTTCCCGTAAATCCCGGGCTTGGCCCGTATAGTCAAAAGTATACAAAGAAAGTACCCAGGGAGTAAACTCATTTCCAGAACGATTTATTAAATTATTTTTTCACCACTGAAACGCGTAAGACTTGTAGTTTTTAAAAATGTTTTCATTTTTGATGAGACGCTGAATAAAAGAAGTTTAATCGCCGGCAAACGAAAACCCGCGATTTCCCGTAAATCCCGGGCTTGGCCCGTATAGTCAAAAGTATACAAAGAAAGTACCCAGGGAGTAAACTCATTTCCCGAACGATTTTTTATATTATTTTTTTACCACTAAACGCATGAGACTTGTAGTTTTCAAAAATATTTTCATATTTGATGGGACGCTGAATAAAAGAAGTTTAATCGCCGGCAAACGAAAATCCGCGATTTCCCCTAAATCCCGGACTCGGCCCGTATAGTCAAAAGTATACAAAGAAAGTACCCTGTGAGTAAACTCATTTCCAGAACGATTTTTTAAATTATTTTTTCACCACTAAAACGCATAAGACTTGTAGTTTTTAAAAATGTTTTCATTTTTGATGAGACGCTGAATAAAAGAAGTTTAATCGCCGGCAAACGAAAACTCGAGATTTCCCGTAAATCCCGGCTTGGCCCATATAGTCAAAAGTATACAAAGAAAGTACCCAGGGAATAAACTCATTTCCCGAACAATTTTTTAAATTATTTTTTCACCACTAAAACGCATGAGACTTGTAGTTTTCAAAAATGTTTTCATTTTTGATGAGACGCAGAATAAAAGAAGTTTAATCGCCGGCAAACGAAAACCCGCGATTTCTCGTAAATCCCGGGCTTGGCACGTATAGTCGAATGTATACAAAGAAAGTACCCTGTGAGTAAACTCATTTCCAGAACGATTTTTTAAATTATTTTTTCACCACTAAAACGCATAAGACTTGTAGTTTTTAAAAATGTTTTCATTTTTGATGAAACGCTGAATAAAAGAAGTTTAATCGCCGGCAAACGAAAACCTGCGATTTCCCTAAACCCCGGACTCGGCCCGTATAGTCAAAAGTATACAAAGAAAGTACCCAGGGAGTAAACTCATTTCCAGAACGATTTATTAAATTATTTTTTCACCACTGAAACGCATAAGACTTGTAGTTTTTAAAAATGTTTTCATTTTTGATGAGACGCTGAATAAAAGAAGTTTAATCGCCGGCAAACGAAAACCCGCGATTTCCCGTAAATCCCGGGCTTGGCCCGTATAGTCAAAAGTATACAAAGAAAGTACCCAGGGAGTAAACTCATTTCCCGAACGATTTTTTATATTATTTTTTTACCACTAAACGCATGAGACTTGTAGTTTTCAAAAATATTTTCATATTTGATGGGACGCTGAATAAAAGAAGTTTAATCGCCGGCAAACGAAAATCCGCGATTTCCCCTAAATCCCGGACTCGGCCCGTATAGTCAAAAGTATACAAAGAAAGTACCCAGGGAGTAAACTCATTTCCAGAACGATTTTTTAAATTATTTTTTCACCACTAAAACGCATAAGACTTGTAGTTTTTAAAAATGTTTTCATTTTTGATGAGACGCTGAATAAAAGAAGTTTAATCGCCGGCAAACGAAAACCCGCGATTTTCCGTAAATCCCGGGCTTGGCCCGTATAGTCAAAAGTATACAAAGAAAGTACCCAGGGAGTAAACTCATTTCCCGAACGATTTTTTATATTATTTTTTTACCACTAAACGCATGAGATTTGTAGTTTTCAAAGATATTTTCATATTTGATGGGACGCTGAATAAAAGAAGTTTAATCGCTGGCAAACGAAAATCCGCGATTTCCCGTAAATCCCGGACTCGGCCCGTATAGTCAAAAGTATACAAAGAAAGTACCCAGGGAGTAAACTCATTTCCAGAACGATTTTTTAAATTATTTTTTCACCACTAAAACGCATCAGACTTGTAGTTTTTAAAAATGTTTACATTTTTGATGAGACGCTGAATGAAAGAAGTTTAATCGCCGGCAAACGAAAACCCGCGATTTCCCGTAAACCCCGGGCTTGGCACGTATAGTCGAATGTATACAAAGAAATTACCCTGTGGGTAAACTCATTTCCAGAACGATTTTTTAAATTATTTTTTCACCACTAAAGCCCATGAGACTTTTAGTTTTTAAAAATGTTTTCATTTTTGATGAGACGCTGAATAAAAGAAGTTTAATCGCCGGCAAACGAAAACCCGCGATTTCCCGTAAATCCCGGATTGGCCCGTATAGTCAAAAGCATACAAAGAAAGTACCCAGGGAGTAAAATCGTTTCCCGAACGATTTTATAAATTATTTTTTCACCACTAAAACGCATCAGACTTGTAGTTTTCAAAAATGTTTTCATTTTTGATGAGACGCTGAATAAAAGCAGTTTAATCGCCGGCAAACGAAAACCTGCGATTTCCCTAAATCCCGGACTCGGCCCGTATAGTTAAAAGTATACAAAGAAAGTACCCAGGGAGTAAACTCATTTCCAGAACGATTTTTTAAATTATATTTTCCCCACTAAAACGCATAAGACTTGTAGTTTTTAAAAATGTTTTCATTTTTGTTGAGACGCTGAATAAAAGAAGTTTAATCGCCGGCAAACGAAAACCCGCGATTTTCCGTAAATCCCGATTTGGCCCGTATAGTCAAAAGTATACAAAGAAAGTACCCAGGGAGTAAATTCATTTCCCGAACGATTTTTTAAATTATTTTTTCACCACTAAAACGCATGAGACTTGTAGTTTTCAAAAATGTTTTCATTTTTGATAAGACGCTGAATAAAAGAAGTTTAATCGCCGGCAAACGAAAACCCGCGATTTCCCGTAAATCCCGGGCTTGGCACGTATAGTCGAATGTATACAAAGAAAGTACCCTGTGAGTAAACTCATTTCCAGAACGATTTTTTAAATTATTTTTTCACCACTAAAACGCATCAGACTTGTAGTTTTTAAAAATGTTTACATTTTTGATGAGACGCTGAATGAAAGAAGTTTAATCGCCGGCAAACGAAAACCCGCGATTTCCCGTAAATCCCGGGCTTGGCACGTATAGTCGAATGTATACAAAGAAATTACCCTGTGAGTAAACTCATTTCCAGAACGATTTTTTAAATTATTTTTTCACCACTAAAGCCCATGAGACTTTTAGTTTTTAAAAATGTTTTCATTTTTGATGAGACGCTGAATAAAAGAAGTTTAATCGCCGGCAAACGAAAACCCGCGATTTCCCGTAAATCCCGGATTGGCCCGTATAGTCAAAAGTATACAAAGAAAGTACCCAGGGAGTAAACTCATTTCCAGAACGATTTTTTAAATTATATTTTCCCCACTAAAACGCATAAGACTTGTAGTTTTTAAAAATGTTTTCATTTTTGATGAGACGCTGAATAAAAGAAGTTTAATCGCCGGCAAACGAAAACCCGCGATTTTCCGTAAATCCCGATTTGGCCCGTATAGTCAAAAGTATACAAAGAAAGTACCCAGGGAGTAAATTCATTTCCCGAACGATTTTTTAAATTATTTTTTCACCAATAAAACGCATGAGACTTGTAGTTTTTAAAAATGTTTTCATTTTTGATAAGACGCTGAATAAAAGAAGTTTAATCGCCGGCAAACGAAAACCCGCGATTTCCCGTAAATCCCGGGCTTGGCACGTATAGTCGAATGTATACAAAGAAAGTACCCTGTGAGTAAACTCATTTCCAGAACGATTTTTGAAATTATTTTTTCACCACTAAAACGCATAAGACTTGTAGTTTTTAAAAATGTTTTCATTTTTGATGAGACGCTGAATAAAAGAAGTTTAATCGCTGGCAAACGAAAACCCGCGATTTTCCGTAAATCCCGATTTGGCCCGTATAGTCAAAAGTATACAAAGAAAGTACCCAGGGAGTAAATTCATTTCCCGTACGATTTTTTAAATTATTTTTTCACCACTAAAACGCATGAGACTTGTAGTTTTCAGAAATGTTTTCATTTTTGATAAGACGCTGAATAAAAGAAGTTTAATCGCCGGCAAACGAAAACCCGCGATTTCCCGTAAATCCCGGGCTTGGCACGTATAGTCGAATGTATACAAAGAAAGTACCCTGTGAGTAAACTCATTTCCAGAACGATTTTTTAAATTATTTTTTCACCACTAAAACGCATAATACTTGTAGTTTTTAAAAATGTTTTCATTTTTGATGAGACGCTGAATAAAAGAAGTTTAATCGCCGGCAAACGAAAACCCGCGATTTCCCGTAAATCCCGGCTTGGCCCGTATAGTCGAATGTATACAAAGAAAGTACCCTGTGAGTAAACTCATTTCCAGAACGATTTCTTAAATTATTTTTTCACCACTAAAACGCATAAGACTTGTAGTTTTTAAAAATGTTTTCATTTTTGATGAGACGCTGAATAAAAGAAGTTTAATCGCCGGCAAACGAAAACCCGCGATTTCCCGTAAATCCCGGCTTGGCCCGTATAGTCGAATGTATACAAAGAAAGTACCCAGGGAGTAAACTCATTTCCCGAACGATTTTTTAAATTTTTTTTTCAACACTATAACGCTTGAGACTTGTAGTTTTCAAAAATGTTTTCATTTTTGATGACACGCTTAATGAAAGAGGTTTAATCGCCGGAAAACGAAAACCCGCGATTTCCCGTAAATCCCGGGCTTGGCCCGTACAGTCGAATGTATACAAAGAAAGTACCCTGTGAGTAAACTCATTTCCAGAACGATTTTTTAAATTATTTTTTCACCACTAAAACGCATCAGACTTGTAGTTTTTAAAAATGTTTACATTTTTGATGAGACGCTGAATAAAAGAAGTTTAATCGCCGGCAAACGAAAACCCGCGATTTCCCGTAAATCCCGGGCTTGGCACGTATAGTCGAATGTATACAAAGAAAGTACCCAGGGAGTAAACTCATTTTCCGAACGATTTTTTAAATTTTTTTTCCACACTAAAACGCATGAGACTTGTAGTTTTTAAAAATGTTTACATTTTTGATGAGACGCTGAATAAAAGAAGTTTAATCGCTGGAAAACGAAAACCCGCGATTTCCCGTAAATCCCGGGCTTGGCACGTATAAAAGAAGTTTAATCGCCGGCAAACGAAAACCCGCGATTTCCCGTAAATCTCGGCTTGGCCCGTATAGTCAAAAGTATACAAAGAAAGTACCAAGGGAGTAAAATCATTTCCCGAACGATTTTTTAAATTATTTTTTCACCACTAAAACGCATAAGACTTGTAGTTTTCAAAAATGTTTTCATTTTTGATGAGACGCTGAATAAAAGCAGTTTAATTGCCGGCAAACGAAAACCTGCGATTTCCCTAAATCCCGGACTCGGCCCGTATAGTCAAAAGTATACAAATAAAGTACCCAGGGAGTAAACTCATTTCCAGAACGATTTTTTAAATTATATTTTCCCCACTAAAACGCATAAGACTTGTAGTTTTTAAAAATGTTTTCATTTTTGATGAGACGCTGAATAAAAGAAGTTTAATCGCCGGCAAACGAAAACCCGCGATTTCCCGTAAATCCCGGGCTTGGCCCGTATAGTCGAATGTATACAAAGAAAGTACCCTGTGAGTAAACTCATTTCCAGAACGATTTTTTAAATTATTTTTTCACCACTAAAACGCATAAGACTTGTAGTTTTTAAAAATGTTTTCATTTTTGATGAGACGCTGAATAAAAGAAGTTTAATCGCCGGCAAACGAAAACCCACGATATCCCGTAAATCCCGACTTGGCCCGTATAGTCAAAAGTATACAAAGAAAGTACCCAGGGAGTAAACTCATTTCCAGAACGATTTTTTAAATTATTTTTTCACCACTAAAACGCATAAGACTTGTAGTTTTTAAAAATGTTTTCATTTTTGATGAGACGCTGAATAAAAGAAGTTTAATCGCCGGCAAACGAAACCCGCGATTTCCCGTAAATCCCGGCCTGGCCCGTATAGTCAAAAGTATACAAAGAGAGTACCCAGGGAGTAAACTCATTTCCCGAACGATTTTTTAAATTATTTTTTCACCACTAAAACACATGAGACTTGTAGTTTTTAAAAATGTTTTCATTTTTGATGAGACGCTGAATAAAAGAAGTTTTATCGCCGGCAAACGAAAACCCGCGATTTCCCGTAAATCCCGGGCTTGGCACGTATAGTCGAATGTATACAAAGAAAGTACCCTGTGAGTAAACTCATTTCCAGAACGATTTTTTAAATTATTTTTTCACCACTAAAACGCATAAGACTTGTAGTTTTTAAAAATGTTTTCATTTTTGATGAGACGCTGAATAAAAGAAGTTTAATCGCCGGCAAACGAAAACCCGCGATTTTCCGTAAATCCCGATTTGGCCCGTATAGTCAAAAGTATACAAAGAAAGTACCCAGGGAGTAAATTCATTTCCCGAACGATTTTTTAAATTATTTTTTCACCACTAAAACGCATGAGACTTGTAGTTTTCAAAAATGTTTTCATTTTTGATAAGACGCTGAATAAAAGAAGTTTAGTCGCCGGCAAACGAAAACCCGCGATTTCCCGTAAATCCCGGCTTGGCACGTATAGTCGAATGTATACAAAGAAATTACCCTGTGAGTAAACTCATTTCCAGAACGATTTTTTAAATTATTTTTTCACCACTAAAGCCCATGAGACTTTTAGTTTTTAAAAATGTTTTCATTTTTGATGAGACGCTGAATAAAAGAAGTTTAATCGCCGGCAAACGAAAACCCGCGATTTCCCGTAAATCCCGGATTGGCCCGTATAGTCAAAAGTATACAAAGAAAGTACCCAGGGAGTAAACTCATTTCCAGAACGATTTTTTAAATTATATTTTCCCCACTAAAACGCATAAGACTTGTAGTTTTTAAAAATGTTTTCATTTTTGATGAGACGCTGAATAAAAGAAGTTTAATCGCCGGCAAACGAAAACCCGCGATTTTCCGTAAATCCCGATTTGGCCCGTATAGTCAAAAGTATACAAAGAAAGTACCCAGGGAGTAAATTCATTTCCCGAACGATTTTTTAAATTATTTTTTCACCAATAAAACGCATGAGACTTGTAGTTTTTAAAAATGTTTTCATTTTTGATAAGACGCTGAATAAAAGAAGTTTAATCTCCGGCAAACGAAAACCCGCGATTTCCCGTAAATCCCGGGCTTGGCACGTATAGTCGAATGTATACAAAGAAAGTACCCTGTGAGTAAACTCATTTCCAGAACGATTTTTTAAATTATTTTTTCACCACTAAAACGCATAAGACTTGTAGTTTTTAAAAATGTTTTCATTTTTGATGAGACGCTGAATAAAAGAAGTTTAATCGCTGGCAAACGAAAACCCGCGATTTTCCGTAAATCCCGATTTGGCCCGTATAGTCAAAAGTATACAAAGAAAGTACCCAGGGAGTAAATTCATTTCCCGAACGATTTTTTAAATTATTTTTTCACCACTAAAAGCATGAGACTTGTAGTTTTCAGAAATGTTTTCATTTTTGATAAGACGCTGAATAAAAGAAGTTTAATCGCCGGCAAACGAAAACCCGCGATTTCCCGTAAATCCCGGGCTTGGCACGTATAGTCGAATGTATACAAAGAAAGTACCCTGTGAGTAAACTCATTTCCAGAACGATTTTTTAAATTATTTTTTCACCACTAAAACGCATAATACTTGTAGTTTTTAAAAATGTTTTCATTTTTGATGAGACGCTGAATAAAAGAAGTTTAATCGCCGGCAAACGAAAACCCGCGATTTCCCGTAAATCCCGGCTTGGCCCGTATAGTCGAATGTATACAAAGAAAGTACCCTGTGAGTAAACTCATTTCCAGAACGATTTTTTAAATTATTATTTTCACCACTAAAACGCATAAGACTTGTAGTTTTTAAAAATGTTTTCATTTTTGATGAGACGCTGAATAAAAGAAGTTTAATCGCCGGCAAACGAAAACCCGCGATTTCCCGTAAATCCCGGCTTGGCCCGTATAGTCGAATGTATACAAAGAAAGTACACAGGGAGTAAACTCATTTCCCGAACGATTTTTTAAATTTTTTTTTCAACACTAAAACGCATGAGACTTGTAGTTTTCAAAAATGTTTTCATTTTTGATGACACGCTTAATGAAAGAGGTTTAATCGCCGGAAAACGAAAACCCGCGATTTCCCGTTAATCCCGGGCTTGGCCCGTATAGTCGAATGTATACAAAGAAAGTACCCTGTGAGTAAACTCATTTCCAGAACGATTTTTTAAATTATTTTTTCACCACTAAAACGCATCAGACTTGTAGTTTTTAAAAATGTTTACATTTTTGATGAGACGCTGAATAAAAGAAGTTTAATCTCCGGCAAACGAAAACCCGCGATTTCCCGTAAATCCCGGGCTTGGCACGTATAGTCGAATGTATACAAAGAAAGTACCCAGGGAGTAAACTCATTTTCCGAACGATTTTTTAAATTTTTTTTCCACACTAAAACGCATGAGACTTGTAGTTTTCAAAAATGTTTTCATTTTTGATGACACGCTTAATGAAAGAGGTTTAATCGCCGGAAAACGAAAACCCGCGATTTCCCGTAAATCCCGGGCTTGGCCCGTATAGTCGAATGTATACAAAGAAAGTACCCAGGGAGTAAACTCATTTCCAGAACGATTTTTTAAATTATTTTTTCACCACTAAAACGCATCAGACTTGTAGTTTTTAAAAATGTTTACATTTTTGATGAGACGCTGAATAAAAGAAGTTTAATCGCTGGAAAACGAAAACCCGCGATTTCCCGTAAATCCCGGGCTTGGCACGTATAGTCGAATGTATACAAAGAAAGTACCCTGTGAGTAAACTCATTTCCAGAACGATTTTTTAAATTATTTTTTTACCACTAAAGCCCATGAGACTTGTAGTTTTTAAAAATGTTTACATTTTTGATGAGACGCTGAATAAAAGAAGTTTAATCGCCGGCAAACGAAAACCCGCGATTTCCCGTAAATCTCGGCTTGGCCCGTATAGTCAAAAGTATACAAAGAAAGTACCAAGGGAGTAAAATCATTTCCCGAACGATTTTTTAAATTATTTTTTCACCACTAAAACGCATAAGACTTGTAGTTTTCAAAAATGTTTTCATTTTTGATGAGACGCTGAATAAAAGCAGTTTAATCGCCGGCAAACGAAAACCTGCGATTTCCCTAAATCCCGGACTCGGCCCGTATAGTCAAAAGTATACAAATAAAGTACCCAGGGAGTAAACTCATTTCCAGAACGATTTTTTAAATTATATTTTCCCCACTAAAACGCATAAGACTTGTAGTTTTTAAAAATGTTTTCATTTTTGATGAGACGCTGAATAAAAGAAGTTTAATCGCCGGCAAACGAAAACCCGCGATTTCCCGTAAATCCCGGGCTTGGCCCGTATAGTCGAATGTATACAAAGAAAGTACCCTGTGAGTAAACTCATTTCCAGAACGATTTTTTAAATTATTTTTTCACCACTAAAACGCATAAGACTTGTAGTTTTTAAAAATGTTTTCATTTTTGATGAGACGCTGAATAAAAGAAGTTTAATCGCCGGCAAACGAAAACCCACGACATCCCGTAAATCCCGACTTGGCCCGTATAGTCAAAAGTATACAAAGAAAGTACCCAGGGAGTAAACTCATTTCCAGAACGATTTTTTAAATTATTTTTTCACCACTAAAACGCATAAGACTTGTAGTTTTTAAAAATGTTTTCATTTTTGATGAGACGCTGAATAAAAGAAGTTTAATCGCCGGCAAACGAAACCCGCGATTTCCCGTAAATCCCGGCCTGGCCCGTATAGTCAAAAGTATACAAAGAGAGTACCCAGGGAGTAAACTCATTTCCCGAACGATTTTTTAAATTATTTTTTCACCACTAAAACGCATGAGACTTGTAGTTTTTAAAAATGTTTTCATTTTTGATGAGACGCTGAATAAAAGAAGTTTTATCGCCGGCAAACGAAAACCCGCGATTTCCCGTAAATCCCGGGCTTGGCACGTATAGTCGAATGTATACAAAGAAAGTACCCTGTGAGTAAACTCATTTCCAGAACGATTTTTTAAATTATTTTTTCACCACTAAAACGCATAAGACTTGTAGTTTTTAAAAATGTTTTCATTTTTGATGAGACGCTGAATAAAAGAAGTTTAATCGCCGGCAAACGAAAACCCGCGATTTTCCGTAAATCCCGATTTGGCCCGTATAGTCAAAAGTATACAAAGAAAGTACCCAGGGAGTAAATTCATTTCCCGAACGATTTTTTAAATTATTTTTTCACCACTAAAACGCATGAGACTTGTAGTTTTCAAAAATGTTTTCATTTTTGATAAGACGCTGAATGAAAGAAGTTTAGTCGCCGGCAAACGAAAACCCGCGATTTCCCGTAAATCCCGGGCTTGGCACGTATAGTCGAATGTATACAAAGAAAGTACCCTGTGAGTAAACTCATTTCCAGAACGATTTTTTAAATTATTTTTTCACCACTAAAACGCATAAGACTTGTAGTTTTTAAAAATGTTTTCATTTTTGATGAGACGCTGAATAAAAGAAGTTTAATCGCCGGCAAACGAAAACCCGCGATTTCCCGTAAATCCTGGCTTGGCCCGTATAGTCGAATGTATACAAAGAAAGTACCCTGTGAGTAAACTCATTTCCAGAACGATTTTTTAAATTATTTTTTCACCACTAAAACGCATCAGACTTGTAGTTTTTAAAAATGTTTACATTTTTGATAAGACGCTGAATAAAAGAAGTTTAATCGCCGGCAAACGAAAACCCGCGATTTTCCGTAAATCCCGATTTGGCCCGTATAGTCAAAAGTATACAAAGAAAGTACCCAGGGAGTAAATTCATTTCCCGAACGATTTTTTAAATTATTTTTTCACCACTAAAACGCATAAGACTTGTAGTTTTTAAAAATGTTTTCATTTTTGATGAGACGCTGAATAAAAGAAGTTTAATCGCCGGCAAACGAAAACCCGCGATTTCCCGTAAATCCCGGGCTTGGCACGTATAGTCGAATGTATACAAAGAAAGTACCCTGTGAGTAAACTCATTTCCAGAACGATTTTTTAAATTATTTTTTCACCACTAAAACGCATAAGACTTGTAGTTTTTAAAAATGTTTTCATTTTTGATGAGACGCTGAATAAAAGAAGTTTAATCGCCGGCAAACGAAAACCCGCGATTTTCCGTAAATCCCGATTTGGCCCGTATAGTCAAAAGTATACAAAGAAAGTACCCAGGGAGTAAATTCATTTCCCGAACGATTTTTTAAATTTTTTTTTCACCACTAAAACGCATAAGACTTGTAGTTTTTAAAAATGTTTTCATTTTTGATGAGACGCTGAATAAAAGAAGTTTAATCGGCGGCAAACGAAAACCCGCGATTTCCCGTAAATCCCGGGCTTGGCACGTATAGTCGAATGTATACAAAGAAAGTACCCTGTGAGTAAACTCATTTCCAGAACGATTTTTTAAATTATTTTTTCACCACTAAAACGCATAAGACTTGTAGTTTTTAAAAATGTTTTCATTTTTGATGAGACGCTGAATAAAAGAAGTTTAATCGCCGGCAAACGAAAACCCGCGATTTCCCGTAAATCCTGGCTTGGCCCGTATAGTCGAATGTATACAAAGAAAGTACCCTGTGAGTAAACTCATTTCCAGAACGATTTTTTAAATTCTTTTTTCACCACTAAAACGCATCAGACTTGTAATTTTTAAAAATGTTTACATTTTTGATGAGACGCTGAATAAAAGAAGTTTAATCGCCGGCAAACGAAAACCCGCGATTTTTCGTAAATCCCGATTTGGCCCGTATAGTCAAAAGTATACAAAGAAAGTACCCAGGGAGTAAATTCATTTCCCGAACGATTTTTTAAATTATTTTTTCACCACTAAAACGCATGAGACTTGTAGTTTTCAAAAATGTTTTCATTTTTGATAAGACGCTAAATAAAAGAAGTTTAGTCGCCGGCAAACGAAAACCCGCGATTTCCCGTAAATCCCGGGCTTGGCACGTATAGTCGAATGTATACAAAGAAAGTACCCTGTGAGTAAACTCATTTCCGGAACGATTTTTTAAATTATTTTTTCACCACTAAAACGCATGAGACTTGTAGTTTTTAAAAATGTTTTCATTTTTGATGAGACGCTGAATAAAAGAAGTTTTATCGCCGGCAAACGAAAACCCGCGATTTCCCGTAAATCCCGGGCTTGGCACGTATAGTCGAATGTATACAAAGAAAGTACCCTGTGAGTAAACTCATTTCCAGAACGATTTTTTAAATTATTTTTTCACCACTAAAACGCATAAGACTTGTAGTTTTTAAAAATGTTTTCATTTTTGATGAGACGCTGAATAAAATAAGTTTAATCGCCGGCAAACGAAAACCCGCGATTTCCCGTAAATCCTGGCTTGGCCCGTATAGTCGAATGTATACAAAGAAAGTACCCTGTGAGTAAACTCATTTCCAGAACGATTTTTTAAATTATTTTTTCACCACTAAAACGCATCAGACTTGTAGTTTTTAAAAATGTTTACATTTTTGATGAGACGCTGAATAAAAGAAGTTTAATCGCCGGCAAACGAAACCCTGCGATTTTCCGTAAATCCCGATTTGGCCCGTATAGTCAAAAGTATACAAAGAAAGTACCCAGGGAGTAAATTCATTTCCCGAACGATTTTTTAAATTATTTTTTCACCACTAAAACGCATAAGACTTGTAGTTTTTAAAAATGTTTTCATTTTTGATGAGACGCTGAATAAAAGAAGTTTAATCGCCGCCAAACGAAAACCCGCGATTTCCCGTAAATCCTGGCTTGGCCGGTATAGTCGAATGTATACAAAGAAAGTACCCTGTGAGTAAACTCATTTCCAGAACGATTTTTTAAATTATTTTTTCACCACTAAAACGCATCAGACTTGTAATTTTTAAAAATGTTTACATTTTTGATGAGACGCTGAATAAAAGAAGTTTAATCGCCGGCAAACGAAAACCCGCGATTTTTCGTAAATCCCGATTTGGCCCGTATAGTCAAAAGTATACAAAGAAAGTACCCAGGGAGAATATTCATTTCCCGAACGATTTTTTAAATTATTTTTTCACCACTAAAACGCATGAGACTTGTAGTTTTCAAAAATGTTTTCATTTTTGATAAGACGCTGAATAAAAGAAGTTTAGTCGCCGGCAAACGAAAACCCGCGATTTCCCGTAAATCCCGGGCTTGGCACGTATAGTCGAATGTATACAAAGAAAGTACCCTGTGAGTAAACTCATTTCCAGAACGATTTTTTAAATTATTTTTTCACCACTAAAACGCATCAGACTTGTAGTTTTTAAAAATGTTTACATTTTTGATGAGACGCTGAATAAAAGAAGTTTAATCGCCGGCAAACGAAAACCCGCGATTTCACGTAAATCCCGGGCTTGGCACGTATATTCGAATGTATACAAAGAAAGTACCCAGGGAGTAAACTCATTTCCCGAACGATTTTTTAAATTTTTTTTCCACACTAAAACGCATGAGACTTGTAGTTTTCAAAAATGTTTTCATTTTTGATGACACGCTTAATGAAAGAGGTTTAATCGCCGGAAAACGAAAACCCGCGATTTCCCGTAAATCCCGGGCTTGGCCCGTATAGTCGAATGTATACAAAGAAAGTACCCAGGGAGTAAACTCATTTCCAGAACGATTTTTTAAATTATTTTTTCACCACTAAAACGCATCAGACTTGTAGTTTTTAAAAATGTTTACATTTTTGATGAGACGCTGAATAAAAGAAGTTTAATCGCCGGCAAACGAAAACCCGCGATTTCCCGTAAATCCCGGCTTGGCCCGTATAGTCAAAAGTATACAAAGAAAGTACCAAGGGAGTAAAATCATTTCCCGAACGATTTTTTAAATTATTTTTTCACCACTAAAACGCATGAGACTTGTAGTTTTCAAAAATGTTTTCATTTTTGATGAGACGCTGAATAAAAGCAGTTTAATCACCGGCAAACGAAAACCTGCGATTTCCCTAAATCCCGGACTCGGCCCGTATATTCAAAAGTATACAAATAAAGTACCCAGGGAGTAAACTCATTTCCAGAACGATTTTTTAAATTATATTTTCCCCACTAAAACGCATAAGACTAGTAGTTTTTAAAAATGTTTTCATTTTTGATGAGACGCTGAATAAAAGAAGTTTAATCGCCGGCAAACGAAAACCCGCGATTTCCCGTAAATCCCGGGCTTGGCCCGTATAGTCGAATGTATAAAAAGAAAGTACCCTGTGAGTAAACTCATTTCCAGAACGATTTTTTAAATTATTTTTTCACCACTAAAACGCATAAGACTTGTAGTTTTTAAAAATGTTTTCATTTTTGATGAGACGCTGAATAAAAGAAGTTTAATCGCCGGCAAACGAAAACCCGCGATATCCCGTAAATCCCGACTTGGCCGGTATAGTCAAAAGTATACAAAGAAAGTACCCAGGGAGTAAACTCATTTCCAGAACGATTTTTTAAATTATTTTTTCACCACTAAAACGCATAAGACTTGTAGTTTTTAAAAATGTTTTCATTTTTGATGAGACGCTGAATAAAAGAAGTTTAATCGCCGGCAAACGAAAACCCGCGATTTCCCGTAAATCCCGGGCTTGGCCCGTATAGTCAAAAGTATACAAAGAAAGTACCCAGGGAGTAAACTCATTTCCCGAACGATTTTTTATATTATTTTTTTACCACTAAACGCATGAGACTTGTAGTTTTCAAAAATGTTTTCATTTTTGATGAGACGCTGAATAAAAGAAGTTTAATCGCCGGCAAACGAAAACCCGCAATTTCCCGTAAATCCCGGGCTTGGCCCGTATAGTCAAAAGTATACAAAGAAAGTACCCAGGGAGTAAACTCATTTCCCGAACGATTTTTTATATTATTTTTTTACCACTAAACGCATGAGACTTGTAGTTTTTAAAAATGTTTTCATTTTTGATGAGACGCTGAATAAAAGAAGTTTAATCGCCGGCAAACGAAAACCCGCGATTTTCCGTAAATCCCGATTTGGCCCGTATAGTCAAAAGTATACAAAGAAAGTACCCAGGGAGTAAATTCATTTCCCGAACGATTTTTTAAATTATTTTTTCACCACTAAAACGCATGAGACTTGTAGTTTTCAGAAATGTTTTCATTTTTGATAAGACGCTGAATAAAAGAAGTTTAATCGCCGGCAAACGAAAACCCGCGATTTCCCGTAAATCCCGGGCTTGGCACGTATAGTCGAATGTATTAAAAGAAAGTACCCTGTGAGTAAACTCATTTCCAGAACGATTTTTTAAATTATTTTTTCACCACTAAAACGCATAAGACTTGTAGTTTTTAAAAATGTTTTCATTTTTGATGAGACGCTGAATAAAAGAAGTTTAATCGCCGGCAAACGAAAACCCGCGATTTCCCGTAAATCCCGGCTTGGCCCGTATAGTCGAATGTATACAAAGAAAGTACCCTGTGAGTAAACTCATTTCCAGAACGATTTTTTAAATTATTTTTTCACCACTAAAATGCATAAGACTTGTAGTTTTTAAAAATGTTTTCATTTTTGATGAGACGCTGAATAAAAGAAGTTTAATCGCCGGCAAACGAAAACCCGCGATTTCCCGTAAATCCCGGCTTGGCCCGTATAGTCGAATGTATACAAAGAAAGTACCCAGGGAGTAAACTCATTTCCGAACGATTTTTTAAATTTTTTTTTCAACACTAAAACGCATGAGACTTGTAGTTTTCAAAAATGTTTTCATTTTTGATGACACGCTTAATGAAAGAGGTTTAATCGCCGGAAAACGAAAACCCGCGATTTCCCGTAAATCCCGGGCTTGGCCCGTATAGTCGAATGTATACAAAGAAAGTACCCTGTGAGTAAACTCATTTCCAGAACGATTTTTTAAATTATTTTTTCACCACTAAAACGCATCAGACTTGTAGTTTTTAAAAATTTTTACATTTTTGATGAGACGCTGAATAAAAGAAGTTTAATCGCCGGCAAACGAAAACCCGCGATTTCCCGTAAATCCCGGGCTTGGCACGTATAGTCGAATGTATACAAAGAAAGTACCCAGGGAGTAAACTCATTTCCCGAACGATTTTTTAAATTTTTTTTCCACACTAAAACGCATGAGACTTGTAGTTTTCAAAAATGTTTTCATTTTTGATGACACGCTTAATGAAAGAGGTTTAATCGCCGGAAAACGAAAACCCGCGATTTTCCGTAAATCCCGTGCTTGGCCCGTATAGTCGAATGTATACAAAGAAAGTACCCAAGGAGTAAACTCATTTCCAGAACGATTTTTTAAATTATTTTTTCACCACTAAAACGCATCAGACTTGTAGTTTTTAAAAATGTTTACATTTTTGATGAGACGCTGAATAAAAGAAGTTTAATCGCCGGCAAACGAAAACCCGCGATTTCCCGTAAATCCCGGCTTGGCCCGTATAGTCAAAAGTATATAAAGAAAGTACCCAGGGAGTAAACTCATTTCCCGAACGATTTTTTAAATTATTTTTTCACCACTAAATCGCATGAGACTTGTAGTTTTTAAAAATGTTTACATTTTTGATGAGACGCTGAATAAAAGAAGTTTAATCGCCGGCAAACGAAAACCCGCGATTTCCCATAAATCCCGGGCTTGGCCCGTATAGTCAAAAGTATACAAAGAAAGTACCCAGGGAGTAAACTCATTTCCCGAACGATTTTTTATATTATTTTTTCACCACTAAAACGCATGAGACTTGTAGTTTTCAAAAATGTTTTCATTTTTGATGAGACGCTGAATAAAAGCAGTTTAATCACCGGCAAACGAAAACCTGCGATTTCCCTAAATCCCGGACTCGGCCCGTATAGTCAAAAGTATACAAATAAAGTACCCAGGGAGTAAACTCATTTCCAGAACGATTTTTTAAATTATATTTTCCCCACTAAAACGCATGAGACTTGTAGTTTTTAAAAATGTTTACATTTTTGATGAGACGCTGAATAAAAGAAGTTTAATCGCCGGCAAACGAAAACCCGCGATTTCCCATAAATCCCGGGCTTGGCCCGTATAGTCAAAAGTATACAAAGAAAGTACCCAGGGAGTAAACTCATTTCCCGAACGATTTTTTATATTATTTTTTCACCACTAAAACGCATGAGACTTGTAGTTTTCAAAAATGTTTTCATTTTTGATGAGACGCTGAATAAAAGCAGTTTAATCACCGGCAAACGAAAACCTGCGATTTCCCTAAATCCCGGACTCGGCCCGTATAGTCAAAAGTATACAAATAAAGTACCCAGGGAGTAAACTCATTTCCAGAACGATTTTTTAAATTATATTTTCCCCACTAAAACGCATAAGACTAGTAGTTTTTAAAAATGTTTTCATTTTTGATGAGACGCTGAATAAAAGAAGTTTAATCGCCGGCAAACGAAAACCCGCGATTTCCCGTAAATCCCGGGCTTGGCCCGTATAGTCGAATGTATAAAAAGAAAGTACCCTGTGAGTAAACTCATTTCCAGAACGATTTTTTAAATTATTTTTTCACCACTAAAACGCATAAGACTTGTAGTTTTTAAAAATGTTTTCATTTTTGATGAGACGCTGAATAAAAGAAGTTTAATCGCCGGCAAACGAAAACCCGCGATATCCCGTAAATCCCGACTTGGCCGGTATAGTCAAAAGTATACAAAGAAAGTACCCAGGGAGTAAACTCATTTCCAGAACGATTTTTTAAATTATTTTTTCACCACTAAAACGCATAAGACTTGTAGTTTTTAAAAATGTTTTCATTTTTGATGAGACGCTGAATAAAAGAAGTTTAATCGCCGGCAAACGAAAACCCGCGATTTCCCGTAAATCCCGGGCTTGGCCCGTATAGTCAAAAGTATACAAAGAAAGTACCCAGGGAGTAAACTCATTTCCCGAACGATTTTTTATATTATTTTTTTACCACTAAACGCATGAGACTTGTAGTTTTCAAAAATGTTTTCATTTTTGATGAGACGCTGAATAAAAGAAGTTTAATCGCCGGCAAACGAAAACCCGCGATTTCCCGTAAATCCCGGGCTTGGCCCGTATAGTCAAAAGTATACAAAGAAAGTACCCAGGGAGTAAACTCATTTCCCGAACGATTTTTTATATTATTTTTTTACCACTAAACGCATGAGACTTGTAGTTTTTAAAAATGTTTTCATTTTTGATGAGACGCTGAATAAAAGAAGTTTAATCGCCGGCAAACGAAAACCCGCGATTTTCCGTAAATCCCGATTTGGCCCGTATAGTCAAAAGTATACAAAGAAAGTACCCAGGGAGTAAATTCATTTCCCGAACGATTTTTTAAATTATTTTTTCACCACTAAAACGCATGAGACTTGTAGTTTTCAGAAATGTTTTCATTTTTGATAAGACGCTGAATAAAAGAAGTTTAATCGCCGGCAAACGAAAACCCGCGATTTCCCGTAAATCCCGGGCTTGGCACGTATAGTCGAATGTATTAAAAGAAAGTACCCTGTGAGTAAACTCATTTCCAGAACGATTTTTTAAATTATTTTTTCACCACTAAAACGCATAAGACTTGTAGTTTTTAAAAATGTTTTCATTTTTGATGAGACGCTGAATAAAAGAAGTTTAATCGCCGGCAAACGAAAACCCGCGATTTCCCGTAAATCCCGGCTTGGCCCGTATAGTCGAATGTATACAAAGAAAGTACCCTGTGAGTAAACTCATTTCCAGAACGATTTTTTAAATTATTTTTTCACCACTAAAATGCATAAGACTTGTAGTTTTTAAAAATGTTTTCATTTTTGATGAGACGCTGAATAAAAGAAGTTTAATCGCCGGCAAACGAAAACCCGCGATTTCCCGTAAATCCCGGCTTGGCCCGTATAGTCGAATGTATACAAAGAAAGTACCCAGGGAGTAAACTCATTTCCGAACGATTTTTTAAATTTTTTTTTCAACACTAAAACGCATGAGACTTGTAGTTTTCAAAAATGTTTTCATTTTTGATGACACGCTTAATGAAAGAGGTTTAATCGCCGGAAAACGAAAACCCGCGATTTCCCGTAAATCCCGGGCTTGGCCCGTATAGTCGAATGTATACAAAGAAAGTACCCTGTGAGTAAACTCATTTCCAGAACGATTTTTTAAATTATTTTTTCACCACTAAAACGCATCAGACTTGTAGTTTTTAAAAATTTTTACATTTTTGATGAGACGCTGAATAAAAGAAGTTTAATCGCCGGCAAACGAAAACCCGCGATTTCCCGTAAATCCCGGGCTTGGCACGTATAGTCGAATGTATACAAAGAAAGTACCCAGGGAGTAAACTCATTTCCCGAACGATTTTTTAAATTTTTTTTCCACACTAAAACGCATGAGACTTGTAGTTTTCAAAAATGTTTTCATTTTTGATGACACGCTTAATGAAAGAGGTTTAATCGCCGGAAAACGAAAACCCGCGATTTTCCGTAAATCCCGTGCTTGGCCCGTATAGTCGAATGTATACAAAGAAAGTACCCAAGGAGTAAACTCATTTCCAGAACGATTTTTTAAATTATTTTTTCACCACTAAAACGCATCAGACTTGTAGTTTTTAAAAATGTTTACATTTTTGATGAGACGCTGAATAAAAGAAGTTTAATCGCCGGCAAACGAAAACCCGCGATTTCCCGTAAATCCCGGCTTGGCCCGTATAGTCAAAAGTATATAAAGAAAGTACCCAGGGAGTAAACTCATTTCCCGAACGATTTTTTAAATTATTTTTTCACCACTAAATCGCATGAGACTTGTAGTTTTTAAAAATGTTTACATTTTTGATGAGACGCTAAATAAAAGAAGTTTAATCGCCGGCAAACGAAAACCCGCGATTTCCCATAAATCCCGGGCTTGGCCCGTATAGTCAAAAGTATACAAAGAAAGTACCCAGGGAGTAAACTCATTTCCCGAACGATTTTTTATATTATTTTTTTACCACTAAACGCATGAGACTTGTAGTTTTTAAAAATGTTTTCATTTTTGATGAGACGCTGAATAAAAGAAGTTTAATCGCCGGCAAACGAAAACCTGCGATTTTCCGTAAATCCCGATTTGGCCCGTATAGTCAAAAGTATACAAAGAAAGTACCCAGGGAGTAAATTCATTTCCCGAACGATTTTTTAAATTATTTTTTCACCACTAAAACGCATGAGACTTGTAGTTTTCAGAAATGTTTTCATTTTTGATAAGACGCTGAATAAAAGAAGTTTAATCGCCGGCAAACGAAAACCCGCGATTTCCCGTAAATCCCGGGCTTGGCACGTATAGTCGAATGTATTAAAAGAAAGTACCCTGTGAGTAAACTCATTTCCAGAACGATTTTTTAAATTATTTTTTCACCACTAAAACGCATAAGACTTGTAGTTTTTAAAAATGTTTTCATTTTTGATGAGACGCTGAATAAAAGAAGTTTAATCGCCGGCAAACGAAAACCCGCGATTTCCCGTAAATCCCGGCTTGGCCCGTATAGTCGAATGTATACAAAGAAAGTACCCTGTGAGTAAACTCATTTCCAGAACGATTTTTTAAATTATTTTTTCACCACTAAAACGCATAAGACTTGTAGTTTTTAAAAATGTTTTCATTTTTGATGAGACGCTGAATAAAAGAAGTTTAATCGCCGGCAAACGAAAACCCGCGATTTCCCGTAAATCCCGGCTTGGCCCGTATAGTCGAATGTATACAAAGAAAGTACCCAGGGAGTAAACTCATTTCCCGAACGATTTTTTAAATTTTTTTTTCAACACTAAAACGCATGAGACTTGTAGTTTTCAAAAATGTTTTCATTTTTGATGACACGCTTAATGAAAGAGGTTTAATCGCCGGAAAACGAAACCCCGCGATTTCCCGTAAATCCCGGGCTTGGCCCGTATAGTCGAATGTATACAAAGAAAGTACCCTGTGAGTAAACTCATTTCCAGAACGATTTTTTAAATTATTTTTTCACCACTAAAACGCATCAGACTTGTAGTTTTTAAAAATTTTTACATTTTTGATGAGACGCTGAATAAAAGAAGTTTAATCGCCGGCAAACGAAAACCCGCGATTTCCCGTAAATCCCGGGCTTGGCACGTATAGTCGAATGTATACAAAGAAAGTACCCAGGGAGTAAACTCATTTCCCGAACGATTTTTTAAATTTTTTTTCCACACTAAAACGCATGAGACTTGTAGTTTTCAAAAATGTTTTCATTTTTGATGACACGCTTAATGAAAGAGGTTTAATCGCCGGAAAACGAAAACCCGCGATTTCCCGTAAATCCCGTGCTTGGCCCGTATAGTCGAATGTATACAAAGAAAGTACCCAAGGAGTAAACTCATTTCCAGAACGATTTTTTAAATTATTTTTTCACCACTAAAACGCATCAGACTTGTAGTTTTTAAAAATGTTTACATTTTTGATGAGACGCTGAAAAAAAGAAGTTTAATCGCCGGCAAACGAAAACCCGCGATTTCCCGTAAATCCCGGCTTGGCCCGTATAGTCAAAAGTATATAAAGAAAGTACCCAGGGAGTAAACTCATTTCCCGAACGATTTTTTAAATTATTTTTTCACCACTAAATCGCATGAGACTTGTAGTTTTTAAAAATGTTTACATTTTTGATGAGACGCTGAATAAAAGAAGTTTAATCGCCGGCAAACGAAAACCCGCCATTTCCCGTAAATCCCGGGCTTGGCACGTATAGGCGAATGTATACAAAGAAAGTACCCAGGGAGTAAACTCATTTCCCGAACGATTTTTTAAATTTTTTTTCCACACTAAAACGCATGAGACTTGTAGTTTTCAAAAATGTTTTCATTTTTGATGACACGCTTAATGAAAGAGGTTTAATCGCCGGAAAACGAAAACCCGTGATTTCCCGTAAATCCCGTGCTTGGCCCGTATAGTCGAATGTATACAAAGAAAGTACCCAGGGAGTAAACTCATTTCCAGAACGATTTTTTAAATTATTTTTTCACCACTAAATCGCATGAGATTTGTAGTTTTTAAAAATGTTTTCATTTTTGATGAGACGCTGAATAAAAGAAGTTTAATCGCCGGCAAACGAAAACCCGCGATTTCCCGTAAATCCCGGCTTGGCCCGTATAGTCAAAAGTATACAAAGAAAGTACCAAGGGAGTAAAATCATTTCCCGAACGATTTTTTAAATTATTTTTTCACCACTGAAACGCATAAGACTTGTAGTTTTCAAAAATGTTTTCATTTTTGATGAGACGCTGAATAAAAGCAGTTTAATCGCCGGCAAACGAAAACCCGCGATTTCCCGTAAATCCCGGCTTGGCCCGTATAGTCGAATGTATACAAAGAAAGTACCCTGTGAGTAAACTCATTTCCAGAACGATTTTTTAAATTATTTTTTCACCACTAAAACGCATAAGACTTGTAGTTTTTAAAAATGTTTTCATTTTTGATGAGACGCTGAATAAAAGAAGTTTAATCGCCGGCAAACGAAAACCCGCGATTTCCCGTAAATCCCGGCTTGGCCCGTATAGTCGAATGTATACAAAGAAAGTACCCAGGGAGTAAACTCATTTCCCGAACGATTTTTTAAATTTTTTTTTCAACACTAAAACGCATGAGACTTGTAGTTTTCAAAAATGTTTTCATTTTTGATGACACGCTTAATGAAAGAGGTTTAATCGCCGGAAAACGAAAACCCGCGATTTCCCGTAAATCCCGGGCTTGGCCCGTATAGTCGAATGTATACAAAGAAAGTACCCTGTGAGTAAACTCATTTCCAGAACGATTTTTTAAATTATTTTTTCACCACTAAAACGCATCAGACTTGTAGTTTTTAAAAATGTTTACATTTTTGATGAGACGCTGAATAAAAGAAGTTTAATCGCCGGCAAACGAAAACCCGCGATTTCCCGTAAATCCCGGGCTTGGCACGTATAGTCGAATGTATACAAAGAAAGTACCCAGGGAGTAAACTCATTTCCCGAACGATTTTTTAAATTTTTTTTCCACACTAAAACGCATGAGACTTGTAGTTTTCAAAAATGTTTTCATTTTTGATGACACGCTTAATGAAAGAGGTTTAATCGCCGGCAAACGAAAACCCGCGATTTCCCGTAAATCCCGTGCTTGGCCCGTATAGTCGAATGTATACAAAGAAAGTACCCAAGGAGTAAACTCATTTCCAGAACGATTTTTTAAATTATTTTTTCACCACTAAAACGCATCAGACTTGTAGTTTTTAAAAATGTTTACATTTTTGATGAGACGCTGAATAAAAGAAGTTTAATCGCCGGCAAACGAAAACCCGCGATTTCCCGTAAATCCCGGCTTGGCCCGTATAGTCAAAAGTATATAAAGAAAGTACCCAGGGAGTAAACTCATTTCCCGAACGATTTTTTAAATTATTTTTTCACCACTAAATCGCATGAGACTTGTAGTTTTTAAAAATGTTTACATTTTTGATGAGACGCTGAATAAAAGAAGTTTAATCGCCGGCAAACGAAAACCCGCGATTTCCCGTAAATCCCGGGCTTGGCACGTATAGTCGAATGTATACAAAGAAAGTACCCAGGGAGTAAACTCATTTCCCGAACGATTTTTTAAATTTTTTTTCCACACTAAAACGCATGAGACTTGTAGTTTTCAAAAATGTTTTCATTTTTGATGACACGCTTAATGAAAGAGGTTTAATCGCCGGAAAACGAAAACCCGCGATTTCCCGTAAATCCCGTGCTTGGCCCGTATAGTCGAATGTATACAAAGAAAGTACCCAGGGAGTAAACTCATTTCCAGAACGATTTTTTAAATTATTTTTTCACCACTAAAACGCATCAGACTTGTAGTTTTTAAAAATGTTTACATTTTTGATGAGACGCTGAATAAAAGAAGTTTAATCGCCGGCAAACGAAAACCCGCGATTTCCCGTAAATCCCGGCTTGGCCCGTATAGTCAAAAGTATATAAAGAAAGTACCCAGGGAGTAAACTCATTTCCCGAACGATTTTTTAAATTATTTTTTCACCACTAAATCGCATGAGACTTGTAGTTTTCAAAAATGTTTTCATTTTTGATGAGACGCTGAATAAAAGAAGTTTAATCGCTGGAAAACGAAAACCCGCGATTTCCCGTAAATCCCGGGCTTGGCACGTATAGTCGAATGTATACAAAGAAAGTACCCTGTGAGTAAACTCATTTCCAGAACGATTTTTTAAATTATTTTTTTACCACTAAAGCCCATGAGATTTGTAGTTTTTAAAAATGTTTTCATTTTTGATGAGACGCTGAATAAAAGAAGTTTAATCGCCGGCAAACGAAAACCCGCGATTTCCCGTAAATCCCGGCTTGGCCCGTATAGTCAAAAGTATACAAAGAAAGTACCAAGGGAGTAAAATCATTTCCCGAACGATTTTTTAAATTATTTTTTCACCACTAAAACGCATAAGACTTGTAGTTTTCAAAAATGTTTTCATTTTTGATGAGACGCTGAATAAAAGCAGTTTAATCGCCGGCAAACGAAAACCTGCGATTTCCCTAAATCCCGGACTCGGCCCGTATAGTCAAAAGTATACAAATAAAGTACCCAGGGAGTAAACTCATTTCCAGAACGATTTTTTAAATTATATTTTCCCCACTAAAACGCATAAGACTTGTAGTTTTTAAAAATGTTTTCATTTTTGATGAGACGCTGAATAAAAGAAGTTTAATCGCCGGCAAACGAAAACCCGCGATTTCCTGTAAATCCCGGGCTTGGCCCGTATAGTCGAATGTATACAAAGAAAGTACCCTGTGAGTAAACTCATTTCCAGAACGATTTTTTAAATTATTTTTTCACCACTAAAACGCATAAGACTTGTAGTTTTTAAAAATGTTTTCATTTTTGATGAGACGCTGAATAAAAGAAGTTTAATCGCCGGCAAACGAAAACCCGCGATATCCCGTAAATCCCGACTTGGCCCGTATAGTCAAAAGTATACAAAGAAAGTACCCAGGGAGTAAACTCATTTCCAGAACGATTTTTTAAATTATTTTTTCACCACTAAAACGCATAAGACTTGTAGTTTTTAAAAATGTTTTCATTTTTGATGAGACGCTGAATAAAAGAAGTTTAATCGCCGGCAAACGAAAACCCGCGATTTCCCGTAAATCCCGGCTTGGCCCGTATAGTCAAAAGTATACAAAGAAAGTACCAAGGGAGTAAAATCATTTCCCGAACGATTTTTTAAATTATTTTTTCACCACTAAAACGCATAAGACTTGTAGTTTTCAAAAATGTTTTCATTTTTGATGAGACGCTGAATAAAAGCAGTTTAATCGCCGGCAAACGAAAACCTGCGATTTCCCTAAATCCCGGACTCGGCCCGTATAGTCAAAAGTATACAAATAAAGTACCCAGGGAGTAAACTCATTTCCAGAACGATTTTTTAAATTATATTTTCCCCACTAAAACGCATAAGACTTGTAGTTTTTAAAAATGTTTTCATTTTTGATGAGACGCTGAATAAAAGAAGTTTAATCGCCGGCAAACGAAAACCCGCGATTTCCTGTAAATCCCGGGCTTGGCCCGTATAGTCGAATGTATACAAAGAAAGTACCCTGTGAGTAAACTCATTTCCAGAACGATTTTTTAAATTATTTTTTCACCACTAAAACGCATAAGACTTGTAGTTTTTAAAAATGTTTTCATTTTTGATGAGACGCTGAATAAAAGAAGTTTAATCGCCGGCAAACGAAAACCCGCGATATCCCGTAAATCCCGACTTGGCCCGTATAGTCAAAAGTATACAAAGAAAGTACCCAGGGAGTAAACTCATTTCCAGAACGATTTTTTAAATTATTTTTTCACCACTAAAACGCATAAGACTTGTAGTTTTTAAAAATGTTTTCATTTTTGATGAGACGCTGAATAAAAGAAGTTTAATCGCCGGCAAACGAAACCCGCGATTTCCCGTAAATCCCAGCCTGGCCCGTATAGTCAAAAGTATACAAAGAAAGTACCCAGGGAGTAAACTCAATTCCCGAACGATTTTTTAAATTATTTTTTCACCACTAAAACGCATGAGACTTGTAGTTTTTAAAAATGTTTTCATTTTTGATGAGACGCTGAATAAAAGAAGTTTAATCGCCGGCAAACGAAAACCCGCGATTTCCCGTAAATCCCGGGCTTGGCACGTATAGTCGAATGTATACAAAGAAAGTACCCTGTGAGTAAACTCATTTCCAGAACGATTTTTTAAATTATTTTTTCACCACTAAAACGCATAAGACTTGTAGTTTTTAAAAATGTTTTCATTTTTGATGAGACGCTGAATAAAAGAAGTTTAATCGCCGGCAAACTAAAACCCGCGATTTTCCGTAAATCCCGATTTGGCCCGTATAGTCAAAAGTATACAAAGAAAGTACCCAGGGAGTAAATTCATTTCCCGAACGATTTTTTAAATTATTTTTTCACCACTAAAACGCATGAGACTTGTAGTTTTCAAAAATGTTTTCATTTTTGATAAGACGCTGAATAAAAGAAGTTTAGTCGCCGGCAAACGAAAACCCGCGATTTCCCGTAAATCCCGGGCTTGGCACGTATAGTCGAATGTATACAAAGAAAGTACCCTGTGAGTAAACTCATTTCCAAAACGATTTTTTAATTTATTTTTTCACCACTAAAACGCATAAGACTTGTAGTTTTTAAAAATGTTTTCATTTTTGATGAGACGCTGAATAAAAGAAGTTTAATCGCCGGCAAACGAAAACCCGCGATTTCCCGTAAATCCTGGCTTGGCCCGTATAGTCGAATGTATACAAAGAAAGTACCCTGTGAGTAAACTCATTTCCAGAACGATTTTTTAAATTATTTTTTCACCACTAAAACGCATCAGACTTGTAGTTTTTAAAAATGTTTACATTTTTGATGAGACGCTGAATAAAAGAAGTTTAATCGCCGGCAAACGAAAACCCGCGATTTTCCGTAAATCCCGATTTGACCCGTATAGTCAAAAGTATACAAAGAAAGTACCCAGGGAGTAAATTCATTTCCCGAACGATTTTTTAAATTATTTTTTCACCACTAAAACGCATGAGACTTGTAGTTTTCAAAAATGTTTTCATTTTTGATAAGACGCTGAATAAAAGAAGTTTAGTCGCCGGCAAACGAAAACCCGCGATTTCCCGTAAATCCCGGGCTTGGCACGTATAGTCGAATGTATACAAAGAAAGTACCCTGTGAGTAAACTCTTTTCCAGAACGATTTTTTAAATTATTTTTTCACCACTAAAACGCATAAGACTTGTAGTTTTTAAAAATGTTTTCATTTTTGATGAGACGCTGAATAAAAGAAGTTTAATCGCCGGCAAACGAAAACCCGCGATTTTCCGTAAATCCCGATTTGACCCGTATAGTCAAAAGTATACAAAGAAAGTACCCAGGGAGTAAATTCATTTCCCGAACGATTTTTTAAATTATTTTTTCACCACTAAAACGCATGAGACTTGTAGTTTTCAAAAATGTTTTCATTTTTGATAAGACGCTGAATAAAAGAAGTTTAGTCGCCGGCAAACGAAAACCCGCGATTTCCCGTAAATCCCGGGCTTGGCACGTATAGTCGAATGTATACAAAGAAAGTACCCTGTGAGTAAACTCTTTTCCAGAGCGATTTTTTAAATTATTTTTTCACCACTAAAACGCATAAGACTTGTAGTTTTTAAAAATGTTTTCATTTTTGATGAGACGCTGAATAAAAGAAGTTTAATCGCCGGCAAACGAAAACCCGCGATTTCCCGTAAATCCTGGCTTGGCCCGTATAGTCGAATGTATACAAAGAAAGTACCCTGTGAGTAAACTCATTTCCAGAACGATTTTTTAAATTATTTTTTCACCACTAAAACGCATCAGACTTGTAGTTTTTAAAAATGTTTTCATTTTTGATGAGACGCTGAATAAAAGAAGTTTAATCGCCGCCAAACGAAAACCCGCGATTTCCCGTAAATCCATGGCTTGGCCCGTATAGTCGAATGTATACAAAGAAAGTACCCTGTGAGTAAACTCATTTCCAGAACGATTTTTTAAATTATTTTTTCACCACTAAAACGCATAAGACTTGTAGTTTTTAAAAATGTTTTCATTTTTGATGAGACGCTGAATAAAAGAAGTTTAATCGCCGGCAAACGAAAACCCGCGATATCCCGTAAATCCCGACTTGGCCCGTATAGTAAAAAGTATACAAAGAAAGTACCCAGGGAGTAAACTCATTTCCAGAACGATTTTTTAAATTATTTTTTCACCACTAAAACGCATAAGACTTGTAGTTTTTAAAAATGTTTTCATTTTTGATGAGACGCTGAATAAAAGAAGTTTAATCGCCGGCAAACGAAAACCCGCGATTTCCCGTAAATCCTGGCTTGGCCCGTATAGTCGAATGTATACAAAGAAAGTACCCTGTGAGTAAACTCATTTCCAGAACGATTTTTTAAATTATTTTTTCACCACTAAAACGCATCAGACTTGTAGTTTTTAAAAATGTTTTCATTTTTGATGAGACGCTGAATAAAAGAAGTTTAATCGCCGCCAAACGAAAACCCGCGATTTCCCGTAAATCCATGGCTTGGCCCGTATAGTCGAATGTATACAAAGAAAGTACCCTGTGAGTAAACTCATTTCCAGAACGATTTTTTAAATTATTTTTTCACCACTAAAACGCATAAGACTTGTAGTTTTTAAAAATGTTTTCATTTTTGATGAGACGCTGAATAAAAGAAGTTTAATCGCCGGCAAACGAAAACCCGCGATATCCCGTAAATCCCGACTTGGCCCGTATAGTAAAAAGTATACAAAGAAAGTACCCAGGGAGTAAACTCATTTCCAGAACGATTTTTTAAATTATTTTTTCACCACTAAAACGCATAAGACTTGTAGTTTTTAAAAATGTTTTCATTTTTGATGAGACGCTGAATAAAAGAAGTTTAATCGCCGGCAAACGAAACCCGCGATTTCCCGTAAATCCCGGCCTGGCCCGTATAGTCAAAAGTATACAAAGAAAGTACCCAGGGAGTAAACTCATTTCCCGAACGATTTTTTAAATTATTTTTTCACCACTAAAACGCATGAGTCTTGTAGTTTTCAAAAATGTTTTCATTTTTGGTGGGACGCTGAATAAAAGCAGTTTAATCGCCGGCAAACGAAAACCTGCGATTTCCCTAAATCCCGGACTCGGCCCGTATAGTCAAAAGTGTACAAAGAAAGTACCCAGGGAGTAAACTCATTTCCCGAACGATTTTTTAAATTATTTTTTCACCACTAAAACGCATGAGTCTTGTAGTTTTCAAAAATGTTTTCATTTTTGGTGGGACGCTGAATAAAAGCAGTTTAATCGCCGGCAAACGAAAACCTGCGACTTCCCTAAATCCCGGACTCGGCCCGTATAGTCAAAAGTGTACAAAGAAAGTATCCAGGGAGTAAACTCATTTCCAGAACGATTTTTTAAATTATATTTTCACCACTAAAACGCATAAGACTTGTAGTTTTCAAAAATGTTTTCATTTTTGATGAGACGCTGAATAAAAGCAGTTTAATCGCCGGCAAACGAAAACCTGCGATTTCCCTAAATCCCGGACTCGGCCCGTATAGTCAAAAGTATACAAATAAAGTACCCAGGGAGTAAACTCATTTCCAGAACGATTTTTTAAATTATATTTTCCCCACTAAAACGCATAAGACTTGTAGTTTTTAAAAATGTTTTCATTTTTGATGAGACGCTGAATAAAAGAAGTTTAATCGCCGGCAAACGAAAACCCGCGATTTCCTGTAAATCCCGGGCTTGGCCCGTATAGTCGAATGTATACAAAGAAAGTACCCTGTGAGTAAACTCATTTCCAGAACGATTTTTTAAATTATTTTTTCACCACTAAAACGCATAAGACTTGTAGTTTTTAAAAATGTTTTCATTTTTGATGAGACGCTGAATAAAAGAAGTTTAATCGCCGGCAAACGAAAACCCGCGATATCCCGTAAATCCCGACTTGGCCCGTATAGTCAAAAGTATACAAAGAAAGTACCCAGGGAGTAAACTCATTTCCAGAACGATTTTTTAAATTATTTTTTCACCACTAAAACGCATAAGACTTGTAGTTTTTAAAAATGTTTTCATTTTTGATGAGACGCTGAATAAAAGAAGTTTAATCGCCGGCAAACGAAACCCGCGATTTCCCGTAAATCCCAGCCTGGCCCGTATAGTCAAAAGTATACAAAGAAAGTACCCAGGGAGTAAACTCAATTCCCGAACGATTTTTTAAATTATTTTTTCACCACTAAAACGCATGAGACTTGTAGTTTTTAAAAATGTTTTCATTTTTGATGAGACGCTGAATAAAAGAAGTTTAATCGCCGGCAAACGAAAACCCGCGATTTCCCGTAAATCCCGGGCTTGGCACGTATAGTCGAATGTATACAAAGAAAGTACCCTGTGAGTAAACTCATTTCCAGAACGATTTTTTAAATTATTTTTTCACCACTAAAACGCATAAGACTTGTAGTTTTTAAAAATGTTTTCATTTTTGATGAGACGCTGAATAAAAGAAGTTTAATCGCCGGCAAACTAAAACCCGCGATTTTCCGTAAATCCCGATTTGGCCCGTATAGTCAAAAGTATACAAAGAAAGTACCCAGGGAGTAAATTCATTTCCCGAACGATTTTTTAAATTATTTTTTCACCACTAAAACGCATGGGACTTGTAGTTTTCAAAAATGTTTTCATTTTTGATAAGACGCTGAATAAAAGAAGTTTAGTCGTCGGCAAACGAAAACCCGCGATTTCCCGTAAATCCCGGGCTTGGCACGTATAGTCGAATGTATACAAAGAAAGTACCCTGTGAGTAAACTCATTTCCAAAACGATTTTTTAATTTATTTTTTCACCACTAAAACGCATAAGACTTGTAGTTTTTAAAAATGTTTTCATTTTTGATGAGACGCTGAATAAAAGAAGTTTAATCGCCGGCAAACGAAAACCCGCGATTTCCCGTAAATCCTGGCTTGGCCCGTATAGTCGAATGTATACAAAGAAAGTACCCTGTGAGTAAACTCATTTCCAGAACGATTTTTTAAATTATTTTTTCACCACTAAAACGCATCAGACTTGTAGTTTTTAAAAATGTTTACATTTTTGATGAGACGCTGAATAAAAGAAGTTTAATCGCCGGCAAACGAAAACCCGCGATTTTCCGTAAATCCCGATTTGACCCGTATAGTCAAAAGTATACAAAGAAAGTACCCAGGGAGTAAATTCATTTCCCGAACGATTTTTTAAATTATTTTTTCACCACTAAAACGCATGAGACTTGTAGTTTTCAAAAATGTTTTCATTTTTGATAAGACGCTGAATAAAAGAAGTTTAGTCGCCGGCAAACGAAAACCCGCGATTTCCCGTAAATCCCGGGCTTGGCACGTATAGTCGAATGTATACAAAGAAAGTACCCTGTGAGTAAACTCTTTTCCAGAACGATTTTTTAAATTATTTTTTCACCACTAAAACGCATAAGACTTGTAGTTTTTAAAAATGTTTTCATTTTTGATGAGACGCTGAATAAAAGAAGTTTAATCGCCGGCAAACGAAAACCCGCGATTTTCCGTAAATCCCGATTTGACCCGTATAGTCAAAAGTATACAAAGAAAGTACCCAGGGAGTAAATTCATTTCCCGAACGATTTTTTAAATTATTTTTTCACCACTAAAACGCATGAGACTTGTAGTTTTCAAAAATGTTTTCATTTTTGATAAGACGCTGAATAAAAGAAGTTTAGTCGCCGGCAAACGAAAACCCGCGATTTCCCGTAAATCCCGGGCTTGGCACGTATAGTCGAATGTATACAAAGAAAGTACCCTGTGAGTAAACTCTTTTCCAGAGCGATTTTTTAAATTATTTTTTCACCACTAAAACGCATAAGACTTGTAGTTTTTAAAAATGTTTTCATTTTTGATGAGACGCTGAATAAAAGAAGTTTAATCGCCGGCAAACGAAAACCCGCGATTTCCCGTAAATCCTGGCTTGGCCCGTATAGTCGAATGTATACAAAGAAAGTACCCTGTGAGTAAACTCATTTCCAGAACGATTTTTTAAATTATTTTTTCACCACTAAAACGCATCAGACTTGTAGTTTTTAAAAATGTTTTCATTTTTGATGAGACGCTGAATAAAAGAAGTTTAATCGCCGCCAAACGAAAACCCGCGATTTCCCGTAAATCCATGGCTTGGCCCGTATAGTCGAATGTATACAAAGAAAGTACCCTGTGAGTAAACTCATTTCCAGAACGATTTTTTAAATTATTTTTTCACCACTAAAACGCATAAGACTTGTAGTTTTTAAAAATGTTTTCATTTTTGATGAGACGCTGAATAAAAGAAGTTTAATCGCCGGCAAACGAAAACCCGCGATATCCCGTAAATCCCGACTTGGCCCGTATAGTAAAAAGTATACAAAGAAAGTACCCAGGGAGTAAACTCATTTCCAGAACGATTTTTTAAATTATTTTTTCACCACTAAAACGCATAAGACTTGTAGTTTTTAAAAATGTTTTCATTTTTGATGAGACGCTGAATAAAAGAAGTTTAATCGCCGGCAAACGAAACCCGCGATTTCCCGTAAATCCCGGCCTGGCCCGTATAGTCAAAAGTATACAAAGAAAGTACCCAGGGAGTAAACTCATTTCCCGAACGATTTTTTAAATTATTTTTTCACCACTAAAACGCATGAGTCTTGTAGTTTTCAAAAATGTTTTCATTTTTGGTGGGACGCTGAATAAAAGCAGTTTAATCGCCGGCAAACGAAAACCTGCGATTTCCCTAAATCCCGGACTCGGCCCGTATAGTCAAAAGTGTACAAAGAAAGTACCCAGGGAGTAAACTCATTTCCCGAACGATTTTTTAAATTATTTTTTCACCACTAAAACGCATGAGTCTTGTAGTTTTCAAAAATGTTTTCATTTTTGGTGGGACGCTGAATAAAAGCAGTTTAATCGCCGGCAAACGAAAACCTGCGATTTCCCTAAATCCCGGACTCGGCCCGTATAGTCAAAAGTGTACAAAGAAAGTACCCAGGGAGTAAACTCATTTCCCGAACGATTTTTTAAATTATTTTTTCACCACTAAAACGCATGAGTCTTGTAGTTTTCAAAAATGTTTTCATTTTTGGTGGGACGCTGAATTAAAGCAGTTTAATCGCCGGCAAACGAAAACCTGCGACTTCCCTAAATCCCGGACTCGGCCCGTATAGTCAAAAGTGTACAAAGAAAGTATCCAGGGAGTAAACTCATTTCCAGAACGATTTTTTAAATTATATTTTCACCACTAAAACGCATAAGACTTGTAGTTTTTAAAAGTGTTTTCATTTTTGATGAGACGCTGAATAAAAGAAGTTTAATGGCCGGCAAACGAAAACCCGCGATTTCCCGTAAATCCCGGACTCGGCCCGTATAGTCAAAAGTATACAAAGAAAGTACCCAGGGAGTAAACGCATTTCCCGAACGATTTTTTAAATTATTTTTTCACCACTAAAACGCATGAGACTTGTAGTTTTCAAAAATGTTTTCATTTTTGATGAGACGCTGAATAAAAGAAGTTTAATCGCCGCCAAACGAAAACCCGCGATTTCCCGTAAATCCCGGGCTTGGCCCGTATAGTCAAAAGTATACAAAGAAAGTACCCAGGGAGTAAACTCATTTCCCGAACGATTTTTTATATTATTTTTTTACCACTAAACGCATGAGACTTGTAGTTTTCAAAAATATTTTCATATTTGATGGGACGCTGAATAAAAGAAGTTTAATCGCCGGCAAACGAAAACCCGCGATTTCCCGTAAATCCCGGCTTGGCCCGTATAGTCGAAAGTATACAAAGAAAGTACCCCGGCAGTAAACTCATTTCCCGAACGATTTTTTAAATTATTTTTTCACCACTAAAACGCATGAGACTTGTAGTTTTCAAAAATGTTTTCATTTTTGATGAGACGCTGAACAAAAGCAGTTTAATCGCCGGCAAACGAAAATCCGCGATTTCCCGTAAATCCCGGACTCGGCCCGTATAGTCAAAAGTATACAAAGAAAGTACCCAGGGAGTAAACTCATTTCCAGAACGATTTTTTAAATTAGTTTTTCACCACTAAAACGCATAAGACTTGTAGTTTTTAAAAATTTTAAAAATGTTTTCATTTTTGATGAGACGCTTAATGAAAGAGGTTTAATCGCCGGCAAACGAAATCCCGCGTTTTCCCGTAAATCCGGGGCTTGGCCGTATAGTCGAATGTATACAAAGAAAGTACCCAGGGAGTAAACTCATTTCCCGAACGATTTTTTAAATTTTTTTTTCAACACTAAAACGCATGAGACTTGTAGTTTTCAAAAATATTTTCATATTTGATGGGACGCTGAATAAAAGAAGTTTAATCGCCGGCAAACGAAAATCCGCGATTTCCCGTAAATCCCGGACTCGGCCCGTATAGTCAAAAGTATACACAGAAAGTACCCAGGGAGTAAACTCATTTCCAGAACGATTTTTTAAATAATTTTTTCACCACTAAAACGCATAAGACTTGTAGTTTTCAAAAATATTTTCATATTTGATGGGACGCTGAATAAAAGCAGTTTAATCGCCGGCAAACAAAAATCCGCGATTTCCCGTAAACCCCGGACTCGGCCCGTATAGTCAAAAGTATACAAATAAAGTACCCAGGGAGTAAACTCATTTCCCGAACGATTTTTTAAATTATTTTTTCACCACTAAAACGCATGAGACTTGTAGTTTTAAAAAAATTTTTCATTTTTGATGAGACGGTTAATGAAAGAGGTTTAATCGCCGGCAAACGAAATCCCGCGTTTTCCCGTAAATCCGGGGCTTGGCCGTATAGTCGAATGTATACAAAGAAAGTACCCAGGGAGTAAACTCATTTCCCGAACGATTTTTTAAATTTTTTTTTTCAACACCAAAACGCATGAGACTTGTAGTTTTCAAAAATGTTTTCATTTTTGATGACACGCTTAATAAAAGAGGTTTAATCGCAGGAAAACGAAAACTCGCGATTTTCCGTAAATCCCAGCCTGGCCCGTATAGTCAAAAGTATACAAAGAAAGTACCCAGGGAGTAAACTCAATTCCCGAACGATTTTTTAAATTATTTTTTCACCACTAAAACGCATGAGACTTGTAGTTTTTAAAAATGTTTTCATTTTTGATGAGACGCTGAATAAAAGAAGTTTAATCGCCGGCAAACGAAAACCCGCGATTTCCCGTAAATCCCGGGCTTGGCACGTATAGTCGAATGTATACAAAGAAAGTACCCTGTGAGTAAACTCATTTCCAGAACGATTTTTTAAATTATTTTTTCACCACTAAAACGCATAAGACTTGTAGTTTTTAAAAATGTTTTCATTTTTGATGAGACGCTGAATAAAAGAAGTTTAATCGCCGGCAAACTAAAACCCGCGATTTTCCGTAAATCCCGATTTGGCCCGTATAGTCAAAAGTATACAAAGAAAGTACCCAGGGAGTAAATTCATTTCCCGAACGATTTTTTAAATTATTTTTTCACCACTAAAACGCATGAGACTTGTAGTTTTCAAAAATGTTTTCATTTTTGATAAGACGCTGAATAAAAGAAGTTTAGTCGCCGGCAAACGAAAACCCGCGATTTCCCGTAAATCCCGGGCTTGGCACGTATAGTCGAATGTATACAAAGAAAGTACCCTGTGAGTAAACTCATTTCCAAAACGATTTTTTAATTTATTTTTTCACCACTAAAACGCATAAGACTTGTAGTTTTTAAAAATGTTTTCATTTTTGATGAGACGCTGAATAAAAGAAGTTTAATCGCCGGCAAACGAAAACCCGCGATTTCCCGTAAATCCTGGCTTGGCCCGTATAGTCGAATGTATACAAAGAAAGTACCCTGTGAGTAAACTCATTTCCAGAACGATTTTTTAAATTATTTTTTCACCACTAAAACGCATCAGACTTGTAGTTTTTAAAAATGTTTACATTTTTGATGAGACGCTGAATAAAAGAAGTTTAATCGCCGGCAAACGAAAACCCGCGATTTTCCGTAAATCCCGATTTGACCCGTATAGTCAAAAGTATACAAAGAAAGTACCCAGGGAGTAAATTCATTTCCCGAACGATTTTTTAAATTATTTTTTCACCACTAAAACGCATGAGACTTGTAGTTTTCAAAAATGTTTTCATTTTTGATAAGACGCTGAATAAAAGAAGTTTAGTCGCCGGCAAACGAAAACCCGCGATTTCCCGTAAATCCCGGGCTTGGCACGTATAGTCGAATGTATACAAAGAAAGTACCCTGTGAGTAAACTCTTTTCCAGAACGATTTTTTAAATTATTTTTTCACCACTAAAACGCATAAGACTTGTAGTTTTTAAAAATGTTTTCATTTTTGATGAGACGCTGAATAAAAAAAGTTTAATCGCCGGCAAACGAAAACCCGCGATTTTCCGTAAATCCCGATTTGACCCGTATAGTCAAAAGTATACAAAGAAAGTACCCAGGGAGTAAATTCATTTCCCGAACGATTTTTTAAATTATTTTTTCACCACTAAAACGCATGAGACTTGTAGTTTTCAAAAATGTTTTCATTTTTGATAAGACGCTGAATAAAAGAAGTTTAGTCGCCGGCAAACGAAAACCCGCGATTTCCCGTAAATCCCGGGCTTGGCACGTATAGTCGAATGTATACAAAGAAAGTACCCTGTGAGTAAACTCATTTCCAGAACGATTTTTTAAATTATTTTTTCACCACTAAAACGCATCAGACTTGTAGTTTTTAAAAATGTTTTCATTTTTGATGAGACGCTGAATAAAAGAAGTTTAATCGCCGCCAAACGAAAACCCGCGATTTCCCGTAAATCCATGGCTTGGCCCGTATAGTCGAATGTATACAAAGAAAGTACCCTGTGAGTAAACTCATTTCCAGAACGATTTTTTAAATTATTTTTTCACCACTAAAACGCATCAGACTTGTAGTTTTTAAAAATGTTTTCATTTTTGATGAGACGCTGAATAAAAGAAGTTTAATCGCCGCCAAACGAAAACCCGCGATTTCCCGTAAATCCATGGCTTGGCCCGTATAGTCGAATGTATACAAAGAAAGTACCCTGTGAGTAAACTCATTTCCAGAACGATTTTTTAAATTATTTTTTCACCACTAAAACGCATAAGACTTGTAGTTTTTAAAAATGTTTTCATTTTTGATGAGACGCTGAATAAAAGAAGTTTAATCGCCGGCAAACGAAAACCCGCGATATCCCGTAAATCCCGACTTGGCCCGTATAGTAAAAAGTATACAAAGAAAGTACCCAGGGAGTAAACTCATTTCCAGAACGATTTTTTAAATTATTTTTTCACCACTAAAACGCATAAGACTTGTAGTTTTTAAAAATGTTTTCATTTTTGATGAGACGCTGAATAAAAGAAGTTTAATCGCCGGCAAACGAAAACCCGCGATTTCCCGTAAATCCTGGCTTGGCCCGTATAGTCGAATGTATACAAAGAAAGTACCCTGTGAGTAAACTCATTTCCAGAACGATTTTTTAAATTATTTTTTCACCACTAAAACGCATCAGACTTGTAGTTTTTAAAAATGTTTTCATTTTTGATGAGACGCTGAATAAAAGAAGTTTAATCGCCGCCAAACGAAAACCCGCGATTTCCCGTAAATCCATGGCTTGGCCCGTATAGTCGAATGTATACAAAGAAAGTACCCTGTGAGTAAACTCATTTCCAGAACGATTTTTTAAATTATTTTTTCACCACTAAAACGCATAAGACTTGTAGTTTTTAAAAATGTTTTCATTTTTGATGAGACGCTGAATAAAAGAAGTTTAATCGCCGGCAAACGAAAACCCGCGATATCCCGTAAATCCCGACTTGGCCCGTATAGTAAAAAGTATACAAAGAAAGTACCCAGGGAGTAAACTCATTTCCAGAACGATTTTTTAAATTATTTTTTCACCACTAAAACGCATAAGACTTGTAGTTTTTAAAAATGTTTTCATTTTTGATGAGACGCTGAATAAAAGAAGTTTAATCGCCGGCAAACGAAACCCGCGATTTCCCGTAAATCCCGGCCTGGCCCGTATAGTCAAAAGTATACAAAGAAAGTACCCAGGGAGTAAACTCATTTCCCGAACGATTTTTTAAATTATTTTTTCACCACTAAAACGCATGAGTCTTGTAGTTTTCAAAAATGTTTTCATTTTTGGTGGGACGCTGAATAAAAGCAGTTTAATCGCCGGCAAACGAAAACCTGCGATTTCCCTAAATCCCGGACTCGGCCCGTATAGTCAAAAGTGTACAAAGAAAGTACCCAGGGAGTAAACTCATTTCCCGAACGATTTTTTAAATTATTTTTTCACCACTAAAACGCATGAGTCTTGTAGTTTTCAAAAATGTTTTCATTTTTGGTGGGACGCTGAATAAAAGCAGTTTAATCGCCGGCAAACGAAAACCTGCGACTTCCCTAAATCCCGGACTCGGCCCGTATAGTCAAAAGTGTACAAAGAAAGTATCCAGGGAGTAAACTCATTTCCAGAACGATTTTTTAAATTATATTTTCACCACTAAAACGCATAAGACTTGTAGTTTTCAAAAATGTTTTCATTTTTGATGAGACGCTGAATAAAAGCAGTTTAATCGCCGGCAAACGAAAACCTGCGATTTCCCTAAATCCCGGACTCGGCCCGTATAGTCAAAAGTATACAAATAAAGTACCCAGGGAGTAAACTCATTTCCAGAACGATTTTTTAAATTATATTTTCCCCACTAAAACGCATAAGACTTGTAGTTTTTAAAAATGTTTTCATTTTTGATGAGACGCTGAATAAAAGAAGTTTAATCGCCGGCAAACGAAAACCCGCGATTTCCTGTAAATCCCGGGCTTGGCCCGTATAGTCGAATGTATACAAAGAAAGTACCCTGTGAGTAAACTCATTTCCAGAACGATTTTTTAAATTATTTTTTCACCACTAAAACGCATAAGACTTGTAGTTTTTAAAAATGTTTTCATTTTTGATGAGACGCTGAATAAAAGAAGTTTAATCGCCGGCAAACGAAAACCCGCGATATCCCGTAAATCCCGACTTGGCCCGTATAGTCAAAAGTATACAAAGAAAGTACCCAGGGAGTAAACTCATTTCCAGAACGATTTTTTAAATTATTTTTTCACCACTAAAACGCATAAGACTTGTAGTTTTTAAAAATGTTTTCATTTTTGATGAGACGCTGAATAAAAGAAGTTTAATCGCCGGCAAACGAAACCCGCGATTTCCCGTAAATCCCAGCCTGGCCCGTATAGTCAAAAGTATACAAAGAAAGTACCCAGGGAGTAAACTCAATTCCCGAACGATTTTTTAAATTATTTTTTCACCACTAAAACGCATGAGACTTGTAGTTTTTAAAAATGTTTTCATTTTTGATGAGACGCTGAATAAAAGAAGTTTAATCGCCGGCAAACGAAAACCCGCGATTTCCCGTAAATCCCGGGCTTGGCACGTATAGTCGAATGTATACAAAGAAAGTACCCTGTGAGTAAACTCATTTCCAGAACGATTTTTTAAATTATTTTTTCACCACTAAAACGCATAAGACTTGTAGTTTTTAAAAATGTTTTCATTTTTGATGAGACGCTGAATAAAAGAAGTTTAATCGCCGGCAAACTAAAACCCGCGATTTTCCGTAAATCCCGATTTGGCCCGTATAGTCAAAAGTATACAAAGAAAGTACCCAGGGAGTAAATTCATTTCCCGAACGATTTTTTAAATTATTTTTTCACCACTAAAACGCATGGGACTTGTAGTTTTCAAAAATGTTTTCATTTTTGATAAGACGCTGAATAAAAGAAGTTTAGTCGCCGGCAAACGAAAACCCGCGATTTCCCGTAAATCCCGGGCTTGGCACGTATAGTCGAATGTATACAAAGAAAGTACCCTGTGAGTAAACTCATTTCCAAAACGATTTTTTAATTTATTTTTTCACCACTAAAACGCATAAGACTTGTAGTTTTTAAAAATGTTTTCATTTTTGATGAGACGCTGAATAAAAGAAGTTTAATCGCCGGCAAACGAAAACCCGCGATTTCCCGTAAATCCTGGCTTGGCCCGTATAGTCGAATGTATACAAAGAAAGTACCCTGTGAGTAAACTCATTTCCAGAACGATTTTTTAAATTATTTTTTCACCACTAAAACGCATCAGACTTGTAGTTTTTAAAAATGTTTACATTTTTGATGAGACGCTGAATAAAAGAAGTTTAATCGCCGGCAAACGAAAACCCGCGATTTTCCGTAAATCCCGATTTGACCCGTATAGTCAAAAGTATACAAAGAAAGTACCCAGGGAGTAAATTCATTTCCCGAACGATTTTTTAAATTATTTTTTCACCACTAAAACGCATGAGACTTGTAGTTTTCAAAAATGTTTTCATTTTTGATAAGACGCTGAATAAAAGAAGTTTAGTCGCCGGCAAACGAAAACCCGCGATTTCCCGTAAATCCCGGGCTTGGCACGTATAGTCGAATGTATACAAAGAAAGTACCCTGTGAGTAAACTCTTTTCCAGAACGATTTTTTAAATTATTTTTTCACCACTAAAACGCATAAGACTTGTAGTTTTTAAAAATGTTTTCATTTTTGATGAGACGCTGAATAAAAGAAGTTTAATCGCCGGCAAACGAAAACCCGCGATTTTCCGTAAATCCCGATTTGACCCGTATAGTCAAAAGTATACAAAGAAAGTACCCAGGGAGTAAATTCATTTCCCGAACGATTTTTTAAATTATTTTTTCACCACTAAAACGCATGAGACTTGTAGTTTTCAAAAATGTTTTCATTTTTGATAAGACGCTGAATAAAAGAAGTTTAGTCGCCGGCAAACGAAAACCCGCGATTTCCCGTAAATCCCGGGCTTGGCACGTATAGTCGAATGTATACAAAGAAAGTACCCTGTGAGTAAACTCTTTTCCAGAGCGATTTTTTAAATTATTTTTTCACCACTAAAACGCATAAGACTTGTAGTTTTTAAAAATGTTTTCATTTTTGATGAGACGCTGAATAAAAGAAGTTTAATCGCCGGCAAACGAAAACCCGCGATTTCCCGTAAATCCTGGCTTGGCCCGTATAGTCGAATGTATACAAAGAAAGTACCCTGTGAGTAAACTCATTTCCAGAACGATTTTTTAAATTATTTTTTCACCACTAAAACGCATCAGACTTGTAGTTTTTAAAAATGTTTTCATTTTTGATGAGACGCTGAATAAAAGAAGTTTAATCGCCGCCAAACGAAAACCCGCGATTTCCCGTAAATCCATGGCTTGGCCCGTATAGTCGAATGTATACAAAGAAAGTACCCTGTGAGTAAACTCATTTCCAGAACGATTTTTTAAATTATTTTTTCACCACTAAAACGCATAAGACTTGTAGTTTTTAAAAATGTTTTCATTTTTGATGAGACGCTGAATAAAAGAAGTTTAATCGCCGGCAAACGAAAACCCGCGATATCCCGTAAATCCCGACTTGGCCCGTATAGTAAAAAGTATACAAAGAAAGTACCCAGGGAGTAAACTCATTTCCAGAACGATTTTTTAAATTATTTTTTCACCACTAAAACGCATAAGACTTGTAGTTTTTAAAAATGTTTTCATTTTTGATGAGACGCTGAATAAAAGAAGTTTAATCGCCGGCAAACGAAACCCGCGATTTCCCGTAAATCCCGGCCTGGCCCGTATAGTCAAAAGTATACAAAGAAAGTACCCAGGGAGTAAACTCATTTCCCGAACGATTTTTTAAATTATTTTTTCACCACTAAAACGCATGAGTCTTGTAGTTTTCAAAAATGTTTTCATTTTTGGTGGGACGCTGAATAAAAGCAGTTTAATCGCCGGCAAACGAAAACCTGCGATTTCCCTAAATCCCGGACTCGGCCCGTATAGTCAAAAGTGTACAAAGAAAGTACCCAGGGAGTAAACTCATTTCCCGAACGATTTTTTAAATTATTTTTTCACCACTAAAACGCATGAGTCTTGTAGTTTTCAAAAATGTTTTCATTTTTGGTGGGACGCTGAATAAAAGCAGTTTAATCGCCGGCAAACGAAAACCTGCGATTTCCCTAAATCCCGGACTCGGCCCGTATAGTCAAAAGTGTACAAAGAAAGTACCCAGGGAGTAAACTCATTTCCCGAACGATTTTTTAAATTATTTTTTCACCACTAAAACGCATGAGTCTTGTAGTTTTCAAAAATGTTTTCATTTTTGGTGGGACGCTGAATTAAAGCAGTTTAATCGCCGGCAAACGAAAACCTGCGACTTCCCTAAATCCCGGACTCGGCCCGTATAGTCAAAAGTGTACAAAGAAAGTATCCAGGGAGTAAACTCATTTCCAGAACGATTTTTTAAATTATATTTTCACCACTAAAACGCATAAGACTTGTAGTTTTTAAAAGTGTTTTCATTTTTGATGAGACGCTGAATAAAAGAAGTTTAATGGCCGGCAAACGAAAACCCGCGATTTCCCGTAAATCCCGGACTCGGCCCGTATAGTCAAAAGTATACAAAGAAAGTACCCAGGGAGTAAACGCATTTCCCGAACGATTTTTTAAATTATTTTTTCACCACTAAAACGCATGAGACTTGTAGTTTTCAAAAATGTTTTCATTTTTGATGAGACGCTGAATAAAAGAAGTTTAATCGCCGCCAAACGAAAACCCGCGATTTCCCGTAAATCCCGGGCTTGGCCCGTATAGTCAAAAGTATACAAAGAAAGTACCCAGGGAGTAAACTCATTTCCCGAACGATTTTTTATATTATTTTTTTACCACTAAACGCATGAGACTTGTAGTTTTCAAAAATATTTTCATATTTGATGGGACGCTGAATAAAAGAAGTTTAATCGCCGGCAAACGAAAACCCGCGATTTCCCGTAAATCCCGGCTTGGCCCGTATAGTCGAAAGTATACAAAGAAAGTACCCCGGCAGTAAACTCATTTCCCGAACGATTTTTTAAATTATTTTTTCACCACTAAAACGCATGAGACTTGTAGTTTTCAAAAATGTTTTCATTTTTGATGAGACGCTGAACAAAAGCAGTTTAATCGCCGGCAAACGAAAATCCGCGATTTCCCGTAAATCCCGGACTCGGCCCGTATAGTCAAAAGTATACAAAGAAAGTACCCAGGGAGTAAACTCATTTCCAGAACGATTTTTTAAATTAGTTTTTCACCACTAAAACGCATAAGACTTGTAGTTTTTAAAAATTTTAAAAATGTTTTCATTTTTGATGAGACGCTTAATGAAAGAGGTTTAATCGCCGGCAAACGAAATCCCGCGTTTTCCCGTAAATCCGGGGCTTGGCCGTATAGTCGAATGTATACAAAGAAAGTACCCAGGGAGTAAACTCATTTCCCGAACGATTTTTTAAATTTTTTTTTCAACACTAAAACGCATGAGACTTGTAGTTTTCAAAAATATTTTCATATTTGATGGGACGCTGAATAAAAGAAGTTTAATCGCCGGCAAACGAAAATCCGCGATTTCCCGTAAATCCCGGACTCGGCCCGTATAGTCAAAAGTATACACAGAAAGTACCCAGGGAGTAAACTCATTTCCAGAACGATTTTTTAAATAATTTTTTCACCACTAAAACGCATAAGACTTGTAGTTTTCAAAAATATTTTCATATTTGATGGGACGCTGAATAAAAGCAGTTTAATCGCCGGCAAACAAAAATCCGCGATTTCCCGTAAACCCCGGACTCGGCCCGTATAGTCAAAAGTATACAAATAAAGTACCCAGGGAGTAAACTCATTTCCCGAACGATTTTTTAAATTATTTTTTCACCACTAAAACGCATGAGACTTGTAGTTTTAAAAAAATTTTTCATTTTTGATGAGACGGTTAATGAAAGAGGTTTAATCGCCGGCAAACGAAATCCCGCGTTTTCCCGTAAATCCGGGGCTTGGCCGTATAGTCGAATGTATACAAAGAAAGTACCCAGGGAGTAAACTCATTTCCCGAACGATTTTTTAAATTTTTTTTTTCAACACCAAAACGCATGAGACTTGTAGTTTTCAAAAATGTTTTCATTTTTGATGACACGCTTAATAAAAGAGGTTTAATCGCAGGAAAACGAAAACTCGCGATTTTCCGTAAATCCCGGGCTTGGCCCGTATAGTCGAATGTATACAAAGAAAGTACCCTGTGAGTAAACTCATTTCCAGAACGATTTTTTAAATTATTTTTTCACCACTAAAACGCATCAGACTTGTAGTTTTTAAAAATGTTTACATTTTTGTTGAGACGCTGAATAAAAGAAGTTTAATCGCCGGCAAACGAAAACCCGCGATTTCCCGTAAATCTTGGCTTGGCCCGTATAGTCAAAAATATACAAAGAAAGTACCCAGGGAGTAAACTCATTTCCCGAACGATTTTTTAAATTATTTTTTCACCACTAAAACGCATAAGACTTGTAGTTTTTAAAAATGTTTTCATTTTTGATGAGACGCTGAATAAAAGAAGTTTAATCGCCGGCAAACTAAAACCCGCGATTTTCCGTAAATCCCGATTTGGCCCGTATAGTCAAAAGTATACAAAGAAAGTACCCAGGGAGTAAATTCATTTCCCGAACGATTTTTTAAATTATTTTTTCACCACTAAAACGCATGAGACTTGTAGTTTTCAAAAATGTTTTCATTTTTGATAAGACGCTGAATAAAAGAAGTTTAGTCGCCGGCAAACGAAAACCCGCGATTTCCCGTAAATCCCGGGCTTGGCACGTATAGTCGAATGTATACAAAGAAAGTACCCTGTGAGTAAACTCATTTCCAAAACGATTTTTTAAATTTATTTTTTCACCACTAAAACGCATAAGACTTGTAGTTTTTAAAAATGTTTTCATTTTTGATGAGACGCTGAATAAAAGAAGTTTAATCGCCGGCAAACGAAAACCCGCGATTTCCCGTAAATCCTGGCTTGGCCCGTATAGTCGAATGTATACAAAGAAAGTACCCTGTGAGTAAACTCATTTCCAGAACGATTTTTTAAATTATTTTTTCACCACTAAAACGCATCAGACTTGTAGTTTTTAAAAATGTTTACATTTTTGATGAGACGCTGAATAAAAGAAGTTTAATCGCCGGCAAACGAAAACCCGCGATTTTCCGTAAATCCCGATTTGACCCGTATAGTCAAAAGTATACAAAGAAAGTACCCAGGGAGTAAATTCATTTCCCGAACGATTTTTTAAATTATTTTTTCACCACTAAAACGCATGAGACTTGTAGTTTTCAAAAATGTTTTCATTTTTGATAAGACGCTGAATAAAAGAAGTTTAGTCGCCGGCAAACGAAAACCCGCGATTTCCCGTAAATCCCGGGCTTGGCACGTATAGTCGAATGTATACAAAGAAAGTACCCTGTGAGTAAACTCTTTTCCAGAACGATTTTTTAAATTATTTTTTCACCACTAAAACGCATAAGACTTGTAGTTTTTAAAAATGTTTTCATTTTTGATGAGACGCTGAATAAAAGAAGTTTAATCGCCGGCAAACGAAAACCCGCGATTTTCCGTAAATCCCGATTTGACCCGTATAGTCAAAAGTATACAAAGAAAGTACCCAGGGAGTAAATTCATTTCCCGAACGATTTTTTAAATTATTTTTTCACCACTAAAACGCATGAGACTTGTAGTTTTCAAAAATGTTTTCATTTTTGATAAGACGCTGAATAAAAGAAGTTTAGTCGCCGGCAAACGAAAACCCGCGATTTCCCGTAAATCCCGGGCTTGGCACGTATAGTCGAATGTATACAAAGAAAGTACCCTGTGAGTAAACTCTTTTCCAGAGCGATTTTTTAAATTATTTTTTCACCACTAAAACGCATAAGACTTGTAGTTTTTAAAAATGTTTTCATTTTTGATGAGACGCTGAATAAAAGAAGTTTAATCGCCGGCAAACGAAAACCCGCGATTTCCCGTAAATCCTGGCTTGGCCCGTATAGTCGAATGTATACAAAGAAAGTACCCTGTGAGTAAACTCATTTCCAGAACGATTTTTTAAATTATTTTTTCACCACTAAAACGCATCAGACTTGTAGTTTTTAAAAATGTTTTCATTTTTGATGAGACGCTGAATAAAAGAAGTTTAATCGCCGGCAAACGAAACCCGCGATTTCCCGTAAATCCCGGCCTGGCCCGTATAGTCAAAAGTATACAAAGAAAGTACCCAGGGAGTAAACTCATTTCCCGTACGATTTTTTAAATTATTTTTTCACCACTAAAACGCATGAGTCTTGTAGTTTTCAAAAATGTTTTCATTTTTGGTGGGACGCTGAATAAAAGCAGTTTAATCGCCGGCAAACGAAAACCTGCGATTTCCCTAAATCCCGGACTCGGCCCGTATAGTCAAAAGTGTACAAAGAAAGTACCCAGGGAGTAAACTCATTTCCCGAACGATTTTTTAAATTATTTTTTCACCACTAAAACGCATGAGTCTTGTAGTTTTCAAAAATGTTTTCATTTTTGGTGGGACGCTGAATAAAAGCAGTTTAATCGCCGGCAAACGAAAACCTGCGACTTCCCTAAATCCCGGACTCGGCCCGTATAGTCAAAAGTGTACAAAGAAAGTATCCAGGGAGTAAACTCATTTCCAGAACGATTTTTTAAATTATATTTTCACCACTAAAACGCATAAGACTTGTAGTTTTTAAAAGTGTTTTCATTTTTGATGAGACGCTGAATAAAAGAAGTTTAATCGCCGGCAAACGAAAACCCGCGATTTCCCGTAAATCCCGGGCTTGGCCCGTATAGTCGAAAGTATACAAAGAAAGTACCCAGGGAGTAAACTCATTTCCCGAACGATTTTTTATATTATTTTTTTACCACTAAACGCATGAGACTTGTAGTTTTCAAAAATATTTTCATATTTGATGGGACGCTGAATAAAAGAAGTTTAATCGCCGGCAAACGAAAATCCGCGATTTCCCGTAAATCCCGGACTCGGCCCGTATAGTCAAAAGTATACAAAGAAAGTACCCAGGGAGTAAACGCATTTCCCGAACGATTTTTTAAATTATTTTTTCACCACTAAAACGCATGAGACTTGTAGTTTTCAAAAATGTTTTCATTTTTGATGAGACGCTGAATAAAAGAAGTTTAATCGCCGGCAAACGAAAACCCGCGATTTCCCGTAAATCCCGGGCTTGGCCCGTATAGTCAAAAGTATACAAAGAAAGTACCCAGGGAGTAAACTCATTTCCCGAACGATTTTTTATATTATTTTTTTACCACTAAACGCATGAGACTTGTAGTTTTCAAAAATATTTTCATATTTGATGGGACGCTGAATAAAAGAAGTTTAATCGCCGGCAAACGAAAACCCGCGATTTCCCGTAAATCCCGGCTTGGCCCGTATAGTCGAAAGTATACAAAGAAAGTACCCCGGCAGTAAACTCATTTCCCGAACGATTTTTTAAATTATTTTTTCACCACTAAAACGCATGAGACTTGTAGTTTTCAAAAATGTTTTCATTTTTGATGAGACGCTGAACAAAAGCAGTTTAATCGCCGGCAAACGAAAATCCGCGATTTCCCGTAAATCCCGGACTCGGCCCGTATAGTCAAAAGTATACAAAGAAAGTACCCAGGGAGTAAACTCATTTCCAGAACGATTTTTTAAATTAGTTTTTCACCACTAAAACGCATAAGACTTGTAGTTTTTAAAAATTTTAAAAATGTTTTCATTTTTGATGAGACGCTTAATGAAAGAGGTTTAATCGCCGGCAAACGAAATCCCGCGTTTTCCCGTAAATCCGGGGCTTGGCCGTATAGTCGAATGTATACAAAGAAAGTACCCAGGGAGTAAACTCATTTCCCGAACGATTTTTTAAATTTTTTTTTCAACACTAAAACGCATGAGACTTGTAGTTTTCAAAAATATTTTCATATTTGATGGGACGCTGAATAAAAGAAGTTTAATCGCCGGCAAACGAAAATCCGCGATTTCCCGTAAATCCCGGACTCGGCCCGTATAGTCAAAAGTATACACAGAAAGTACCCAGGGAGTAAACTCATTTCCAGAACGATTTTTTAAATAATTTTTTCACCACTAAAACGCATAAGACTTGTAGTTTTCAAAAATATTTTCATATTTGATGGGACGCTGAATAAAAGCAGTTTAATCGCCGGCAAACAAAAATCCGCGATTTCCCGTAAACCCCGGACTCGGCCCGTATAGTCAAAAGTATACAAATAAAGTACCCAGGGAGTAAACTCATTTCCCGAACGATTTTTTAAATTATTTTTTCACCACTAAAACGCATGAGACTTGTAGTTTTAAAAAAAATTTTCATTTTTGATGAGACGGTTAATGAAAGAGGTTTAATCGCCGGCAAACGAAATCCCGCGTTTTCCCGTAAATCCGGGGCTTGGCCGTATAGTCGAATGTATACAAAGAAAGTACCCAGGGAGTAAACTCATTTCCCGAACGATTTTTTAAATTTTTTTTTTCAACACCAAAACGCATGAGACTTGTAGTTTTCAAAAATGTTTTCATTTTTGATGACACGCTTAATAAAAGAGGTTTAATCGCAGGAAAACGAAAACTCGCGATTTTCCGTAAATCCCGGGCTTGGCCCGTATAGTCGAATGTATACAAAGAAAGTACCCCGGCAGTAAACTCATTTCCCGAACGATTTTTTAAATTATTTTTTCACCACTAAAACGCATGAGACTTGTAGTTTTCAAAAATGTTTTCATTTTTGATGAGACGCTGAACAAAAGCAGTTTAATCGCCGGCAAACGAAAATCCGCGATTTCCCGTAAATCCCGGACTCGGCCCGTATAGTCAAAAGTATACAAAGAAAGTACCCAGGGAGTAAACTCATTTCCAGAACGATTTTTTAAATTAGTTTTTCACCACTAAAACGCATAAGACTTGTAGTTTTTAAAAATTTTAAAAATGTTTTCATTTTTGATGAGACGCTTAATGAAAGAGGTTTAATCGCCGGCAAACGAAATCCCGCGTTTTCCCGTAAATCCGGGGCTTGGCCGTATAGTCGAATGTATACAAAGAAAGTACCCAGGGAGTAAACTCATTTCCCGAACGATTTTTTAAATTTTTTTTTCAACACTAAAACGCATGAGACTTGTAGTTTTCAAAAATATTTTCATATTTGATGGGACGCTGAATAAAAGAAGTTTAATCGCCGGCAAACGAAAATCCGCGATTTCCCGTAAATCCCGGACTCGGCCCGTATAGTCAAAAGTATACACAGAAAGTACCCAGGGAGTAAACTCATTTCCAGAACGATTTTTTAAATAATTTTTTCACCACTAAAACGCATAAGACTTGTAGTTTTCAAAAATATTTTCATATTTGATGGGACGCTGAATAAAAGCAGTTTAATCGCCGGCAAACAAAAATCCGCGATTTCCCGTAAACCCCGGACTCGGCCCGTATAGTCAAAAGTATACAAATAAAGTACCCAGGGAGTAAACTCATTTCCCGAACGATTTTTTAAATTATTTTTTCACCACTAAAACGCATGAGACTTGTAGTTTTAAAAAAATTTTTCATTTTTGATGAGACGGTTAATGAAAGAGGTTTAATCGCCGGCAAACGAAATCCCGCGTTTTCCCGTAAATCCGGGGCTTGGCCGTATAGTCGAATGTATACAAAGAAAGTACCCAGGGAGTAAACTCATTTCCCGAACGATTTTTTAAATTTTTTTTTTCAACACCAAAACGCATGAGACTTGTAGTTTTCAAAAATGTTTTCATTTTTGATGACACGCTTAATAAAAGAGGTTTAATCGCAGGAAAACGAAAACTCGCGATTTTCCGTAAATCCCGGGCTTGGCCCGTATAGTCGAATGTATACAAAGAAAGTACCCTGTGAGTAAACTCATTTCCAGAACGATTTTTTAAATTATTTTTTCACCACTAAAACGCATCAGACTTGTAGTTTTTAAAAATGTTTACATTTTTGTTGAGACGCTGAATAAAAGAAGTTTAATCGCCGGCAAACGAAAACCCGCGATTTCCCGTAAATCTTGGCTTGGCCCGTATAGTCAAAAATATACAAAGAAAGTACCCAGGGAGTAAACTCATTTCCCGAACGATTTTTTAAATTATTTTTTCACCACTAAAACGCATAAGACTTGTAGTTTTTAAAAATGTTTTCATTTTTGATGAGACGCTGAATAAAAGAAGTTTAATCGCCGGCAAACGAAAACCCGCGATTTCCCGTAAATCCCTGGCTTGGCCCGTATAGTCAAAAGTATATAAAGAAAGTACCCAGGGGGTAAACTCATTTCCCGAACGATTTTTTATATTATTTTTTTACCACTAAACGCATGAGACTTGTAGTTTTCAAAAATATTTTCATATTTGATGGGACGCTGAATAAAAGAAGTTTAATCGCCGGCAAACGAAAATCCGCGATTTCCCGTAAATCCCGAACTCGGCCCGTATAGGCAAAAGTATACAAAGAAAGTACCCAGGGAGTACACTCATTTCCAGAACGATTTTTTAAATTATTTTTTCACCACTAAAACGCATAAGACTTGTAGTTTTTAAAAATTTTAAAAATGTTTTCATTTTTGATGAGACGCTTAATGAAAGAGGTTTAATCGCCGGCAAACGAAATCCCGCGTTTTCCCGTAAATCCGGGGCTTGGCCGTATAGTCGAATGTATACAAAGAAAGTACCCAGGGAGTAAACTCATTTCCCGAACGATTTTTTAAATTTTTTTTTCAACACTAAAACGCATGAGACTTGTAGTTTTCAAAAATATTTTCATATTTGATGGGACGCTGAATAAAAGAAGTTTAATCGCCGGCAAACGAAAATCCGCGATTTCCCATAAATCCCGGACTCGGCCCGTATAGTCAAAAGTATACACAGAAAGTACCCAGGCAGTAAACTCATTTCCAGAACGATTTTTTAAATTATTTTTTCACCACTAAAACGCATAAGACTTGTAGTTTTCAAAAATATTTTCATATTTGATGGGACGCTGAATAAAAGAAGTTTAATTGCCGGCAAACGAAAACCCGCGATTTCCCGTAAATCCCGGCTTGGCCCGTATGGTCAAAAGTATACAAAGAAAGTACCCAGGGAGTAAACTCATTTCCCGAACGATTTTTTAAATTATTTTTTCACCACTAAAACGCATGAGACTTGTAGTTTTCAAAAATGTTTTCATTTTTGATGAGACGCTGAATAAAAGCAGTTTAATCGCCGGCAAACGAAAATCCGCGATTTCCCGTAAATCCCGGACTCGGCCCGTATAGTTAAAAGTATACAAATAAAGTACCCAGGGAGTAAACTCATTTCCCGAACGATTTTTTAAATTATTTTTTCACCACTAAAACGCATGAGACTTGTAGTTTTAAAAAATGTTTTCATTCTTGATGAGACGCTTAATGAAAAAGGTTTAATCGCCGGCAAACGAAATCCCGCGTTTTCCCGTAAATCCGGGGCTTGGCCGTATAGTCGAATGTATACAAAGAAAGTACCCAGGGAGTAAACTCATTTCCCGAACGATTTTTTAAATTTTTTTTTCAACACTAAAACGCATGAGACTTGTAGTTTTTAAAAATATTCTCATTTTTGATGACACGCTTAATGGAAGAGGTTTAATTGCCGGAAAACGAAAACCCGCGATTTCCCGTAAATCCAGGGCTTGACCCGTATAGTCGAATGTATACAAAGAAAGTACCCTGTGAGTAAACTCATTTCCAGAACGATTTTTTAAATTATTTTTTCACCACTAAAACGCATCAGACTTGTAGATTTTAAATTTTTCATTTTTAATGAGACGCTGAATAAAAGAAGTTTAATCGCCGGCAAACGAAAACCCGCGATTTCCAGTAAATCCTGGCTTGGCCCGTATAGTCAAAAGTATACAAAGAAAGTACCCAGGGAGTAAACTCATTTACCGAACGATTTTTTAAATTATTTTTTCACCACTAAAACGCATGAGACTTGTAGTTTTCAAAAATGTTTTCATTTTTGATGAGACGCTGAATAAAAGAAGTTTAATCGCTGGCAAACGAAAACGCGCGATTTCCCGTAAATCCCGGGCTTGGCACGTATAGTCGAATGTATACAAAGAAAGTAAACTGTGAGTAAACTCATTTCCAGAACCATTTTTTAAATTATTTTTTCACCACTAAAGCCCATGAGACTTGTAGTTTTTAAAAATGTTTTCACTTTTGATGAGACGCTGAATAAAAGAAGTTTAATCGCCGGCAAACAAAAACCCGCGATTTCCCGTAAATCCCGGCTTGGCCCGTATAGTCAAAAGTATACAAAGAAAGTACCCAGGGAGTAAAATCATTTCCCGAACGATTTTTTAAATTATTTTTTCACCACTAAAACGCATGAGACTTGTAGTTTTCAAAAATGTTTTCATTTTTGATGACACGCTGAATAAAAGAAGTTTAATCGCCGGCAAACGAAAACCCGGGATTTCCCGTAAATCCCGACTTGGTCCTTATAGTCAAAAGTATACAAAGAAAGTACCCAGGGAGTAAACTCGTTTCCCGAACGATTTTTTAAATTATTTTTTCACCACTAAAACGCATGTGACTTGTAGTTTTCAAAAATGTTTTCATTTTTGATGAGACGCTTAATAAAAGAAGTTTAATCGCCGGCAAACGAAAACCCGCGATTTCCCGTAAATCCCGGGCTTGGCACGTATAGTCGAATGTATACAAAGAAAGTACCGTGTGAGTAAACTCATTTCCAGAACGATTTTTTAAATTATTTTTTCACCACTAAAACGCATAAGACTTGTAGTTTTTAAAAATGTTTTCATTTTTGATGAGACGCTGAATAAAAGAAGTTTAATCGCCGGCAAACGAAAACCCGCGATTTCGCTTAAATCCCGGCTTGGCCCGTATAGTCAAAAGTATACAAAGAAAGTACCCAGGGAGTAAACTCATTTCCCGAACGATTTTTTAAATTATTTTTTCACCACTAAAACGCATGAGACTTGTAGTTTTCAAAAATGTTTTCATTTTTGATGAGACGCAGAATAAAAGAAGTTTAATCGCCGGCAAACGAAAACCCGCGATTTCTCGTAAATCCCGAGCTTGGCACGTATAGTCGAATGTATACAAAGAAAGTACCCTGTGAGTAAACTCATTTCCAGAACGATTTTTTAAATTATTTTTTCACCACTAAAACGCATAAGACTTGTAGTTTTTAAAAATGTTTTCATTTTTGATGAGACGCTGAATAAAAGAAGTTTAATCGCCGGCAAACGAAACCCGCGATTTCCCGTAAATCCCGGCCTGGCCCGTATAGTCAAAAGTATACAAAGAAAGTACCCAGGGAGTAAACTCATTTCCCGAACGATTTTTTAAATTATTTTTTCACCACTAAAACGCATGAGACTTGTAGTTTTCAAAAATGTTTTCATTTTTTGTGGGACGCTGAATAAAAGCAGTTTAATCGCCGGCAAACGAAAACCTGCGATTTCCCTAAATCCCGGACTCGGCCCGTATAGTCAAAAGTATACAAAGAAAGTACCCAGGGAGTAAACTCATTTCCAGAACGATTTTTTAAATTATTTTTTCACCACTAAAACGCATAAGACTTGTAGTTTTTAAAAGTGTTTTCATTTTTGATGAGACGCTGAATAAAAGAAGTTTAATCGCCGGCAAACGAAAACCCGCGATTTCCCGTAAATCCCGGGCTTGGCCCGTATAGTCAAAAGTATACAAAGAAAGTACCCAGGGAGTAAACTCATTTCCCGAACGATTTTTTATATTATTTTTTTACCACTAAACGCATGAGACTTGTAGTTTTCAAAAATATTTTATTTCAAAAAAGTACCCAGGGAGTAAACTCATTTCCCGAACGATTTTTTAAATTTTTTTTTCAACACTAAAACGCATGAGACTTGTAGTTTTCAAAAATATTTTCATATTTGATGGGACGCTGAATAAAAGAAGTTTAATCGCCGGCAAACGAAAATCCGCGATTTCCCGTAAATCCCGAACTCGGCCCGTATAGTCAAAAGTATACAAAGAAAGTACCCAGGGAGTACACTCATTTCCAGAACGATTTTTTAAATTATTTTTTCACCACTAAAACGCATAAGACTTGTAGTTTTTAAAAATTTTAAAAATGTTTTCATTTTTGATGAGACGCTTAATGAAAGAGGTTTAATCGCCGGCAAACGAAATCCCGCGTTTTCCCGTAAATCCGGGGCTTGGCCGTATAGTCGAATGTATACAAAGAAAGTACCCAGGGAGTAAACTCATTTCCCGAACGATTTTTTAAATTATTTTTTCACCACTAAAACGCATAAGACTTGTAGTTTTTAAAAATGTTTTCATTTTTGATGAGACGCTGAATAAAAGAAGTTTAATCGCCGGCAAACGAAAACCCGCGATTTCGCTTAAATCCCGGCTTGGCCCGTATAGTCAAAAGTATACAAAGAAAGTACCCAGGGAGTAAACTCATTTCCCGAACGATTTTTTAAATTATTTTTTCACCACTAAAACGCATGAGACTTGTAGTTTTCAAAAATATTTTCATATTTGATGGGACGCTGAATAAAAGAAGTTTAATCGCCGGCAAACGAAAACCCGCGATTTCCCGTAAATCCCGGCTTGGCCCGTATGGTCGAATGTATACAAAGAAAGTACCCTGTGAGTAAACTCATTTCCAGAACGATTTTTTAAATTATTTTTTCACCACTAAAACGCATAAGACTTGTAGTTTTTAAAAATGTTTTCATTTTTGATGAGACGCTGAATAAAAGAAGTTTAATCGCCGGCAAACGAAACCCGCGATTTCCCGTAAATCCCGGCCTGGCCCGTATAGTCAAAAGTATACAAAGAAAGTACCCAGGGAGTAAACTCATTTCCCGAACGATTTTTTAAATTATTTTTTCACCACTAAAACGCATGAGACTTGTAGTTTTCAAAAATGTTTTCATTTTTTGTGGGACGCTGAATAAAAGCAGTTTAATCGCCGGCAAACGAAAACCCGCGATTTCCCGTAAATCCCGGCTTGGCCCGTATGGTCAAAAGTATATAAAGAAAGTACCCAGGGAGTAAACTCATTTCCCGAACGATTTTTTAAATTATTTTTTCACCACTAAAACGCATGAGACTTGTAGTTTTCAAAAATGTTTTCATTTTTGATGAGACGCTGAATAAAAGCAGTTTAATCGCCGGCAAACGAAAATCCGCGATTTCCCGTAAATCCCGGACTCGGCCCGTATAGTTAAAAGTATACAAATAAAGTACCCAGGGAGTAAACTCATTTCCCGAACGATTTTTTAAATTATTTTTTCACCACTAAAACGCATGAGACTTGTAGTTTTAAAAAATGTTTTCATTCTTGATGAGACCCTTAATGAAAAAGGTTTAATCGCCGGCAAACGAAATCCCGCGTTTTCCCGTAAATCCGGGGCTTGGCCGTATAGTCGAATGTATACAAAGAAAGTACCCAGGGAGTAAACTCATTTCCCGAACGATTTTTTAAATTTTTTTTTCAACACTAAAACGCATGAGACTTGTAGTTTTCAAAAATATTTTCATTTTTGATGACACGCTTAATGAAAGAGGTTTAATTGCCGGAAAACGAAAACCCGCGATTTCCCGTAAATCCAGGGCTTGGCCCGTATAGTCGAATGTATACAAAGAAAGTACCCTGTGAGTAAACTCATTTCCAGAACGATTTTTTAAATTATTTTTTCACCACTAAAACGCATCAGACTTGTAGATTTTAAATTTTTCATTTTTGATGAGACGCTGAATAAAAGAAGTTTAATCGCCGGCAAACGAAAACCCGCGATTTCCAGTAAATCCTGGCTTGGCCCGTATAGTCAAAAGTATACAAAGAAAGTACCCAGGGAGTAAACTCATTTCCCGAACGATTTTTTAAATTATTTTTTCACCACTAAAACGCATGAGACTTGTAGTTTTCAAAAATGTTTTCATTTTTGATGAGACGCTGAATAAAAGAAGTTTAATCGCTGGCAAACGAAAACGCGCGATTTCCCGTAAATCCCGGGCTTGGCACCTATAGTCGAATGTATACAAAGAAAGTACCCTGTGAGTAAACTCATTTCCAGAACCATTTTTTAAATTATTTTTTCACCACTAAAGCCCATGAGACTTGTAGTTTTTAAAAATGTTTTCATTTTTGATGAGACACTGAATAAAAGAAGTTTAATCGCCGGCAAACGAAAACCCGCGATTTCCCGTAAATCCCGGCTTGGCCCGTATAGTCAAAAGTATACAAAGAAAGTACCCAGGGAGTAAAATCATTTCCCGAACGATTTTTTAAATTATTTTTTCACCACTAAAACGCATGAGACTTGTAGTTTTCAAAAATGTTTTCATTTTTGATGACACGCTGAATAAAAGAAGTTTAATCGCCGGCAAACGAAAACCCGGGATTTCCCGTAAATCCCGACTTCGTCCGTATAGTCAAAAGTATACAAAGAAAGTACCCAGGGAGTAAACTCATTTCCCGAACGATTTTTTAAATTATTTTTTCACCACTAAAACGCATGAGACTTGTAGTTTTCAAAAATGTTTTCATTTTTGATGAGACGCTGAATAAAAGAAGTTTAATCGCCGGCAAACGAAAACCCGCGATTTCCCGTAAATCCCGGGCTTGGCACGTATAGTCGAATGTATACAAAGAAAGTACCGTGTGAGTAAACTCATTTCCAGAACGATTTTTTAAATTATTTTTTCACCACTAAAACGCATAAGACTTGTAGTTTTTAAAAATGTTTTCATTTTTGATGAGACGCTGAATAAAAGAAGTTTAATCGCCGGCAAACGAAAACCCGCGATTTCGCTTAAATCCCGGCTTGGCCCGTATAGTCAAAAGTATACAAAGAAAGTACCCAGGGAGTAAACTCATTTCCCGAACGATTTTTTAAATTATTTTTTCACCACTAAAACGCATGAGACTTGTAGTTTTCAAAAATGTTTTCATTTTCGATGAGACGCAGAATAAAAGAAGTTTAATCGCCGGCAAAAGAAAACCTGCGATTTCTCGTAAATCCCGAGCTTGGCACGTATAGTCGAATGTATACAAAGAAAGTACCCTGTGAGTAAACTCATTTCCAGAACGATTTTTTAAATTATTTTTTCACCACTAAAACGCATAAGACTTGTAGTTTTTAAAAATGTTTTCATTTTTGATGAGACGCTGAATAAAAGAAGTTTAATCGCCGGCAAACGAAACCCGCGATTTCCCGTAAATCCCGGCCTGGCCCGTATAGTCAAAAGTATACAAAGAAAGTACCCGGGAGTAAACTCATTTCCCGAACGATTTTTTAAATTATTTTTTCACCACTAAAACGCATGAGACTTGTAGTTTTCAAAAATGTTTTCATTTTTTGTGGGACGCTGAATAAAAGCAGTTTAATCGCCGGCAAACGAAAACCTGCGATTTCCCTAAATCCCGGACTCGGCCCGTATAGTCAAAAGTATACAAAGAAAGAACCCAGGGAGTAAACTCATTTCCAGAACGATTTTTTAAATTATTTTTTCACCACTAAAACGCATAAGACTTGTAGTTTTTAAAAGTGTTTTCATTTTTGATGAGACGCTGAATAAAAGAAGTTTAATCGCCGGCAAACGAAAACCCGCGATTTCCCGTAAATCCCGGGCTTGGCCCGTATAGTCAAAAGTATACAAAGAAAGTACCCAGGGAGTAAACTCATTTCTCGAACGATTTTTTATATTATTTTTTTACCACTAAACGCATGAGACTTGTAGTTTTCAAAAATATTTTCATATTTGATGGGACGCTGAATAAAAGAAGTTTAATCGCCGGCAAACGAAAATCCGCGATTTCCCGTAAATCCCGGACTCGGCCCGTATAGTCAAAAGTATACAAAGAAAGTACCCAGGGAGTAAACTCATTTCCCGAACGATTTTTTAAATTATTTTTTCACCACTAAAACGCATGAGACTTGTAGTTTTTAAAAATGTTTTCATTTTTGATGGGACGCTGAATAAAAGAAGTTTAATCGCCGGCAAACGAAAACCCGCGATTTCCCGTAAATCCCGGCTTGGCCCGTATAGTCAAAAGTATACAAAGAAAGTACCCAGGGAGTAAAATCATTTCCCGAACGATTTTTTAAATTATTTTTTCACCACTAAAACGCATGAGACTTGTAGTTTTCAAAAATGTTTTAATTTTTGATGAGACGCTGAATAAAAGAAGTTTACTCGCCGGCAAACGAAAACCCGCGATTTCCCGTAAATCCCGGGCTTGGCCCGTATAGTCGAATGTATACAAAGAAAGTACCCTGTGAGTAAACTCATTTCCAGAACGATTTTTTAAATTATTTTTTCACCACTAAAACGCATAAGACTTGTAGTTTTCAAAAATGTTTTCATTTTTGATGAGAAGCTGAATAAAAGAAGTTTAATCGCCGGCAAACGAAAACCCGCGATTTCTCGTAAATCCCGACTTGGCCCGTATAGTCAAAAGTATACAAAGAAAGTACCCAGGGAGTAAACTCATTTCCCGAACGATTTTTTAAATTATTTTTTCACCACTAAAACGCATGAGACTTGTAGTTTTTAAAAATGTTTTCATTTTTGATGGGACGCTGAATAAAAGAAGTTTAATCGCCGGCAAACGAAAACCCGCGATTTCCCGTAAATCCCGGCTTGGCCCGTATAGTCAAAAGTATACAAAGAAAGTACCCAGGGAGTAAAATCATTTCCCGAACGATTTTTTAAATTATTTTTTCACCACTAAAACGCATGAGACTTGTAGTTTTCAAAAATGTTTTAATTTTTGATGAGACGCTGAATAAAAGAAGTTTACTCGCCGGCAAACGAAAACCCGCGATTTCCCGTAAATCCCGGGCTTGGCCCGTATAGTCGAATGTATACAAAGAAAGTACCCTGTGAGTAAACTCATTTCCAGAACGATTTTTTAAATTATTTTTTCACCACTAAAACGCATAAGACTTGTAGTTTTCAAAAATGTTTTCATTTTTGATGAGAAGCTGAATAAAAGAAGTTTAATCGCCGGCAAACGAAAACCCGCGATTTCTCGTAAATCCCGACTTGGCCCGTATAGTCAAAAGTATACAAAGAAAGTACCCAGGGAGTAAACTCATTTCCCGAACGATTTTTTAAATTATTTTTTCACCACTAAAACGCATGAGACTTGTAGTTTTCAAAAATGTTTTCATTTTTGATGAGACGCTGAATAAAAGAAGTTTAATCGCCGGCAAACGAAAACCCGCGATTTCCCGTAAATCCCGGGCTTGGCACGTATAGTCGAATGTATACAAAGAAAGTACCGTGTGAGTAAACTCATTTCCAGAACGATTTTTTAAATTATTTTTTCACCACTAAAACGCATAAGACTTGTAGTTTTTAAAAATGTTTTCATTTTTGATGAGACGCTGAATAAAAGAAGTTTAATCGCCGGCAAACGAAACCCGCGATTTCCCGTAAATCCCGGCTTGGCCCGTATAGTCAAAAGTATACAAAGAAAGTACCCAGGGAGTAAACTCATTTCCCGAACGATTTTTTAAATTATTTTTTCACCACTAAAACGCATGAGACTTGTAGTTTTCAAAAATGTTTTCATTTTTGATGAGACGCAGAATAAAAGAAGTTTAATCGCCGGCAAACGAAAACCCGCGATTTCTCGTAAATCCTGGGCTTGGCACGTATAGTCGAATGTATACAAAGAAAGTACCCTGTGAGTAAACTCATTTCCAGAACGATTTTTTAAATTATTTTTTCACCACTAAAACGCATAAGACTTGTAGTTTTTAAAAATGTTTTCATTTTTGATGAGACGCTGAATAAAAGAAGTTTAATCGCCGGCAAACGAAACCCGCGATTTCCCGTAAATCCCGGCCTGGCCCGTATAGTCAAAAGTATACAAAGAAAGTACCCAGGGAGTAAACTCATTTCCCGAACGATTTTTTAAATTATTTTTTCACCACTAAAACGCATGAGACTTGTAGTTTTCAAAAATGTTTTCATTTTTGATGAGAAGCTGAATAAAAGAAGTTTAATCGCCGGCAAACGAAAACCCGCGATTTCTCGTAAATCCCGACTTGGCCCGTATAGTCAAAAGTATACAAAGAAAGTACCCAGGGAGTAAACTCATTTCCCGAACGATTTTTTAAATTATTTTTTCACCACTAAAACGCATGAGACTTGTAGTTTTCAAAAATGTTTTCATTTTTGATGAGACGCTGAATAAAAGAAGTTTAATCGCCGGCAAACGAAAACCCGCGATTTCACGTAAATCCCGGGCTTGGCAGGTATAGTCGAATGTATACAAAGAAAGTACCGTGTGAGTAAACTCATTTCCAGAACGATTTTTTAAATTATTTTTTCACCACTAAAACGCATAAGACTTGTAGTTTTTAAAAATGTTTTCATTTTTGATGAGACGCTGAAGAAAAGAAGTTTAACCGCCGGCAAACGAAACCCGCGATTTCCCGTAAATCCCGGCTTGGCCCGTATAGTCAAAAGTATACAAAGAAAGTACCCAGGGAGTAAACTCATTTCCCGAACGATTTTTTAAATTTTTTTTCACCACTAAAACGCATGAGACTTGTAGTTTTCAAAAATGTTTTCATTTTTGATGAGACGCAGAATAAAAGAAGTTTAATCGCCGGCAAACGAAAACCCGCGATTTCTCGTAAATCCCGGGCTTGGCACGTATAGTTGAATGTATACAAAGAAAGTACCCTGTGACTAAACTCATTTCCAGAACGATTTTTTAAATTATTTTTTCACCACTAAAACGCATAAGACTTGTAGTTTTTAAAAATGTTTTCATTTTTGATGAGACGCTGAATAAAAGAAGTTTAATCGCCGGCAAACAAAACCCGCGATTTCCCGTAAATCCCGGCCTGGCCCGTATAGTCAAAAGTATACAAAGAAAGTACCCAGGGAGTAAACTCATTTCCCGAACGATTTTTTAAATTATTTTTTCACCACTAAAACGCATGAGACTTGTAGTTTTCAAAAATGTTTTCATTTTTGGTGTGACGCTGAATAAAAGCAGTTTAATCGCCGGCAAACGAAAACCTGCGATTTCCCTAAATCCCGGACTCGGCCCGTATAGTCAAAAGTATACAAAGAAAGTACCCAGGGAGTAAACTCATTTCCAAAACGATTTTTTAAATTATTTTTTCACCACTAAAACGAATAAGACTTGTAGTTTTTAAAAGTGTTTTCATTTTTGATGAGACGCTGAATAAAAGAAGTTTAATCGCCGGCACACGAAAACCCGCGATTTCCCGTAAATCCCGGGCTTGGCCCGTATAGTCAAAAGTATACAAAGAAAGTACCCAGGGAGTAAACTCATTTCCCGAACGATTTTTTATATTATTTTTTTACCACTAAACGCATGAGACTTGTAGTTTTCAAAAATATTTTCATATTTGATGGGACGCTGAATAAAAGAAGTTTAATCGCCGGCAAACGAAAATCCGCGATTTCCCGTAAATCCCGGACTCGGCCCGTATAGTCAAAAGTATACAAAGAAAGTACCCAGGGAGTAAACTCATTTCCCGAACGATGTTTTAAATTATTTTTTCACCACTAAAACGCATGAGACTTGTAATTTTCAAAAATGTTTTCATTTTTGATGAGACGCTGAATAAAAGAAGTTTAATCGCCGGCAAACGAAACCCGCGATTTCCCGTAAATCCCGGGCTTGGCCCGTATAGTCAAAAGTATACAAAGAAAGTACCCAGGGAGTAAACTCATTTCCCGAACGATTTTTTATATTATTTTTTTACCACTAAACGCATGAGACTTGTAGTTTTCAAAAATATTTTCATATTTGATGGGACGCTGAATAAAAGAAGTTTAATCACCGGCAAACGAAAACCCGCGATTTCCCGTAAATCCCGGCTTGGCCGGTATAGTCAAAAGTATACAAAGAAAGTACCCAGGGAGTAAACTCATTTCCCGAACGATTTTTTAAATTATTTTTTCACCACTAAAACGCATGAGACTTGTAGTTTTCAAAAATGTTTTCATTTTTGATGAGACGCTGAATAAAAGCAGTTTAATCGCCGGCAAACGAAAATCCGCGATTTCCCGTAAATCCCGGACTCGGCCCGTATAGTCAAAAGTATACAAATAAAGTACCCAGGGAGTAAACTCATTTCCCGAACGATTTTTTAAATTATTTTTTCACCACTAAAACGCATGAGACTTGTAGTTTTTAAAAATGTTTTCATTGTTGATGAGACGCTGAATAAAAGAAGTTTAATCGCCGGCAAACGAAAACCCGCGATTTCCCGTAAATCCCGGGCTTGGCCCGTATAGTCAAAAGTATACAAAGAAAGTACCCAGGGAGTAAATTCTTTTCCCGAACGATTTTTTATATTATTTTTTTACCACTAAACGCATGAGACTTGTAGTTTTCAATAATATTTTCATATTTGATAGGACGCTGAATAAAAGAAGTTTAATCGCCGGCAAACGAAAATCCGCGATTTCCCGTAAATCCTGGACTCGGCCCGTATAGTCAAAAGTATACAAAGAAAGTACCCAGGGAGTAAACTCATTTCCCGATCGATTTTTTAAATTATTTTTCATCACTAAAACGCATAAGACTTGTAGTTTTCAAAAATGTTTTCATTTTTGATGAGACGCTGAATAAAAGCAGTTTAATCGCCGGCAAACGAAAACCTGCGATTTCCCTAAATCCCGGACTCGGCCCGTATAGTCAAAAGTATACAAAGAAAGTACCCAGGGAGTAAACTCATTTCCAGAACGATTTTTTAAATTATTTTTTCACCACTAAAACGAATAAGACTTGTAGTTTTTAAAAGTGTTTTCATTTTTGATGAGACGCTGAATAAAAGAAGTTTAATCGCCGGCACACGAAAACCCGCGATTTCCCGTAAATCCCGGGCTTGGCCCGTATAGTCAAAAGTATACAAAGAAAGTACCCAGGGAGTAAACTAATTTCCCGAACGATTTTTTATATTATTTTTTCACCACTAAAACGCATAAGACTTGTAGTTTTTAAAAATGTTTTCATTTTTGATGAGACGCTGAATAAAAGAAGTTTAATCGCCGGCAAACGAAACCCGCGATTTCCCGTAAATCTTGGCCTGGCCCGTATAGTCAAAAGTATACAAAGAAAGTACCCAGGGATTAAACTCATTTCCCGAACGATTTTTTAAATTATTTTTTCACCACTAAAACGCATGAGACTTGTAGTTTTCAAAAATGTTTTCATTTTTGGTGGGACGCTGAATAAAAGCAGTTTAATCGCCGGCAAACGAAAACCTGCGATTTCCCTAAATCCCGGACTCGGCCCGTATAGTCAAAAGTATACAAAGAAAGTACCCAGGGAGTAAACTCATTTCCAAAACGATTTTTTAAATTATTTTTTCACCACTAAAACGAATAAGACTTGTAGTTTTTAAAAGTGTTTTCATTTTTGATGAGACGCTGAATAAAAGAAGTTTAATCGCCGGCACACGAAAACCCGCGATTTCCCGTTAATCCCGGGCTTGGCCCGTATAGTCAAAAGTATACAAAGAAAGTACCCAGGGAGTAAACTCATTTCCCGAACGATTTTTTATATTATTTTTTTACCACTAAACGCATGAGACTTGTAGTTTTCAAAAATATTTTCATATTTGATGGGACGCTGAATAAAAGAAGTTTAATCGCCGGCAAACGAAAATCCGCGATTTCCCGTAAATCCCGGACTCGGCCCGTATAGTCAAAAGTATACAAAGAAAGTACCCAGGGAGTAAACTCATTTCCCGAACGATTTTTTAAATTATTTTTTCACCACTAAAACGCATGAGACTTGTAATTTTCAAAAATGTTTTCATTTTTGATGAGACGCTGAATAAAAGAAGTTTAATCGCCGGCAAACGAAACCCGCGATTTCCCGTAAATCCCGGGCTTGGCCCGTATAGTCAAAAGTATACAAAGAAAGTACCCAGGGAGTAAACTCATTTCCCGAACGATTTTTTATATTATTTTTTTACCACTAAACGCATGAGACTTGTAGTTTTCAAAAATATTTTCATATTTGATGGGACGCTGAATAAAAGAAGTTTAATCACCGGCAAACGAAAACCCGCGATTTCCCGTAAATCCCGGCTTGGCCGGTATAGTCAAAAGTATACAAAGAAAGTACCCAGGGAGTAAACTCATTTCCCGAACGATTTTTTAAATTATTTTTTCACCACTAAAACGCATGAGACTTGTAGTTTTCAAAAATGTTTTCATTTTTGATGAGACGCTGAATAAAAGCAGTTTAATCGCCGGCAAACGAAAATCCGCGATTTCCCGTAAATCCCGGACTCGGCCCGTATAGTCAAAAGTATACAAATAAAGTACCCGGGGAGTAAACTCATTTCCCGAACGATTTTTTATATTATTTTTTTACCACTAAACGCATGAGACTTGTAGTTTTCAAAAATATTTTCATATTTGATGGGACGCTGAATAAAAGAAGTTTAATCACCGGCAAACGAAAACCCGCGATTTCCCGTAAATCCCGGCTTGGCCGGTATAGTCAAAAGTATACAAAGAAAGTACCCAGGGAGTAAACTCATTTCCCGAACGATTTTTTAAATTATTTTTTCACCACTAAAACGCATGAGACTTGTAGTTTTCAAAAATGTTTTCATTTTTGATGAGACGCTGAATAAAAGCAGTTTAATCGCCGGCAAACGAAAATCCGCGATTTCCCGTAAATCCCGGACTCGGCCCGTATAGTCAAAAGTATACAAATAAAGTACCCGGGGAGTAAACTCATTTCCCGAACGATTTTTTAAATTATTTTTTCACCACTAAAACGCATGAGACTTGTAGTTTTTAAAAATGTTTTCATTGTTGATGAGACGCTGAATAAAAGAAGTTTAATCGCCGGCAAACGAAAACCCGCGATTTCCCGTAAATCCCGGGCTTGGCCCGTATAGTCAAAAGTATACAAAGAAAGTACCCAGGGAGTAAATTCTTTTCCCGAACGATTTTTTATATTATTTTTTTACCACTAAACGCATGAGACTTGTAGTTTTCAATAATATTTTCATATTTGATAGGACGCTGAATAAAAGAAGTTTAATCGCCGGCAAACGAAAATCCGCGATTTCCCGTAAATCCCGGACTCGGCCCGTATATTCAAAAGTATACAAAGAAAGTACCCAGGGAGTAAACTCATTTCCCGATCGATTTTTTAAATTATTTTTTCATCACTAAAACGCATAAGACTTGTAGTTTTCAAAAATGTTTTCATTTTTGATGAGACGCTGAATAAAAGCAGTTTAATCGCCGGCAAACGAAAACCTGCGATTTCCCTAAATCCCGGACTGGGCCCGTATAGTCAAAAGTATACAAAGAAAGTACCCAGGGAGTAAACTCATTTCCAGAACGATTTTTTAAATTATTTTTTCACCACTAAAACGAATAAGACTTGTAGTTTTTAAAAGTGTTTTCATTTTTGATGAGACGCTGAATAAAAGAAGTTTAATCGCCGGCACACGAAAACCCGCGATTTCCCGTAAATCCCGGGCTTGGCCCGTATAGTCAAAAGTATACAAAGAAAGTACCCAGGGAGTAAACTCATTTCCCGAACGATTTTTTATATTATTTTTTTACCACTAAACGCATGAGACTTGTAGTTTTCAAAAATATTTTCATATTTGATGGGACGCTGAATAAAAGAAGTTTAATAGCCGGCAAACGAAAATCCGCGATTTCCCGTAAATCCCGGACTCGGCCCGTATAGTCAAAAGTATACAAAGAAAGTACCCAGGGAGTAAACTCATTTCCCGAACGATTTTTTAAATTATTTTTTCACCACTAAAACGCATGAGACTTGTAATTTTCAAAATGTTTTCATTTTTGATGAGACGCTGAATAAAAGAAGTTTAATCGCCGGCAAACGAAACCCGCGATTTCCTGTAAATCCCGGGCTTGGCCCGTATAGTCAAAAGTATACAAAGAAAGTACCCAGGGAGTAAACTCATTTCCCGAACGATTTTTTATATTATTTTTTTACCACTAAACGCATGAGACTTGTAGTTTTCAAAAATATTTTCATATTTGATGGGACGCTGAATAAAAGAAGTTTAATCACCGGCAAACGAAAACCCGCGTTTTCCCGTAAATCCCGGCTTGGCCGGTATAGTCAAAAGTATACAAAGAAAGTACCCAGGGAGTAAACTCATTTCCCGAACGATTTTTTAAATTATTTTTTCACCACTAAAACGCATGAGACTTGTAGTTTTCAAAAATGTTTTCATTTTTGATGAGACGCTGAATAAAAGCAGTTTAATCGCCGGCAAACGAAAATCCGCGATTTCCCGTAAATCCCGGACTCGGCCCGTATAGTCAAAAGTATACAAATAAAGTACCCAGGGAGTAAACTCATTTCCCGAACGATTTTTTAAATTATTTTTTCACCACTAAAACGCATGAGACTTGTAGTTTTTAAAAATGTTTTCATTGTTGATGAGACGCTGAATAAAAGAAGTTTAATCGCCGGCAAACGAAAACCCGCGATTTCCCGTAAATCCCGGGCTTGGCCCGTATAGTCAAAAGTATACAAAGAAAGTACCCAGGGAGTAAATTCTTTTCCCGAACGATTTTTTATATTATTTTTTTACCACTAAACGCATGAGACTTGTAGTTTTCAATAATATTTTCATATTTGATAGGACGCTGAATAAAAGAAGTTTAATCGCCGGCAAACGAAAATCCGCGATTTCCCGTAAATCCCGGACTCGGCCCGTATAGTCAAAAGTATACAAAGAAAGTACCCAGGGAGTAAACTCATTTCCCGATCGATTTTTTAAATTATTTTTTCATCACTAAAACGCATAAGACTTGTAGTTTTCAAAAATGTTTTCATTTTTGATGAGACGCTGAATAAAAGCAGTTTAATCGCCGGCAAACGAAAACCTGCGATTTCCCTAAATCCCGGACTCGGCCCGTATAGTCAAAAGTATACAAAGAAAGTACCCAGGGAGTAAACTCATTTCCAGAACGATTTTTTAAATTATTTTTTCACCACTAAAACGCATAAGACTTGTAGTTTTTAAAAATGTTTTCATTTTTGATGAGACGCTGAATAAAAGAAGTTTAATCGCCGACAAACGAAAACCCGCGATTTCCCGTAAATCCTGGGCTTGGCCCGTATAGTCAAAAGTATACAAAGAAAGTACCCAGGGAGTAAACTCATTTCCCGAACGATTTTTAATATTATTTTTTTACCACTAAACGCATGAGACTTGTAGTTTTCAAAAATATTTTCATATTTGATGGGACGCTGAATAAAAGAAGTTTAATCGCCGGCAAACGAAAATCCGCGATTTCCCGTAAATCCCGGACTCGGCCCGTATAGTCAAAAGTATACAAAGAAAGTACCCGGGGAGTAAACTCATTTCCCGAACGATTTTTTAAATTATTTTTTCACCACTAAAACGCATGAGACTTGTAGATTTCAGAAATGTTTTCATTTTTGATGGGACGCTGAAAAAAAGCAGTTTAATCGCCGGCAAACGAAAACCTGCGATTTCCCTAAATCCCGGACTCGGCCCGTATAGTCAAAAGTATACAAAGAAAGTACCCAGGGAGTAAACTCATTTCCAGAACGATTTTTTAAATTATTTTTTCACCACTAAAACGCATAAGACTTGTAGTTTTTAAAAATGTTTTCATTTTTCATGAGACGCTGAATAAAAGAAGTTTAATCGCCGGCAAACGAAAACCCGCGATTTCCCGTAAATCCCGGGCTTGGCCCGTATAGTCAAAAGTATACAAAGAAAGTACCCAGGGAGTAAACTCATTTCCCGAACGATTTTTTAAATTATTTTTTCACCACTAAAACGCATGAGACTTGTAGTTTTCAAAAATGTTTTCATTTTTGATGAGACGCTGAATAAAAGAAGTTTAATCGCCGGCAAACGAAAACCCGCGATTTCCCGTAAATCCCGGGCTTGGCACGTATAGTCGAATGTATACAAAGAAAGTACCGTGTGAGTAAACTCATTTCCAGAACGATTTTTTAAATTATTTTTTCACCACTAAAACGCATAAGACTTGTAGTTTTTACAAATGTTTTCATTTTTGATGAGACGCTGAATAAAAGAAGTTTAATCGCCGGCAAACGAAACCCGCGATTTCCCGTAAATCCCGGCTTGGCCCGTATAGTCAAAAGTATACAAAGAAAGTACCCAGGGAGTAAACTCATTTCCCGAACGATTTTTTAAATTATTTTTTCACCACTAAAACGCATGAGACTTGTAGTTTTCAAAAATGTTTTCATTTTTGATGAGACGCAGAATAAAAGAAGTTTAATCGCCGGCAAACGAAAACCCGCGATTTCTCGTAAATCCCGGGCTTGGCACGTATAGTCGAATGTATACAAAGAAAGTACCCTGTGAGTAAACTCATTTCCAGAACGATTTTTTAAATTATTTTTTCACCACTAAAACGCATAAGACTTGTAGTTTTTAAAAATGTTTTCATTTTTGATGAGACGCTGAATAAAAGAAGTTTAATCGCCGGCAAACGAAACCCGCGATTTCCCGTAAATCCCGGCCTGGCCCGTATAGTCAAAAGTATACAAAGAAAGTACCCAGGGAGTAAACTCATTTCCCGAACGATTTTTTAAATTATTTTTTCACCACTAAAACGCATGAGACTTGTAGTTTTCAAAAATGTTTTCATTTTTGGTGGGACGCTGAATAAAAGCAGTTTAATCGCCGGCAAACGAAAACCTGCGATTTCCCTAAATCCCGGACTCGGCCCGTATAGTCAAAAGTATACAAAGAAAGTACCCAGGGAGTAAACTCATTTCCAAAACGATTTTTTAAATTATTTTTTCACCACTAAAACGAATAAGACTTGTAGTTTTTAAAAGTGTTTTCATTTTTGATGAGACGCTGAATAAAAGAAGTTTAATCGCCGACACACGAAAACCCGCGATTTCCCGTAAATCCCGGGCTTGGCCCGTATAGTCAAAAGTATACAAAGAAAGTACCCAGGGAGTAAACTCATTTCCCGAACGATTTTTTATATTATTTTTTTACCACTAAACGCATGAGACTTGTAGTTTTTAAAAATATTTTCATATTTGATGGGACGCTGAATAAAAGAAGTTTAATCGCCGGCAAACGAAAATCCGCGATTTCCCGTAAATCCCGGACTCGGCCCGTATAGTCAAAAGTATACAAAGAAAGTACCCAGGGAGTAAACTCATTTCCCGAACGATTTTTTAAATTATTTTTTCACCACTATAACGCATGAGACTTGTAATTTTCAAAAATGTTTTCATTTTTGATGAGACGCTGAATAAAAGAAGTTTAATCGCCGGCAAACGAAACCCGCGATTTCCCGTAAATCCCGGGCTTGGCCCGTATAGTCAAAAGTATACAAAGAAAGTACCCAGGGAGTAAAGTCATTTCCCGAACGATTTTTTATATTCTTTTTTTACCACTAAACGCATGAGACTTGTAGTTTTCAAAAATATTTTCATATTTGATGGGACGCTGAATAAAAGAAGTTTAATCACCGGCAAACGAAAACCCGCGATTTCCCGTAAATCCCGGCTTGGCCGGTATAGTCAAAAGTATACAAAGAAAGTACCCAGGGAGTAAACTCATTTCCCGAACGATTTTTTAAATTATTTTTTCACCGCTAAAACGCATGAGACTTGTAGTTTTCAAAAATGTTTTCATTTTTGATGAGACGCTGAATAAAAGCAGTTTAATCGCCGGCAAACGAAAATCCGCGATTTCCCGTAAATCCCGGACTCGGCCCGTATAGTCAAAAGTATACAAAGAAAGTACCCAGGGAGTAAACTCATTTCCCGATCGATTTTTTAAATTATTTTTTCATCCCTAAAACGCATAAGACTTGTAGTTTTCAAAAATGTTTTCATTTTTGATGAGACGCTGAATAAAAGCAGTTTAATCGCCGGCAAACGAAAACCTGCGATTTCCCTAAATCCCGGACTCGGCCCGTATAGTCAAAAGTATACAAAGAAAGTACCCAGGGAGTAAACTCATTTCCAGAACGATTTTTTAAATTATTTTTTCACCACTAAAACGCATAAGACTTGTAGTTTTTAAAAATGTTTTCATTTTTGATGAGACGCTGAATAAAAGAAGTTTAATCGCCATCAAACGAAAACCCGCGATTTCCCGTAAATCCTGGGCTTGGCCCGTATAGTCAAAAGTATACAAAGAAAGTACCCAGGGAGTAAACTCATTTCCAGAACGATTTTTAATATTATTTTTTTACCACTAAACGCATGAGACTTGTAGTTTTCAAAAATATTTTCATATTTGATGGGACGCTGAATAAAAGCAGTTTAATCGCCATCAAACGAAAACCCGCGATTTCCCGTAAATCCTGGGCTTGGCCCGTATAGTCAAAAGTATACAAAGAAAGTACCCAGGGAGTAAACTCATTTCCCGAACGATTTTTAATATTATTTTTTTACCACTAAACGCATGAGACTTGTAGTTTTCAAAAATATTTTCATATTTGATGGGACGCTGAATAAAAGAAGTTTAATTGCCGGCAAACGAAAATCCGCGATTTCCCGTAAATCCCGGACTCGGCCCGTATAGTCAAAAGTATACAAAGAAAGTACCCGGGGAGTAAACTCATTTCCCGAACGATTTTTTAAATTATTTTTTCACCACTAAAACGCATGAGACTTGTAGATTTCAGAAATGTTTTCATTTTTGATGGGACGCTGAATAAAAGCAGTTTAATCGCCGGCAAACGAAAACCTGCGATTTCCCTAAATCCCGGACTCGGCCCGTATAGCCAAAAGTATACAAAGAAAGTACCCAGGGAGTAAACTCATTTCAAGAACGATTTTTTAAATTATTTTTTCACCACTAAAACGCATGAGACTTGTAGATTTCAGAAATGTTTTCATTTTTGATGGGACGCTGAATAAAAGCAGTTTAATCGCCGGCAAACGAAAACCTGCGATTTCCCTAAATCCCGGACTCGGCCCGTATAGTCAAAAGTATACAAAGAAAGTACCCAGGGAGTAAACTCATTTCAAGAACGATTTTTTAAATTATTTTTTCACCACTAAAACGCATAAGACTTGTAGTTTTTAAAAATGTTTTCATTTTTGATGAGACGCTGAATAAAAGAAGTTTAATCGCCGGCAAACGAAAACCCGCGATTTCCCGTAAATCCCGGGCTTGGCCCGTATAGTCAAAAGTATACAAAGAAAGTGCCCAGGAAGTAAACTCATTTCCCGAACGATTTTTTATATTATTTTTTTACCACTAAACGCATGAGACTTGTAGTTTTCAAAAATATTTTCATATTTGATGGGACGCTGAATAAAAGAATTTTAATCGCCGGCAAACGAAAATCCGCGATTTCCCGTAAATCCCGGACTCGGCCCGTATAGTCAAAAGTATACAAAGAAAGTACCCGGGGAGTAAACTCATTTCCCGAACGATTTTTTAAATTATTTTTTCACCACTAAAACGCATGAGACTTGTAGTTTTCAAAAATGTTTTCATTTTTGGTGGGACGCTGAATAAAAGCAGTTTAATCGCCGGCAAACGAAAACCTGCGATTTCCCTAAATCCCGGACTCGGCCCGTATAGTCAAAAGTATACAAAGAAAGTACCCAGGGAGTAAACTCATTTCCAAAACGATTTTTTAAATTATTTTTTCACAACTAAAACGAATAAGACTTGTAGTTTTTAAAAGTGTTTTCATTTTTGATGAGACGCTGAATTAAAGAAGTTTAATCGCCGGCACACGAAAACCCGCGATTTCCCGTAAATCCCGGGCTTGGACCGTATAGTCAAAAGTATACAAAGAAAGTACCCAGGGAGTAAACTCATTTCCCGAACGATTTTTTATATTATTTTTTTACCACTAAACGCATGAGACTTGTAGTTTTCAAAAATATTTTCATATTTGATGGGACGCTGAATAAAAGAAGTTTAATCGCCGGCAAACGAAAATCCGCAATTTCCCGTAAATCCCGGACTCGGCCCGTATAGTCAAAAGTATACAAAGAAAGTACCCAGGGAGTAAACTCATTTCCCGAACGATTTTTTATATTATTTTTTTACCACTAAACGCATGAGACTTGTAGTTTTCAAAAATATTTTCATATTTGATGGGACGCTGAATAAAAGAAGTTTAATCGCCGGCAAACGAAAATCCGCAATTTCCCGTAAATCCCGGACTCGGCCCGTATAGTCAAAAGTATACAAAGAAAGTACCCAGGGAGTAAACTCATTTCCCGAACGATTTTTTATATTATTTTTTTACCACTAAACGCATGAGACTTGTAGTTTTCAAAAATATTTTCATATTTGATGGGACGCTGAATAAAAGAAGTTTAATCGCCGGCAAACGAAAATCCGCGATTTCCCGTAAATCCCGGACTCGGCCCGTATAGTCAAAAGTATACAAAGAAAGTACCCAGGGAGTAAACTCATTTCCCGATCGATTTTTTAAATTATTTTTTCATCACTAAAACGCATAAGACTTGTAGTTTTCAAAAATGTTTTCATTTTTGATGAGACGCTGAATAAAAGCAGTTTAATCGCCGGCAAACGAAAACCTGCGATTTCCCTAAATCCCGGACTCGGCCCGTATAGTCAAAAGTATACAAAGAAAGTACCCAGGAAGTAAACTCAATTCCAGAACGATTTTTTAAATTATTTTTTCACCACTAAAGCCTATGAGACTTGTAGTTTTTAAAAATGTTTTCATTTTTGATGAGACGCTGAATAAAAGAAGTTTAATCGCCGGCAAACGAAAACCCGCGATTTCCCGTAAATCCTGGGCTTGGCCCGTATAGTCAAAAGTATACAAAGAAAGTACCCAGGGAGTAAACTCATTTCCCGAACGATTTTTAATATTATTTTTTTACCACTAAACGCATGAGACTTGTAGTTTTAAAAAATATTTTCATATTTGATGGGACGCTGAATAAAAGAAGTTTAATCGCCGGCAAACGAAAATCCGCGATTTCCCGTAAATCCCGGACTCGGCCGGTATAGTCAAAAGTATACAAAGAAAGTACCCGGGGAGTAAACTCATTTCCCGAACGATTTTTTAAATTATTTTTTCACCACTAAAACGCATGAGACTTGTAGTTTTCAAAAATGTTTTCATTTTTGATGAGACGCTGAATAAAAGCAGTTTAATCGCCGGCAAACGAAAACCTGCGATTTCCCTAAATCCCGGACTCGGCCCGTATAGTCAAAAGTATACAAAGAAAGTACCCAGGGAGTAAACTCATTTCCAGAACGATTTTTTAAATTATTTTTTCACCACTAAAACGCATCAGACTTGTAGTTTTTAAAAATGTTTTCATTTTTGATGAGACGCTGAATAAAAGAAGTTTAATCGCCGGCAAACGAAAACCCGCGATTTCCCGTAAATCCCGGGCTTGGCCCGTATAGTCAAAAGTATACAAAGAAAGTGCCCAGGAAGTAAACTCATTTCCCGAACGATTTTTTATATTATTTTTTTACCACTAAACGCATGAGACTTGTAGTTTTCAAAAATATTTTCATATTTGATGGGACGCTAAATAAAAGAAGTTTAATCGCCGGCAAACGAAAACCTGCGATTTCCCTAAATCCCGGACTCGGCCCGTATAGTCAAAAGTATACAAAGAAAGTACCCAGGGAGTAAACTCATTTCAAGAACGATTTTTTAAATTATTTTTTCACCACTAAAACGCATGAGACTTGTAGATTTCAGAAATGTTTTCATTTTTGATGGGACGCTGAATAAAAGCAGTTTAATCGCCGGCAAACGAAAACCTGCGATTTCCCTAAATCCCGGACTCGGCCCGTATAGTCAAAAGTATACAAAGAAAGTACCCAGGGAGTAAACTCATTTCAAGAACGATTTTTTAAATTATTTTTTCACCACTAAAACGCATAAGACTTGTAGTTTTTAAAAATGTTTTCATTTTTGATGAGACGCTGAATAAAAGAAGTTTAATCGCCGGCAAACGAAAACCCGCGATTTCCCGTAAATCCCGGGCTTGGCCCGTATAGTCAAAAGTATACAAAGAAAGTGCCCAGGAAGTAAACTCATTTCCCGAACGATTATTTATATTATTTTTTTACCACTAAACGCATGAGACTTGTAGTTTTCAAAAATATTTTCATATTTGATGGGACGCTGAATAAAAGAATTTTAATCGCCGGCAAACGAAAATCCGCGATTTCCCGTAAATCCCGGACTCGGCCCGTATAGTCAAAAGTATACAAAGAAAGTACCCGGGGAGTAAACTCATTTCCCGAACGATTTTTTAAATTATTTTTTCACCACTAAAACGCATGAGACTTGTAGTTTTCAAAAATGTTTTCATTTTTGGTGGGACGCTGAATAAAAGCAGTTTAATCGCCGGCAAACGAAAACCTGCGATTTCCCTAAATCCCGGACTCGGCCCGTATAGTCAAAAGTATACAAAGAAAGTACCCAGGGAGTAAACTCATTTCCAAAACGATTTTTTAAATTATTTTTTCACAACTAAAACGAATAAGACTTGTAGTTTTTAAAAGTGTTTTCATTTTTGATGAGACGCTGAATTAAAGAAGTTTAATCGCCGGCACACGAAAACCCGCGATTTCCCGTAAATCCCGGGCTTGGCCCGTATAGTCAAAAGTATACAAAGAAAGTACCCAGGGAGTAAACTCATTTCCCGAACGATTTTTTATATTATTTTTTTACCACTAAACGCATGAGACTTGTAGTTTTCAAAAATATTTTCATATTTGATGGGACGCTGAATAAAAGAAGTTTAATCGCCGGCAAACGAAAATCCGCAATTTCCCGTAAATCCCGGACTCGACCCGTATAGTCAAAAGTATACAAAGAAAGTACCCAGGGAGTAAACTCATTTCCCGAACGATTTTTTATATTATTTTTTTACCACTAAACGCATGAGACTTGTAGTTTTCAAAAATATTTTCATATTTGATGGGACGCTGAATAAAAGAAGTTTAATCGCCGGCAAACGAAAATCCGCAATTTCCCGTAAATCCCGGACTCGGCCCGTATAGTCAAAAGTATACAAAGAAAGTACCCAGGGAGTAAACTCATTTCCCGAACGATTTTTTATATTATTTTTTTACCACTAAACGCATGAGACTTGTAGTTTTCAAAAATATTTTCATATTTGATGGGACGCTGAATAAAAGAAGTTTAATCGCCGGCAAACGAAAATCCGCGATTTCCCGTAAATCCCGGACTCGGCCCGTATAGTCAAAAGTATACAAAGAAAGTACCCAGGGAGTAAACTCATTTCCCGATCGATTTTTTAAATTATTTTTTCATCACTAAAACGCATAAGACTTGTAGTTTTCAAAAATGTTTTCATTTTTGATGAGACGCTGAATAAAAGCAGTTTAATCGCCGGCAAACGAAAACCTGCGATTTCCCTAAATCCCGGACTCGGCCCGTATAGTCAAAAGTATACAAAGAAAGTACCCAGGAAGTAAACTCAATTCCAGAACGATTTTTTAAATTATTTTTTCACCACTAAAGCCTATGAGACTTGTAGTTTTTAAAAATGTTTTCATTTTTGATGAGACGCTGAATAAAAGAAGTTTAATCGCCGGCAAACGAAAACCCGCGATTTCCCGTAAATCCTGGGCTTGGCCCGTATAGTCAAAAGTATACAAAGAAAGTACCCAGGGAGTAAACTCATTTCCCGAACGATTTTTAATATTATTTTTTTACCACTAAACGCATGAGACTTGTAGTTTTCAAAAATATTTTCATATTTGATGGGACGCTGAATAAAAGAAGTTTAATCGCCGGCAAACGAAAATCCGCGATTTCCCGTAAATCCCGGACTCGGCCGGTATAGTCAAAAGTATACAAAGAAAGTACCCGGGGAGTAAACTCATTTCCCGAACGATTTTTTAAATTATTTTTTCACCACTAAAACGCATGAGACTTGTAGTTTTCAAAAATGTTTTCATTTTTGATGAGACGCTGAATAAAAGCAGTTTAATCGCCGGCAAACGAAAACCTGCGATTTCCCTAAATCCCGGACTCGGCCCGTATAGTCAAAAGTATACAAAGAAAGTACCCAGGGAGTAAACTCATTTCCAGAACGATTTTTTAAATTATTTTTTCACCACTAAAACGCATCAGACTTGTAGTTTTTAAAAATGTTTTCATTTTTGATGAGACGCTGAATAAAAGAAGTTTAATCGCCGGCAAACGAAAACCCGCGATTTCCCGTAAATCCCGGGCTTAGCCCGTATAGTCAAAAGTATACAAAGAAAGTGCCCAGGAAGTAAACTCATTTCCCGAACGATTTTTTATATTATTTTTTTACCACTAAACGCATGAGACTTGTAGTTTTCAAAAATATTTTCATATTTGATGGGACGCTAAATAAAAGAAGTTTAATCGCCGGCAAACGAAAATCCGCGATTTCCCGTAAATCCCGGACTCGGCCCGTATAGTCAAAAGTATACAAAGAAAGTACCCGGGGAGTAAACTCATTTCCCGAACGATTTTTTAAATTATTTTTTCACCACTAAAACGCATGAGACTTGTAGTTTTCAAAAATGTTTTCATTTTTGATGAGACGCTGAATAAAAGAAGTTTAATCGCCGGCAAACGAAAACCCGCGATTTCCCGTAAATCCCGGGCTTGGCCCGTATATTCAAAAGTATACAAAGAAAGTACCCAGGGAGTAAACTCATTTCCCGAACGATTTTTTATATTATTTTTTTACCACTAAACGCATGAGACTTGTAGTTTTCAAAATTTTTTTCATATTTGATGGGACGCTGAATAAAAGAAGTTTAATCGCTGGCAAACGAAAACCCGCGATTTCCCGTAAATCCCGGGCTTGGCACGTATAGTCGAATGTATACAAAGAAAGTACCCTGTGAGTAAACTCATTTCCAGAACGATTTTTTAAATTATTTTGTCACCACTAAAACGCATGAGACTTGTTGTTTTCAGAAATGTTTTCATTTTTGATGAGACGCTGAATAAAAGAAGTTTAATCGCCGGCAAACGAAAACCCGCGATTTCCCGTAAATCCCGGCTTGGCCCGTATAGTCAAAAGTATACAAAGAAAGTACCCAGGGAGTAAAATCATTTCCAGAACGATTTTTTAAATTATTTTTTCACCACTAAAACGCATCAGACTTGTAGTTTTTAAAAATGTTTTCATTTTTGATGAGACGCTGAATAAAAGAAGTTTAATCGCCGGCAAACGAAAACCCGCGATTTCCCGTAAATCCCGGGCTTAGCCCGTATAGTCAAAAGTATACAAAGAAAGTGCCCAGGAAGTAAACTCATTTCCCGAACGATTTTTTATATTATTTTTTTACCACTAAACGCATGAGACTTGTAGTTTTCAAAAATATTTTCATATTTGATGGGACGCTAAATAAAAGAAGTTTAATCGCCGGCAAACGAAAATCCGCGATTTCCCGTAAATCCCGGACTCGGCCCGTATAGTCAAAAGTATACAAAGAAAGTACCCGGGGAGTAAACTCATTTCCCGAACGATTTTTTAAATTATTTTTTCACCACTAAAACGCATGAGACTTGTAGTTTTCAAAAATGTTTTCATTTTTGATGAGACGCTGAATAAAAGAAGTTTAATCGCCGGCAAACGAAAACCCGCGATTTCCCGTAAATCCCGGGCTTGGCCCGTATATTCAAAAGTATACAAAGAAAGTACCCAGGGAGTAAACTCATTTCCCGAACGATTTTTTATATTATTTTTTTACCACTAAACGCATGAGACTTGTAGTTTTCAAAATTTTTTTCATATTTGATGGGACGCTGAATAAAAGAAGTTTAATCGCTGGCAAACGAAAACCCGCGATTTCCCGTAAATCCCGGGCTTGGCACGTATAGTCGAATGTATACAAAGAAAGTACCCTGTGAGTAAACTCATTTCCAGAACGATTTTTTAAATTATTTTGTCACCACTAAAACGCATGAGACTTGTTGTTTTCAGAAATGTTTTCATTTTTGATGAGACGCTGAATAAAAGAAGTTTAATCGCCGGCAAACGAAAACCCGCGATTTCCCGTAAATCCCGGCTTGGCCCGTATAGTCAAAAGTATACAAAGAAAGTACCCAGGGAGTAAAATCATTTCCCAAACGATTTTTTAAAATATTTTTTCACCACTAAAACACATGAGACTTGTAGTTTTCAAAAATGTTTTCATTTTTGATGAGACGCTGAATAAAAGCAGTTTAATCGCCGGCAAACGAAAACCTGCGATTTCCCTAAATCCCGGACTCGGCCCGTATAGTCAAAAGTATACAAAGAAAGTACCCAGGGAGTAAACTCATTTCCAGAACGATTTTTTAAATTATATTTTCCCCACTAAAACGCATAAGACTTGTAGTTTTTAAAAATGTTTTCATTTTTGATGAGACGCTGAATAAAAGAAGTTTAATCGCCGGCAAACGAAAACCCGCGAATTCCCGTAAATCCCGGGCTTGGCCCGTATAGTCGAATGTATAAAAAGAAAGTACCCTGTGAGTAAACTCATTTCCAGAACGATTTTTTAAATTATTTTTTCACCACTAAAACGCATAAGACTTGTAGTTTTCAAAAATGTTTTCATTTTTGATGAGACGCTGAATAAAAGAAGTTTAATCGCCGGCAAACGAAAACCCGCGATTTCCCGTAAATCCCGGGCTTGGCACGTATAGTCGAATGTATACAAAGAAAGTACCCTGTGAGCAAACTCATTTCCAGAACGATTTTTTAAATTATTTTTGCACCACTAAAACGCATAAGACTTGTAGTTTTTAAAAATGTTTTCATTTTTGATGAGACGCTGAATAAAAGAAGTTTAATCGCCGGCAAACGAAAACCCGCGATTTCCCGTAAATCCCGGCTTGGCCCGTGTAGTCAAAAGTATACAAAGAAAGTACCCAGGGAGTAAACTCATTTCCCGAACGATTTTTTAAATTATTTTTTCACAACTAAAACGCATGAGACTTGTAGTTTTCAAAAATGTTTTCATTTGTGATGAGACGCAGAATAAAAGAAGTTTAATCGCCGGCAAACGAAAACCCGCGATTTCTCGTAAATCCCGGCTTGGCCCGTATAGTCAAAAGTATACAAAGAAAGTACCCAGGGAGTAAACTCATTTCCAGAACGATTTTTTAAATTATTTTTTCACCACTAAAACGCATGAGACTTGTAGTTTTCAAAAATGTTTTCATTTTTGGTGAGACGCTGAATAAAAGCAGTTTAATCGCCGGCAAACGAAAACCTGCGATTTCCTTAAATCCCGGACTCGGCCCGTATAGTCAAAAGTATACAAAGAAAGTACCCAGGGAGTAAACTCATTTCCAGAACGATTTTTTAAATTATTTTTTCACCACTAAAACGCATAAGACTTGTGGTTTTTAAAAGTGTTTTCATTTTTGATGAGACGCTGAATAAAAGAAGTTTAATCGCCGGCAAACGAAAACCCGCGATTTCCCGTAAATCCCGGGCGTGGCCCGTATAGTCAAAAGTATACAAAGAAAGTACCCAGGGAGTAAACTCATTTCCCGAACGATTTTTTAAATTATTTTTTCACCACTAAAACGCATGAAACTTGTAGTTTTCAAAAATGTTTTCATTTTTGATGAGACGCTGAATAAAAGAAGTTTAATCGCCGGCAAACGAAAACCCGCGATTTCCCGTAAATCCCGGGCTTGGCCCGTATAGTCAAAAGTATACAAAGAAAGTACCCGGGGAGTAAACTCATTTCCCGAACGATTTTTTAAATTATTTTTTCACCACTAAAACGCATGAGATTTGTAGTTTTCAAAAATGTTTTCATTTTTGATGAGACGCTGAATAAAAGCAGTTTAATCGCTGGCAAACGAAAACCTGCGATTTCCCTAAATCCCGGACTCGGCCCGTATAGTCAAAAGTATACAAAGAAAGTACCCAGGGAGTAAACTCATTTCCAGAACGATTTTTTAAATTATTTTTTCACCACTAAAACGCATAAGACTTGTAGTTTTCAAAAATATTTTCATATTTGATGGGACGCTGAATAAAAGAAGTTTAATCGTCGGCAAACGAAAATCCGCGATTTCCCGTAAATCCCGGACTCGGCCCGTATAGTCAAAAGTATACAAAGAAAGTACCCGGGACGTAAACTCATTTCCCGAACGATTTTTTAAATTATTTTTTCACCACTATAACGCATGAGACTTGTAGTTTTCAAAAATGTTTTCATTTTTGTTGAGACCCTGAATAAAAGAAGTTTAATCGCCGGAAAACGAAAGCCAGCGATTTCCCGTAAATCCCGGGCTTGGCCCATATAGTCGAATGTATACAAAGAAAGTACCCTGTGAGTAAACTCATTTCCAGAACGATTTTTTGAATTATTTTTTCACCACTAAAACGCATCAGACTTGTAGTTTTTAAAAATGTTTACATTTTTGATGAGACGCTGAATAAAAGAAGTTTAATCGCCGGCAAACGAAAACCCGCGATTTCCCGTAAATCCCGGCTTGGCCCGTATAGCCAAAAGTATACAAAGAAAGTACCTAGGGAGTAAACTCATTTCCCGAACGATTTTTTAAATTATTTTTTCGCCACTAAAACGCATGAGACTTGTAGTTTTCAAAAATGTTTTCATTTTTGATGAGACGCTGAATAAAAGAAGTTTAATCGCTGGCAAACGAAAACCCACGATTTCCCGTAAATCCCGGGCTTGGCACGTATAGTCGAATGTATACAAAGAAAGTACCCTGTGAGTAAACTCATTTCCAGAACGATTTTTTAAATTATTTTTTCACCACTAAAGCCCATGAGACTTGTAGTTTTTAAAAATGTTTTCATTTTTGATGAGACGCTGAATAAAAGAAGTTTAATCGCCGGCAAACGAAAACCCGCGATTTCCCGTAAATCCCGGCTTGGCCCGTATAGTCAAAAGTATACAAAGAAAGTACCCAGGGAGTAAAATCATTTCTCGAACGATTTTTTAAATTATTTTTCACCACTAAAACCCATGAGACTTGTAGTTTTCAAAAATGTTTTCATTTTTGATGAGACGCTGAATAAAAGCAGTTTAACCGCCGGCAAACGAAAACCTGCGATTTCCCTAAATCCCGGACTCGGCCCGTATAGTCAAAAGTATACAAAGAAATTACCCAGGGAGTAAACTCATTTCCAGAACGATTTTTTAAATTATATTTTCCCCACTAAAACGCATCAGACTTGTAGTTTTTAAAAATGTTTACATTTTTGATGAGACGCTGAATAAAAGAAGTTTAATCGCCGGCAAACGAAAACCCGCGATTTCCCGTAAATCCCGGCTTGGCCCGTATAGCCAAAAGTATACAAAGAAAGTACCCAGGGAGTAAACTCATTTCCCGAACGATTTTTTAAATTATTTTTTCGCCACTAAAACGCACGAGACTTGTAGTTTCCAAAAATGTTTTCATTTTTGATGAGACGCTGAATAAAAGAAGTTTAATCGCCGGCAAACGAAAACCCGCGATTTCCCGTAAATCCCGACTTGGCCCGTATAGTCAAAAGTACATAAAGAAAGTACCCAGGGAGTAAAATCATTTCTCGAACGATTTTTTAAATTATTTTTTCACCACTAAAACGCATGAGACTTGTAGTTTTCAAAAATGTTTTCATTTTTGATGAGACGCTCAATAAAAGCAGTTTAATCGCCGGCAAACGAAAACCTGCGATTTCCCTAAATCCCGGACTCGGCCCGTATAGTCAAAAGTATACAAAGAAAGTACCCAGGGAGTAAACTCATTTCCAGAACGATTTTTTAAATTATATTTTCCCCACTAAAACGCATAAGACTTGTAGTTTTTAAAAATGTTTTCATTTTTGATGAGACGCTGAATAAAAGAAGTTTAATCGCCGGCAAACGAAAACCCGCGATTTCCCGTAAATCCCGGGCTTGGCCCGTATAGTCAAAAGTATACAAAGAAAGTACCCAGGGAGTAAACTCATTTCCAGAACGATTTTTTAAATTATTTTTTCACCACTAAAACGCATGAGACTTGTAGTTTTCAAAAATGTTTTCATTTTTGATGAGACGCTGAATAAAAGAAGTTTAATCGCCGGCAAACGAAAACCCGCGATTTCCCCTAAATCCCGGGTTTGACACGTATAGTCGAATGTATACAAAGAAAGTACCCTGTGAGTAAACTCATTTCCAGAACGATTTTTTAAATTATTTTTTCACCACTAAAACGCATAAGACTTGTAGTTTTTAAAAATGTTTTCATTTTTGATGAGACGCTGAATAAAAGAAGTTTAATCGCCGGCAAACGAAAACCCGCGATTTCCCGTCAATCCCGGCTTGGCCCGTATAGTCAAAAGTATACAAAGAAAGTACCCAGGGAGTAAACTCATTTCCCGAACGATTTTTTAAATTATTTTTTCACCACTAAAACGCATAAGACTTGTAGTTTTTAAAAATGTTTTCATTTTTGATGAGACGCTGAATAAAAGAAGTTTAATCGCCGGCAAACGAAAACCCGCGATTTCCCGTAAATCCCGGCTTGGCCCGTATAGTCAAAAGTATACAAAGAAAGTACCCAGGGTGTAAAATCATTTCCCGAACGATTTTTTAAATTATTTTTTCACCACTAAAACGCATGAGACTTGTAGTTTTCAAAAATGTTTTCATTTTTGATGAGACGCAGAATAAAAGAAGTTTAATCGCCGGCAAACGAAAACCCGCGATTTCTCGTAAATCCCGGGCGTGGCCCGTATAGTCAAAATTTTACAAAGAAAGTACCCAGGGAGTAAACTCATTTCCCGAACGATTTTTTAAATTATTTTTTCACCACTAAATTGCATGAGACTTGTAGTTTTAAAAAATGTTTTCATTTTTGATGAGACGCTGAATAAAAGAAGTTTAATCGCCGGCAAACGAAAACCCGCGATTTCCCGTAAATCCCGGGCTTGGCCCGTATAGTCAAAAGTATACAAAGAAAGTACCCAGGCAGTAAACTCATTTCCCGAACGATTTTTTAAATTATTTTTTCACCACTAAAACGCATGAGACTTGTAGTTTTCAAAAATGTTTTCATTTTTGATGAGACGCTGAATAAAAGAAGTTTAATCGCCGGCAAACGAAAACCCGCGATTTCCCGTAAATCCCGGGCTTGGCCCGTATAGTCAAAAGTATACAAAGAAAGTACCCAGGGAGTAAACTCATTTCCCGAACGATTTTTTATATTATTTTTTTACCACTAAACGCATGAGACTTGTAGTTTTCAAAAATATTTTCATATTTGATGGGACGCTGAATAAAAGAAGTTTAATCGCCAGCAAACGAAAACCCGCCATTTCCCGTAAATCCCGGCTTGGCCCGTATAGTCAAAAGTATACAAAGAAAGTACCCAGGGAGTAAACTCATTTCCCGAACGATTTTTTAAATTATTTTTTCACCACTAAAACGCATGAGACTTGCAGTTTTCAAAAATGTTTTCATTTTTGATGAGACGCTGAATAAAAGCAGTTTAATCGCCGGCAAACGAAAATCCGCGTTTTCCCGTAAATCCCGGACTCGGCCCGTATAGTCAAATGTATACAAAGAAAGTACCCAGGGAGTAAACTCATTTCCCGAACGATTTTTTAAATTATTTTTTCACCACTAAAACGCATGAGACTTGTAGTTTTTAAAAATGTTTTCATTTTTGATGAGACGCTGAATAAAAGCAGTTTAATCGCCGGCAAACGAAAACCCGCGATTTCCCGTAAATCCCGGGGTTGGCCCGTATAGTCAAAAGTATACAAAGAAAGTACCCAGGGAATAAACTCTTTTCCCGAACGATTTTTTATTTTATTTTTTTACCACTAAACGCATGAGACTTGTAGTTTTAAAAAATATTTTCATATTTGATGGGACGCTGAATAAAAGAAGTTTAATCGCCGGCAAACCAAAATCCGCGATTTCCCGTAAATCCCGGACTCGGCCCGTATAGTCAAAAGTATAGAAAGAAAGTACCCAGGGTGTAAACTCATTTCCCGAACGATTTTTTATATTATTTTTTTACCACTAAACGCATTAGACTTGTAGTTTTCAAAAATATTTTCATATTTGATGGGACGCTGAATAAAAGAAGTTTAATCGCCAGCAAACGAAAACCCGCGATTTTCGTATAGTCAAAAGTATACAAAGAAAGTACCCAGGGAGTAAACTCATTTCCCGAACGATTTTTTAAATTATTTTTTCACCACTAAAACGCATGAGACTTGTAGTTTTCAAAAATGTTTTCATTTTTGATGAGACGCTGAATAAAAGCAGTTTAATCGCCGGCAAACGAAAATCCGCGTTTTCCCGTAAATCCCGGACTCGGCCCGTATAGTCAAAAGTATACAAATAAAGTACCCAGGGAGTAAACTCATTTCCCGAACGATTTTTTAAATTATTTTTTCACCACTAAAACGCATGAGACTTGTAGTTTTTAAAAATGTTTTCATTTTTGATGAGACGCTGAATAAAAGGAGTTTAATCGCCGGCAAACGAAAACCCTCGATTTCCCGTAAATCCCGGGGTTGGCCCGTATAGTCAAAAGTATACAAAGAAAGTACCCAGGGAGTAAACTCTTTTCCCGAACGATTTTTTATATTATTGTTTTACCACTAAACGCATGAGACTTGTAGTTTTCAAAAATATTTTCATATTTGATGGGACGCTGAATAAAAGAAGTTTAATCGCCGGCAAACCAAAATCCGCGATTTCCCGTAAATCCCGGACTAGGCCCGTATAGTCAAAAGTATACAAAGAAAGTACCCAGGGTGTAAACTCATTTCCCGAACGATTTTTTAAATTATTTTTTCACCACTAAAACGCATGAGACTTGTAGTTTTCAAAAATGTTTTCATTTTTGATGAGACGCTGAATAAAACCAGTTTAATCGCCGGCAAACGAAAATCCGCGATTTCCCGTAAATCCCGGACTCGGCCCGTATAGTCAAAAGTATACAAATAAAGTACCCAGGGAGTAAACTCATTTCCCGAACGATTTTTTAAATTATTTTTTCACCACTAAAACGCATGAGACTTGTAGTTTTAAAAAATGTTTTCATTTTTGATGAGACGCTTAATGAAAGAGGTTTAATCGCCGGCAAACCAAATCCCGCGTTTTCCCGTAAATCCGGGGCTTGGCCGTATAGTCGAATGTATACAAAGAAAGTACCCAGGGAGTAAACTCATTTCCCGAACGATTTTTTAAATTATTTTTTCAACACTAAAACGCATGAGACTTGTAGTTTTTAAAAATGTTTTCATTTTTGATGAGACGCTGAATAAAAGAAGTTTAATCGCCGGCAAACCAAAATCCGCGATTTCCCGTAAATCCCGGACTCGGCCCGTATAGTCAAAAGTATACAAAGAAAGTACCCAGGGTGTAAACTCATTTCCCCAACGATTTTTTATATTATTTTTTTACCACTAAACGCATGAGACTTGTAGTTTTCAAAAATATTTTCATATTTGATGGGACGCTGAATAAAAGAAGTTTAATCGCCAGCAAACGAAAACCCGCGATTTTCGTATAGTCAAAAGTATACAAAGAAAGTACCCAGGGAGTAAACTCATTTCCCGAACGATTTTTTAAATTATTTTTTCACCACTAAAACGCATGAGACTTGTAGTTTTTAAAAGTGTTTTCATTTTTGATGAGACGCTGAATAAAAGAAGTTTAATCGCCGGCAAACGAAAACCCGCGATTTCCCGTAAATCCCGGGCTTGGCCCGTATAGTCAAAAGTATACAAAGAAAGTACCCAGGGAGTAAACTCATTTCCCGAACGATTTTTTAAATTATTTTTTCACCACTAAAACGCATGAGACTTGTAGTTTTCAAAAATGTTTTCATTTTTGATGAGACGCTGAATAAAAGCAGTTTAATCGCCGGCAAACGAAAATCCGCGTTTTCCCGTAAATCCCGGACTCGGCCCATATAGTCAAAAGTATACAAATAAAGTACCCAGGGAGTAAAATCATTTCCCGAACGATTTTTTAAATTATTTTTTCACCACTAAAACGCATGAGACTTGTAGTTTTTAAAAATGTTTTCATTTTTGATGAGACGCTGAATAAAAGGAGTTTAATCGCCGGCAAACAAAAACCCTCGATTTCCCTTAAATCCCGGGGTTGGCCCGTATAGTCAAAAGTATACAAAGAAAGTACCCAGGGAGTAAAATCATTTCCCGAACGATTTTTTAAATTATTTTTTCACCACTAAAACGCATGAGACTTGTAGTTTTCAAAAATGTTTTCATTTTAGATGAGACGCTGAATAAAACCAGTTTAAGCGCCGGCAAACGAAAATCCGCGATTTCCCGTAAATCCCGGACTCGGCCCGTATAGTCAAAAGTATACAAATAAAGTACCCAGGGAGTAAACTCATTTCCCGAACGATTTTTTAAATTATTTTTTCACCACTAAAACGCATGAGACTTGTAGTTTTAAAAAATGTTTTCATTTTTGATGAGACGCTTAATGAAAGAGGTTTAATTGCCGGCAAACGAAATCCCGCGTTTTCCCGTAAATCCGGGCTTGGCCGTATAGTGGAATGTATACAAAGAAAGTACCCAGGGAGTAAACTCATTTCCCGAACGATTTTTTAAATTATTTTTTCAACACTAAAACGCATGAGACTTGTAGTTTTTAAAAATGTTTTCATTTTTGATGAGACGCTGAATAAAAGAAGTTTAATCGCCGGCAAACGAAAACCCGCGATTTCCCGTAAATCCCGGACTCGGCCCGTATAGTCAAAAGTATACAAAGAAAGTACCCAGGGAGTAAACTCTTTTCCCGAACGATTTTTTATGTTATTTTTTTACCACTAAACGCATGAGACTTGTAGTTTTCAAAAATATTTTCATATTTGATGGGACGCTGAATAAAAGAAGTTTAATCGCCGGCAAACCAAAATCCGCGATTTCCCGTAAATCCCGGACTGGGCCCGTATAGTCAAAAGTATACAAAGAAAGTACCCAGGGTGTAAACTCATTTCCCGAACGATTTTTTATATTATTTTTTTACCACTAAACGCATGAGACTTGTAGTTTTCAAAAATATTTTCATATTTGATGGGACGCTGAATAAAAGAAGTTTAATAGCCAGCAAACGAAAACCCGCGATTTTCGTATAGTCAAAAGTATACAAAGAAAGTACCCAGGGAGTAAACTCATTTCCCGAACGATTTTCTAAATTATTTTTTCACCACTAAAACGCATGAGACTTGTAGTTTTTAAAAGTGTTTTCATTTTTGATGAGACGCTGAATAAAAGAAGTTTAATCGCCGGCAAACGAAAACCCGCGATTTCCCGTAAATCCCGGGCTTGGCCCGTATAGTCAAAAGTATACAAAGAAAGTACCCAGGGAGTAAACTCATTTCCCGAACGATTTTTTAAATTATTTTTTCACCACTAAAACGCATGAGACTTGTAGTTTTCAAAAATGTTTTCATTTTTGATGAGACGCTGAATAAAAGAAGTTTAATCGCCGGCAAACGAAAACCCGCGATTTCCCGTAAATCCCGGGCTTGGCCCGTATAGTCAAAAGTATACAAAGAAAGTACCCAGGGAGTAAACTCAATTCCCGAACGATTTTTTATATTATTTTTTTACCACTAAACGCATGAGACTTGTAGTTTTCAAAAATATTTTCATATTTGATGGGACGCTGAATAAAAGAAGTTTAATCGCCAGCAAACGAAAACCCGCCATTTCCCGTAAATCCCGGCTTGGCCCGTATAGTCAAAAGTATACAAAGAAAGTACCCAGGGAGTAAACTCATTTCCCGAACGATTTTTTAAATTATTTTTTCACCACTAAAACGCATGAGACTTGTAGTTTTCAAAAATGTTTTCATTTTTGATGAGACGCTGAATAAAAGCAGTTTAATCGCCGGCAAACGAAAATCCGCGTTTTCCCGTAAATCCCGGACTCGGCCCGTATAGTCAAAAGTATACAAAGAAAGTACCCAGGGAGTAAACTCATTTCCCGAACGATTTTTTAAATTATTTTTTCACCACTAAAACGCATGAGACTTGTAGTTTTTAAAAATGTTTTCATTTTTGATGAGACGCTGAATAAAAGCAGTTTAATCGCCGGCAAACGAAAACCCGCGATTTCCCGTAAATCCCGGGGTTGGCCCGTATAGTCAAAAGTATACAAAGAAAGTACCCAGGGAGTAAACTCTTTTCCCGAACGATTTTTTATATTATTTTTTTACCACTAAACGCATGAGACTTGTAGTTTTAAAAAATATTTTCATATTTGATGGGACGCTGAATAAAAGAAGTTTAATCGCCGGCAAACCAAAATCCGCGATTTCCCGTAAATCCCGGACTCGGCCCGTATAGTCAAAAGTATACAAAGAAAGTACCCAGGGTGTAAACTCATTTCCCGAACGATTTTTTATATTATTTTTTTACCACTAAACGCATGAGACTTGTAGTTTTCAAAAATATTTTCATATTTGATGGGACGCTGAATAAAAGAAGTTTAATCGCCAGCAAACGAAAACCCGCGATTTTCGTATAGTCAAAAGTATACAAAGAAAGTACCCAGGGAGTAAACTCATTTCCCGAACGATTTTTTAAATTATTTTTTCACAACTAAAACGCATGAGACTTGTAGTTTTCAAAAATGTTTTCATTTTTGATGAGACGCTGAATAAAAGCAGTTTAATCGCCGGCAAACGAAAATCCGCGTTTTCCCGTAAATCCCGGGGTTGGCCCGTATAGTCAAAAGTATACAAAGAAAGTACCCAGGGAGTAAACTCTTTTCCCGAACGATTTTTTATATTATTTTTTTACCACTAAACGCATGAGACTTGTAGTTTTAAAAAATATTTTCATATTTGATGGGACGCTGAATAAAAGAAGTTTAATCGCCGGCAAACCAAAATCCGCGATTTCCCGTAAATCCCGGACTCGGCCCGTATAGTCAAAAGTATACAAAGAAAGTACCCAGGGTGTAAACTCATTTCCCGAACGATTTTTTATATTATTTTTTTACCACTAAACGCATGAGACTTGTAGTTTTCAAAAATATTTTCATATTTGATGGGACGCTGAATAAAAGAAGTTTAATCGCCAGCAAACGAAAACCCGCGATTTTCGTATAGTCAAAAGTATACAAAGAAAGTACCCAGGGAGTAAACTCATTTCCCGAACGATTTTTTAAATTATTTTTTCACCACTAAAACGCATGAGACTTGTAGTTTTCAAAAATGTTTTCATTTTTGATGAGACGCTGAATAAAAGCAGTTTAATCGCCGGCAAACGAAAATCCGCGTTTTCCCGTAAATCCCGGACTCGGCCCGTATAGTCAAAAGTATACAAAGAAAGTACCCAGGGAGTAAACTCATTTCCCGAACGATTTTTTAAATTATTTTTTCACCACTAAAACGCATGAGACTTGTAGTTTTTAAAAATGTTTTCATTTTTGATGAGACGCTGAATAAAAGCAGTTCAATCGCCGGCAAACGAAAACCCGCGATTTCCCGTAAATCCCGGGGTTGGCCCGTATAGTCAAAAGTATACAAAGAAAGTACCCAGGGAGTAAACTCTTTTCCCGAACGATTTTTTATATTATTTTTTTACCACTAAACGCATGAGACTTGTAGTTTTAAAAAATATTTTCATATTTGATGGGACGCTGAATAAAAGAAGTTTAATCGCCGGCAAACCAAAATCCGCGATTTCCCGTAAATCCCGGACTCGGCCCGTATAGTCAAAAGTATACAAAGAAAGTACCCAGGGTGTAAACTCATTTCCCGAACGATTTTTTATATTATTTTTTTACCACTAAACGCATGAGACTTGTAGTTTTCAAAAATATTTTCATATTTGATGGGACGCTGAATAAAAGAAGTTTAATCGCCAGCAAACGAAAACCCGCGATTTTCGTATAGTGAAAAGTATACAAAGAAAGTACCCAGGGAGTAAACTCATTTCCCGAACGATTTTTTATATTATTTTTTTACCACTAAACGCATGAGACTTGTAGTTTTCAAAAATATTTTCATATTTGATGGGACGCTGAATAAAAGAAGTTTAATCGCCAGCAAACGAAAACACGCCATTTCCCGTAAATCCCGGCTTGGCCCGTATAGTCAAAAGTATACAAAGAAAGTACCCAGGGAGTAAACTCATTTCCCGAACGATTTTTTAAATTATTTTTTCACCACTAAAACGCATGAGACTTGTAGTTTTCAAAAATGTTTTCATTTTTGATGAGACGCTGAATAAAAGCAGTTTAATCGCCGGCAAACGAAAATCCGCGTTTTCCCGTAAATCCCGGACTCGGCCCGTATAGTCAAAAGTATACAAAGAAAGTACCCAGGGAGTAAACTCGTTTCCCGAACGATTTTTTAAATTATTTTTTCACCACTAAAACGCATGAGACTTGTAGTTTTTAAAAATGTTTTCATTTTTGATGAGACGCTGAATAAAAGCAGTTTAATCGCCGGCAAACGAAAACCCGCGATTTCCCGTAAATCCCGGGGTTGGCCCGTATAGTCAAAAGTATACAAAGAAAGTACCCAGGGAGTAAACTCTTTTCCCGAACGATTTTTTATATTATTTTTTTACCACTAAACGCATGAGACTTGTAGTTTTAAAAAATATTTTCATATTTGATGGGACGCTGAATAAAAGAAGTTTAATCGCCGGCAAACCAAAATCCGCGATTTCCCGTAAATCCCGGACTCGGCCCGTATAGTCAAAAGTATACAAAGAAAGTACCCAGGGAGTAAACTCATTTCCCGAACGATTTTTTAAATTATTTTTTCACCACTAAAACGCATGAGACTTGTAGTTTTAAAAAATATTTTCATATTTGATGGGACGCTGAATAAAAGAAGTTTAATCGCCGGCAAACCAAAATCCGCGATTTCCCGTAAATCCCGGACTCGGCCCGTATAGTCAAAAGTATACAAAGAAAGTACCCAGGGTGTAAACTCATTTCCCGAACGATTTTTTATATTATTTTTTTACCACTAAACGCATGAGACTTGTAGTTTTCAAAAATATTTTCATATTTGATGGGACGCTGAATAAAAGAAGTTTAATCGCCAGCAAACGAAAACCCGCGATTTTCGTATAGTCAAAAGTATACAAAGAAAGTACCCAGGGAGTAAACTCATTTCCCGAACGATTTTTTAAATTATTTTTTCACCACTAAAACGCATGAGACTTGTAGTTTTCAAAAATGTTTTCATTTTTGATGAGACGCTGAATAAAAGCAGTTTAATCGCCGGCAAACGAAAATCCGCGTTTTCCCGTAAATCCCGGGGTTGGCCCGTATAGTCAAAAGTATACAAAGAAAGTACCCAGGGAGTAAACTCTTTTCCCGAACGATTTTTTATATTATTTTTTTACCACTAAACGCATGAGACTTGTAGTTTTAAAAAATATTTTCATATTTGATGGGACGCTGAATAAAAGAAGTTTAATCGCCGGCAAACCAAAATCCGCGATTTCCCGTAAATCCCGGACTCGGCCCGTATAGTCAAAAGTATACAAAGAAAGTACCCAGGGTGTAAACTCATTTCCCGAACGATTTTTTATATTATTTTTTTACCACTAAACGCATGAGACTTGTAGTTTTCAAAAATATTTTCATATTTGATGGGACGCTGAATAAAAGAAGTTTAATCGCCAGCAAACGAAAACCCGCGATTTTCGTATAGTCAAAAGTATACAAAGAAAGTACCCAGGGAGTAAACTCATTTCCCGAACGATTTTTTAAATTATTTTTTCACCACTAAAACGCATGAGACTTGTAGTTTTCAAAAATGTTTTCATTTTTGATGAGACGCTGAATAAAAGCAGTTTAATCGCCGGCAAACGAAAATCCGCGTTTTCCCGTAAATCCCGGACTCGGCCCGTATAGTCAAAAGTATACAAAGAAAGTACCCAGGGAGTAAACTCATTTCCCGAACGATTTTTTAAATTATTTTTTCACCACTAAAACGCATGAGACTTGTAGTTTTTATAAATGTTTTCATTTTTGATGAGACGCTGAATAAAAGCAGTTTAATCGCCGGCAAACGAAAACCCGCGATTTCCCGTAAATCCCGGGGTTGGCCCGTATAGTCAAAAGTATACAAAGAAAGTACCCAGGGAGTAAACTCTTTTCCCGAACGATTTTTTATATTATTTTTTTACCACTAAACGCATGAGACTTGTAGTTTTAAAAAATATTTTCATATTTGATGGGACGCTGAATAAAAGAAGTTTAATCGCCGGCAAACCAAAATCCGCGATTTCCCGTAAATCCCGGACTCGGCCCGTATAGTCAAAAGTATACAAAGAAAGTACCCAGGGTGTAAACTCATTTCCCGAACGATTTTTTATATTATTTTTTTACCACTAAACGCATGAGACTTGTAGTTTTCAAAAATATTTTCATATTTGATGGGACGCTGAATAAAAGAAGTTTAATCGCCAGCAAACGAAAACCCGCGATTTTCGTATAGTGAAAAGTATACAAAGAAAGTACCCAGGGAGTAAACTCTTTTCCCGAACGATTTTTTATATTATTTTGTTACCACTAAACGCATGAGACTTGTAGTTTTAAAAAATATTTTCATATTTGATGGGACGCTGAATAAAAGAAGTTTAATCGCCGGCAAACCAAAATCCGCGATTTCCCGTAAATCCCGGACTCGGCCCGTATAGTCAAAAGTATACAAAGAAAGTACCCAGGGTGTAAACTCATTTCCCGAACGATTTTTTATATTATTTTTTTACCACTAAACGCATGAGACTTGTAGTTTTCAAAAATATTTTCATATTTGATGGGACGCTGAATAAAAGAAGTTTAATCGCCAGCAAACGAAAACCCGCGATTTTCGTATAGTGAAAAGTATACAAAGAAAGTACCCAGGGAGTAAACTCATTTCCCGAACAATTTTTTAAATTATTTTTTCACCACTAAAACGCATGAGACTTGTAGTTTTAAAAAATGTTTTCATTTTTGATGAGACGCTTAATGAAAGAGGTTTAATTGCCGGCAAACAAAATCCCGCGTTTTCCCGTAAATCCGGGGCTTGGCCGTATAGTCGAATGTATACAAAGAAAGTACCCAGGGAGTAAACTCATTTCCCGAACGATTTTTTAAATTATTTTTTCACCACTAAAACGCATGAGACTTGTAGTTTTTTAAAATGTGTACATTTTTGATAAGACGCTGAATAAAAGAAGTTTAATCGCCGGCAAACGAAAACCCGCGATTTCCCGTAAATCCCGGCTTGGCCCGTATAGTCAAAAGTATACAAAGAAAGTACCCAGGGAGTAAACTCATTTCCCGAACGATTTTTTAAATTATTTTTTCACCACTAAAACGCATGAGACTTGTAGTTTTCAAAAATGTTTTTATTTTTGATGAGACGCTGAATAAAAGAAGTTTAATCGCTGGCAAACGAAAACCCGCGATTTCCCGTAAATCCCGGCTTGGCCCGTATAGTCAAAAGTATACAAAGAAAGTACCCAGGGAGTAAACTCATTTCCCGAACGATTTTTTAAATTATTTTTTCACCACTAAAACGCATGAGACTTGTAGTTTTCAAAAATGTTTTCATTTTTGATGAGACGCTGAATAAAAGAAGTTTAATCGCTGGCAAACGAAAACCCGCGATTTCCCGTAAATCCCGGGCTTGGCACGTATAGTCGAATGTATACAAAGAAAGTACCCTGTGAGTAAACTCATTTCCAGAACGATTTTTTAAATTATTTTTTCACCACTAAAGCCCATGAGACTTGTAGTTTTTAAAAATGTTTTCATTTTTGATGAAACGCTGAATAAAAGAAGTTTAATCGCCGGCAAACGAAAACCCGCGATTTCCCGTAAATCCCGGCTTGGCCCGTATAGTCAAAAGTATACAAAGAAAGTACCCAGGGAGTAAAATCATTTCCCGAACGATTTTTTAAACTATTTTTTCACCACTAAAACGCATAAGACTTGTAGTTTTTAAAAATGTTTTCATTTTTGATGAGACGCTGAATAAAAGAAGTTTAATCGCCGGCAAACGAAAACCCGCGATTTCCCGTAAATCCCGGGCTTGGCCCGTATAGTCGAATGTATACAAAGAAAGTACCCTGTGAGTAAACTCATTTTCAGAACGATTTTTTAAATTATTTTTTCACCACTAAAACGCATAAGACTTGTAGTTTTCAAAAATGTTTTCATTTTTGATGACACGCTGAATAAAAGAAGTTTAATCGCCGGCAAACGAAATCCCGCGATTTCCCGTAAATCCCGACTTGGCCCGTATAGTCAAAAGTATACAAAGAAAGTACCCAGGGAGTAAACTCATTTCCCGAACGATTTTTTAAATTATTTTTTCACCACTAAAACACATGAGACTTGTAGTTTTCAAAAATGTTTTCATTTTTGATGAGACGCTGAATAAAAGAAGTTTAATCGCTGGCAAACGAAAACCCGCGATTTCCCGTAAATCCCGGGCTTCGCACGTATAGTCGAATGTATACAAAGAAAGTACCCTGTGAGTAAACTCATTTCCAGAACGATTTTTTAAATTATTTTTTCACCACTAAAGCCCATGAGACTTGTAGTTTTTAAAAATGTTTTCATTTTTGATGAAACGCTGAATAAAAGAAGTTTAATCGCCGGCAAACGAAAACCCGCGATTTCCCGTAAATCCCGGCTTGGCCCGTATAGTCAAAAGTATACAAAGAAAGTACCCAGGGAGTAAACTTATTTCCCGAACGATTTTTTAAATTATTTTTTCACCACTAAAACGCATGAGACTTGTAGTTTTCAAAAATGTTTTTATTTTTGATGAGACGCTGAATAAAAGAAGTTTAATCGCTGGCAAACGAAAACCCGCGATTTCCCGTAAATCCCGGCTTGGCCCGTATAGTCAAAAGTATACAAAGAAAGTACCCAGGGAGTAAACTCATTTCCCGAACGATTTTTTAAATTATTTTTTCACCACTAAAACGCATGAGACTTGTAGTTTTCAAAAATGTTTTCATTTTTGATGAGACGCTGAATAAAAGAAGTTTAATCGCTGGAGAACGAAAACCCGCGATTTCCCGTAAATCCCGGGCTTGGCACGTATAGTCGAATGTATACAAAGAAAGTACCCTGTGAGTAAACTCATTTCCAGAACGATTTTTTAAATTATTTTTTCACCACTAAAGCCCATGAGACTTGTAGTTTTTAAAAATGTTTTCATTTTTGATGAAACGCTGAATAAAAGAAGTTTAATCGCCGGCAAACGAAAACCCGCGATTTCCCGTAAATCCCGGCTTGGCCCGTATAGTCAAAAGTATACAAAGAAAGTACCCAGGGAGTAAAATCATTTCCCGAACGATTTTTTAAATTATTTTTTCACCACTAAAACGCATAAGACTTGTAGTTTTTAAAAATGTTTTCATTTTTGATGAGACGCTGAATAAAAGAAGTTTAATCGCCGGCAAACGAAAACCCGCGATTTCCCGTAAATCCCGGGCTTGGCCCGTATAGTCGAATGTATACAAAGAAAGTACCCTGTGAGTAAACTCATTTTCAGAACGATTTTTTAAATTATTTTTTCACCACTAAAACGCATAAGACTTGTAGTTTTCAAAAATGTTTTCATTTTTGATGACACGCTGAATAAAAGAAGTTTAATCGCCGGCAAACGAAATCCCGCGATTTCCCGTAAATCCCGACTTGGCCCGTATAGTCAAAAGTATACAAAGAAAGTACCCAGGCAGTAAACTCATTTCCCGAACGATTTTTTAAATTATTTTTTCACCACTAAAACACATGAGACTTGTAGTTTTCAAAAATGTTTTCATTTTTGATGAGACGCTGAATAAAAGAAGTTTAATCGCCGGCAAACGAAAACACGCGATTTCCCGTAAATCCCGGGCTTGGCACGTATAGTCGAATGTATACAAAGAAAGTACCCTGTGAGTAAACTCATTTCCAGAACGATTTTTTAAATTATTTTTTCACCACTAAAACGCATAAGACTTGTAGTTTTTAAAAATGTTTTCATTTTTGATGAGACGCTGAATAAAAGAAGTTTAATCGCCGGCAAACGAAAACCCGCGATTTCCCGTAAATCCCGGCTTGTCCCGTATAGTCAAAAGTATACAAAGAAAGTACCCAGGGAGTAAAATCATTTCCCGAACGATTTTTTAAATTATTTTTTCACCACTAAAACGCATGAGACTTGTAGTTTTCAAAAATGTTTTCATTTTTGATGAGACGCAGAATAAAAACAGTTTAATCGCCGGCAAACGAAAACCCGCGATTTCTCGTAAATCCCGGGCTTGGCACGTATAGTCGAATGTATACAAAGAAAGTACCCTGTGAGTAAACTCATTTCCAGAACGATTTTTTAAATTATTTTTTCGCCACTAATACGCATAAGACTTGTAGTTTTTAAAAATGTTTTCATTTTTGATGAGACGCTGAATAAAAGAAGTTTAATCGCCGGGAAACGAAAAACCGCGATATCCCGTAAATCCCGGCTTGGCCCGTATAGTCAAAAGTATACAAAGAAAGTACCCAGGGAGTAAACTCATTTCCCGAACGATTTTTTAAATTATTTTTTCACCACTAAAACGCATGAGACTTGTAGTTTTCAAAAATGTTTTCATTTTTGATGAGACGCTGAATAAAAGAAGTTTAATCGCTGGCAAACGAAAACCCGCGATTTCCCGTAAATCCCGGCTTGGCCCGTTTAGTCAAAAGTATACAAAGAAAGTACCCAGGGAGTAAACTCATTTCCCGAAGGATTTTTTAAATTATTTTTTCACCACTAAAACGCATGAGACTTGTAGTTTTCAAAAGTGTTTTCATTTTTGATGAGACGCTGAATAAAAGAAGTTTAATCGCTGGCAAACGAAAACCCGCGATTTCCCGTAAATCCCGGGCTTGGCACGTATAGTCGAATGTATACAAAGAAAGTACCCTGTGAGTAAACTCATTTCCAGAACGATTTTTTAAATTATTTTTTCACCACTAAAGCCCATGAGACTTGTAGTTTTTAAAAATGTTTTCATTTTTGATGAGACGCTGAATAAAAGAAGTTTAATCGCCGGCAAACGAAAACCCGCGATTTCCCGTAAATCCCGGCTTGGCCCGTATAGTCAAAAGTATACAAAGAAAGTACCCAGGGAGTAAAATCATTTCCCGAACGATTTTTTAAATTATTTTTTCACCACTAAAACGCATAAGACTTGTAGTTTTTAAAAATGTTTTCATTTTTGATGGGACGCTGAATAAAAGAAGTTTAATCGCCGGCAAACGAAAACCCGCGATTTCCCGTAAATCCTGGCTTGGCCCGTATAGTCAAAATATACAAAGAAAGTACCCAGGGAGTAAAATCATTTCCGGAACGATTTTTTAATTTATTTTTTCACCACTAAAACGCATGAGACTTGTAGTTTTCAAAAATGCTTTCATTTTTGATGAGACGCTGAATAAAAGCAGTTTAATTGCCGGCAAACGAAAATCCGCGATTTCCCGTAAATCCCGGACTCGGCCCGTATAGTCAAAAGTATACAAAAAAAGTACCCAGGGAGTAAAATCATTTCCGGAACGATTTTTTAAATTATTTTTTCACCACTAAAACGCATGAGACTTGTAGTTTTCAAAAATGTTTTCATTTTTGATGAGACGCTGAATAAAAGCAGTTTAATCGCCGGCAAACGAAAATCCGCGATTTCCCGTAAATCCCGGACTCGGCCCGTATAGTCAAAAGTATACAAATAAAGTACCCAGGGAGTAAACTCATTTCCCGAACGATTTTTTAAATTATTTTTTTACCACTAAAACGCATGAGACTTGTAGTTTTTAAAAATGTTTTCATTTTTGATGAGACGCTGAATAAAAGAAGTTTAATCGCCGGCAAACGAAAACCCGCGATTTCCCGTAAATCCCGGGCTTGGCCCGTATAGTCAAAAGTATACAAAGAAAGTACCCAGGGAGTAAACTCTTTTCCCGAACGATTTTTTATATTATTTTTTTACCACTAAACGCATGAGACTTGTAGTTTTCAAAAATATTTTCATATTTGATGGGACGCTGAATGAAAGAAGTTTAATCGCCGGCAAACGAAAATCCGCGATTTCCCGTAAATCCCGGACTCGGCCCGTATAGTCAAAAGTATACAAAGAAAGTACCCAGGGAGTAAATTCATTTCCCGATCGATTTTTTAAATTATTTTTTCACCACTAAAACGCATAAGACTTGTAGTTTTCAAAAATGTTTACATTTTTGATGAGACGCTGAATAAAAGAAGTTTAATCGCCGGCAAACGAAAACCCGCGATTTCCCGTAAATCCCGGGCTTGGCACGTATAATCGAATGTATAAAAAGAAAGTACCCTGTGAGTAAACTCATTTCCAGAACGATTTTGTAAATTATTTTTTCACCACTAAAGCCCACGAGACTTGTAGTTTTTAAAAATGTTTTCATTTTTGATGAGACGCTGAATAAAAGAAGTTTAATCGCCGGCAAACGAAAACCCGCGATTTCCCGTAAATCCCGGCTTGGCCCGTATAGTCAAAAGTATACAAAGAAAGTACCCAAGGAGTAAAATAATTTCACGAACGATTTTTTAAATTATTTTTTCACCACTAAAACGCATAAGACTTGTAGTTTTTAAAAATGTTTTCATTTTTGATGAGACGCTTAATAGAAGAAGTTTAATCGCCAGCAAACGAAAACCCGCGATTTCCCGTAAATCCCGGGCTTGGCCCGTATAGTCGAATGTATACAAAGAAAGTACCCTGTGAGTAAACTCATTTTCAGAACGATTTTTTAAATTATTTTTTCACCACTAAAACGCATAAGACTTGTAGTTTTCAAAAATGTTTTCATTTTTGATGACACGCTGAATAAAAGAAGTTTAATCGCCGGCAAACGAAATCCCGCGATTTCCCGTAAATCCCGACTTGGCCCGTATAGTCAAAAGTATACAAAGAAAGTACCCAGGCAGTAAACTCATTTCCCGAACGATTTTTTAAATTATTTTTTCACCACTAAAACACATGAGACTTGTAGTTTTCAAAAATGTTTTCATTTTTGATGAGACGCTGAATAAAAGAAGTTTAATCGCCGGCAAACGAAAACACGCGATTTCCCGTAAATCCCGGGCTTGGCACGTATAGTCGAATGTATACAAAGAAAGTACCCTGTGAGTAAACTCATTTCCAGAACGATTTTTTAAATTATTTTTTCACCACTAAAACGCATAAGACTTGTAGTTTTTAAAAATGTTTTCATTTTTGATGAGACGCTGAATAAAAGAAGTTTAATCGCCGGCAAACGAAAACCCGCGATTTCCCGTAAATCCCGGCTTGTCCCGTATAGTCAAAAGTATACAAAGAAAGTACCCAGGGAGTAAAATCATTTCCCGAACGATTTTTTAAATTATTTTTTCACCACTAAAACGCATGAGACTTGTAGTTTTCAAAAATGTTTTCATTTTTGATGAGACGCAGAATAAAAACAGTTTAATCGCCGGCAAACGAAAACCCGCGATTTCTCGTAAATCCCGGGCTTGGCACGTATAGTCGAATGTATACAAAGAAAGTACCCTGTGAGTAAACTCATTTCCAGAACGATTTTTTAAATTATTTTTTCGCCACTAATACGCATAAGACTTGTAGTTTTTAAAAATGTTTTCATTTTTGATGAGACGCTGAATAAAAGAAGTTTAATCGCCGGGAAACGAAAAACCGCGATATCCCGTAAATCCCGGCTTGGCCCGTATAGTCAAAAGTATACAAAGAAAGTACCCAGGGAGTAAACTCATTTCCCGAACGATTTTTTAAATTATTTTTTCACCACTAAAACGCATGAGACTTGTAGTTTTCAAAAATGTTTTCATTTTTGATGAGACGCTGAATAAAAGAAGTTTAATCGCTGGCAAACGAAAACCCGCGATTTCCCGTAAATCCCGGCTTGGCCCGTTTAGTCAAAAGTATACAAAGAAAGTACCCAGGGAGTAAACTCATTTCCCGAAGGATTTTTTAAATTATTTTTTCACCACTAAAACGCATGAGACTTGTAGTTTTCAAAAATGTTTTCATTTTTGATGAGACGCTGAATAAAAGAAGTTTAATCGCTGGCAAACGAAAACCCGCGATTTCCCGTAAATCCCGGGCTTGGCACGTATAGTCGAATGTATACAAAGAAAGTACCCAGGGAGTAAAATCATTTCCGGAACGATTTTTTAATTTATTTTTTCACCACTAAAACGCATGAGACTTGTAGTTTTCAAAAATGCTTTCATTTTTGATGAGACGCTGAATAAAAGCAGTTTAATTGCCGGCAAACGAAAATCCGCGATTTCCCGTAAATCCCGGACTCGGCCCGTATAGTCAAAAGTATACAAAAAAAGTACCCAGGGAGTAAAATCATTTCCGGAACGATTTTTTAAATTATTTTTTCACCACTAAAACGCATGAGACTTGTAGTTTTCAAAAATGTTTTTATTTTTGATGAGACGCTGAATAAAAGCAGTTTAATCGCCGGCAAACGAAAATCCGCGATTTCCCGTAAATCCCGGACTCGGCCCGTATAGTCAAAAGTATACAAATAAAGTACCCAGGGAGTAAACTCATTTCCCGAACGATTTTTTAAATTATTTTTTTACCACTAAAACGCATGAGACTTGTAGTTTTTAAAAATGTTTTCATTTTTGATGAGACGCTGAATAAAAGAAGTTTAATCGCCGGCAAACGAAAACCCGCGATTTCCCGTAAATCCCGGGCTTGGCCCGTATAGTCAAAGGTATACAAAGAAAGTACCCAGGGAGTAAACTCTTTTCCCGAACGATTTTTTATATTATTTTTTTACCACTAAACGCATGAGACTTGTAGTTTTCAAAAATATTTTCATATTTGATGGGACGCTGAATGAAAGAAGTTTAATCGCCGGCAAACGAAAATCCGCGATTTCCCGTAAATCCCGGACTCGGCCCGTATAGTCAAAAGTATACAAAGAAAGTACCCAGGGAGTAAACTCATTTCCCGATCGATTTTTTAAATTATTTTTTCACCACTAAAACGCATAAGACTTGTAGTTTTCAAAAATGTTTACATTTTTGATGAGACGCTGAATAAAAGAAGTTTAATCGCCGGCAAACGAAAACCCGCGATTTCCCGTAAATCCCGGGCTTGGCACGTATAATCGAATGTATAAAAAGAAAGTACCCTGTGAGTAAACTCATTTCCAGAACGATTTTGTAAATTATTTTTTCACCACTAAAGCCCATGAGACTTGTAGTTTTTAAAAATGTTTTCATTTTTGATGAGACTCTGAATAAAAGAAGTTTAATCGCCGGCAAACGAAAACCCGCGATTTCCCGTAAATCCCGGCTTGGCCCGTATAGTCAAAAGTATACAAAGAAAGTACCCAAGGAGTAAAATCATTTCACGAACGATTTTTTAAATTATTTTTTCACCACTAAAACGCATAAGACTTGTAGTTTTTAAAAATGTTTTCATTTTTGATGAGACGCTTAATAGAAGAAGTTTAATCGCCGGCAAACGAAAACCCGCGATTTCCCGTAAATCCCGGGCTTGGCCCGTATAGTCGAATGTATACAAAGAAAGTACCCTGTGAGTAAACTCATTTCCAAAACGATTTTTTAAATTATTTTTTCACCACTAAAACGCATAAGACTTGTAGTTTTGAAAAACATTTTCATTTTTGATGAGACGCTGAATAAAAGAAGTTTAATCGCCGGCAAACGAAAAACCGCGATTTCCCGTAAATCTCGGCTTGGCCCGTATAGTCAAAAGTATACAAAGAAAGTACCCAGGGAGTAAACTCATTTCCCAAACGATTTTCTAAATTTATATTTTACCACTAAAGCCCATGAGACTTGTAGTTTTTAAAAATGTTTCATTTTTGATGAGACGCTAAATAAAAGAAGTTTAATCGCCGGCAAACGAAAACCCGCGATTTCCCGTAAATCCCGGTCTCGGCCCGTATAGTCAAAAGTATACAAGGAAAGTACCCAGTGAGTAAACTCATTTCCCTAACGAATTTTTAAATTATTTTTTCACCACTAAAACGCATGAGACTTGTAGTTTTCAAAAATGTTTTCATTTTTGATGAGACGCTGAATAAAAGCAGTTTAATCGCCGGCAAACGAAAACCTGCGATTTCCCGTAAATCTCGGACTCGGCCCGTATAGTCAAAAGTATACAAAGAAAGTACCCAGGGTGTAAACTCATTTCCCGAACGATTTTTTAAATTATTTTTTCACCACTAAAACGCATGAGACTTGTAGTTTTCAAAAATGTTTTCATTTTTGATGAGACGCTGAATAAAAGAAGTTTAATCGCCGGCAAACGAAAACCTGCGATTTCCCGTAAATCCCGGACTCGGCCCGTATAGTCAAAAGTACACAAAGAAAGTACCCAGGGAGTAAACTCATTTCCCGAACGATTTTTTAAATTAATATTTCACCACTAAAGCCCATGACACTTGTAGTATTTAAAAATATTTTCATTTTTAATGAGACGCTGAATAAAAGAAGTTTAATCGCCGGCAAACGAAAACCCGCGACTTCCCGTAAATCCCGGACTCGACCCGCATAGTCAAAAGTATACAAAGAAAGTACCCAGGGAGTAAACTCATTTGCCGAACGATTTTTTAAATTATTTTTTCACCACTAAAACGCATGAGACTTGTAGTTTTCAAAAATGTTTTCATTTTTGATGAGACGCTGAATAAAAGAAGTTTAATCTCCAGCAAACGAAAACCTGCGATTTGTCGTAAATCCCGGACTCGGCCCGTATAGTCAAAAGTATACAAAGAAAGTACCCAGGGAGTAAACTCATTTCCCAAACGATTTTTTAAATTATTATTTCACCACTAAAGCCCATGAGACTTGTAGTTTTGAAAAACATTTTCATTTTTGATGAGACGCTGAATAAAAGAAGTTTAATCGCCGGCAAACGAAAACCCGCGATTTCCCGTAAATCTCGGCTTGGCCCGTATAGTCAAAAGTATACAAAGAAAGTACCCAGGGAGTAAACTCATTTCCCAAACGATTTTCTAAATTTATATTTTACCACTAAAGCCCATGAGACTTGTAGTTTTTAAAAATGTTTTCATTTTTGATGAGACGCTAAATAAAAGAAGTTTAATCGCCGGCAAACAAAAACAAACGATTTCCCGTAAATCCCGGTCTCGGCCCGTATAGTCAAAAGTATACAAGGAAAGTACCCAGTGAGTAAACTCATTTCCCTAACGAATTTTTAAATTATTTTTTCACCACTAAAACGCATGAGACTTGTAGTTTTCAAAAATGTTTTCATTTTTGATGAGACGCTGAATAAAAGCAGTTTAATCGCCGGCAAACGAAAACCTGCGATTTCCCGTAAATCCCGGACTCGGCCCGTATAGTCAAAAGTATACAAAGAAAGTACCCAGGGTGTAAACTCATTTCACGAACGATTTTTTAAATTATTTTTTCACCACTAAAACGCATGAGACTTGTAGTTTTCAAAAATGTTTTCATTTTTGATGAGACGCTGAATAAAAGAAGTTTAATCGCCGGCAAACGAAAACCTGCGATTTCCCGTAAATCCCGGACTCGGCCCGTATAGTCAAAAGTACACAAAGAAAGTACCCAGGGAGTAAACTCATTTCCCGAACGATTTTTTAAATTAATATTTCACCACTAAAGCCCATGACACTTGTAGTATTTAAAAATATTTTCATTTTTAATGAGACGCTGAATAAAAGAAGTTTAATCGCCGGCAAACGAAAACCCGCGACTTCCCGTAAATCCCGGACTCGACCCGCATAGTCAAAAGTATACAAAGAAAGTACCCAGGGAGTAAACTCATTTGCCCAACAATTTTTTAAATTATTTTTTCACCACTAAAACGCATGAGACTTGTAGTTTTCAAAAATGTTTTCATTTTTGATGAGACGCTGAATAAAAGAAGTTTAATCTCCAGCAAACGAAAACCTGCGATTTCCCGTAAATCCCGGACTCGGCCCGTATAGTCAAAAGTATACAAAGAAAGTACCCGGGGTGTAAACTCATTTCCCGAACGATTTTTTAAATTATTATTTCACCACTAAAGCCCATTAGACTTGTAGTTTTTAAAAATGTTTTCATTTTTGATGAGACGCTTAATGAAAGAGGTTTAATCGCCGGCAAACGAAATCCCGCGATTTCCCGTAAATCCCGGGTTAGCCCGTATAGTCGAATGTATACAAAGAAAGTACCCAGGAAGTAAAGTCATTTCCCGAACGATTTTTTAATTTTTTTTTCACCACTAAAACGCATGAGACTTGTAGTTTTCAAAAATGTTTTCATTTCTGATGAGACACTGAATAAAAGAAGTTTAATCGCCGGCAAACGAAAACCCGCGATTTCCCGTAAATCCCGGGCTTGGCCCGTATAGTCAAAAGTATACAAAGACAGTACCCAGGGAGTAAACTCATTTCCCGAACGATTTTTTAAATTATTATTTCACCACTAATGCCCATGAGACTTGTAGTTTTTAAAAATGTTTTCATTTTTGATGAGACGCTTAATGAAAGAGGTTTAATCGCCGGCAAACGAATACCCGCGATTTCCCGTAAATCCCGGACTCTGCCCGTATAGTCAAAAGTATACAAAGAAAGTACCCGGGGTGTAAACTCATTTCCCGAACAATTTTTTAAATTATTATTTCACCACTAAAGCCCATGAGACTTGTAGTTTTTAAAAATGTTTTCATTTTTGATGAGACGCTTAATGAAAGAGGTTTAATCGCCGGCAAACGAAATCCCGCGATTTCCCGTAAATCCCGGGCTTGGCCCGTATAGTCGAATGTATACAAAGAAAGTACCAAGGAAGTAAACTCATTTCCCGAACGATTTTTTAAATTTTTTTTTCACCACTAAAACGCATGAGACTTGTAGTTTTTAAAAATGTTTTTATTTTTGATGAGACGCTGAATAAAAGAAGTTTAATCGCCGGCAAACGAATACCCGCGATTTCCCGTAAATCCCGGACTCGGCCCGTATAGTCAAAAGTATACAAAGAAAGTACCCAGGGAGTAAACTCATTTCCCGAGCGATTTTTTAAATTATTATTTCACCACTAAAGCCCATGAGACTTGTAGTTTTTAAAAATGTTTTCATTTTTGATGAGACGCTTAATAAAAGAGGTTTAATCGCCGGCAAACGAAAACCTGCGATTTCCCGTAAATCCCGGACTCGGCCCGTATAGTCAAAAGTAAACAAAGAAAGTACCCTGTAAGTAAGCTAATTTCCCAAACGATTTTTTGAATTATTATTTCACCACTAAAACCCATAAGACTTGTAGTTTTTAAAAATGTTTTCATTTTTGATGAGACGCTGAATAAAAGAAGTTTAATCGCCGGCAAACGAAAACCTGTGATTTCCCGTAAATCCCGGACTCGGCCAGTATAGTGAAAAGTATACAAGGAAAGTACCCAGTGAGTAAACTCATTTCCCGAACGATTTTTTAATTTATTTTTTCACCACTAAAACGCATGAGACTTGTAGTTTTCAAAAATGTTGTCATTTTTGATGAGACGCTGAATAAAAGCAGTTTAATCGCCGGCAAACGAAAACCTGCGATTTCCCGTAAATCCCGGACTCGGCCCGTATAGTCAAAAGTATACAAAGAAAGTACCCAGGGTATAAACTCATTTCCCGAACGATTTTTTAAATTATTTTTTCACCACTAAAACGCATGAGACTTGTAGTTTTCAAAAATGTTTTCATTTTTGATGAGACGCTGAATAAAAGAAGTTTAATCGCCGGCAAACGAAAAACTGCGATTTCCCGTAAATCCCGGACTCGGCCCGTATAGTCAAAAGTATACAAAGAAAGTATCCAGGGAGTAAACGCATTTCCCGAACGATTTTTTAAATTATTTTTTCACCACTTAAACGCATGAGACTTGTAGTTTTCAGAAATCTTTTCATTTTTGATGAGACGCTTAATGAAAGTGGTTTATTCGCCGGCAAACGAAAACCTGCGATTTCCCGTAAATCCCGGACTCGGCCCGTATAGTCAAAAGTATACAAAGAAAGTACCCAGGGTGTAAACTCATTTCTCGAACGATTTTTTAAATTATTTTTTCACCACTAAAACGCATGAGACTTGTAGTTTTCAAAAATGTTTCATTTTTGATGAGACGCTGAATAAAAGAAGTTTAATCGCCGGCAAACGAAAACCTGCGATTTCCCATAAATCCCGGACTCGGCCCGTATAGTCAAAAGTATACAAAGAAAGTACCCAGGGAGTAAACTCATTTCCCAAACGATTTTCTAAATTTATATTTTACCACTAAAGCCCATGAGACTTGTAGTTTTCAAAAATATTTTCATATTTGATGGGACGCTGAATAAAAGAAGTTTAATCGCCGGCAAACGAAAATCCGCGATTTCCCGTAAATCCCGGACTCGGCCCATATAGTCAAAAGTATACAAAGAAAGTACCCAGGGAGTAAACTCATTTCCCGAACGATTTTTTAAATTATTTTTTCACCACTAAAACGCATGAGACTTGTAGTTTTCAAAAATGTTTTCATTTTTGATGAGACGCTGAATAAAAGAAGTTTAATCGCCGGCAAACGAAAACCCGCGATTTCCCGTAAATCCCGGGCTTGGCCCGTATAGTCAAAAGTAAACAAAGAAAATACCCAGGGAGTAAACTCATTTCCCGAACGATTTTTTAAATTACTTTTTCACCACTAAAACGCATGAGACTTGTAGTTTTTAAAAATGTTTTCATTTTTGATGAGACGCTGAATAAAAGAAGTTTAATCGCCGGCAAACGAAAACCTGCGATTTCCCGTAAATCCCGGCTTGGCCCGTATAGTCAAAAGTATACAAAGAAAGTACCCAGGGAGTAAACTCATTTCCCGAACGATTTTTTAAATTATTTTTTCACCACTAAAACGCATGAGACTTTTAGTTTTCAGAAATGTTTTCATTTTTGATGAGACGCTAATGAAAGTTGTTTAATCGCCGGCAAACGAAAACCCGCGATTTCCCGTAAATCCCGGGTTTGGCCCGTATAGTCGAATGTATACAAAGAAAGTACCCTGTGAGTAAACTCATTTCCGAAACGATTTTTTCAATTATCTTTTCACCACTAAAACGCATGAGACTTGTAGTTTTCAAAAATGTTTTCTTTTTTGATGAGACGCTTAATGAAAGAGGTTTAATCGCCGGCAAACGAAAACCTGCAATTTCCCATAAATCCCGGACTCGGCCCGTATAGTCAAAAGTATACAAAGAAAGTACCCAGGGAGTAAGCAAATTTCCCAAACGATTTTTTGAATTATTATTTCACCACTAAAGCCCATGAGACTTGTAGTTTTTAAAAATGTTTTCATTTTTGATGAGACGCTGAATAAAAGAAGTTTAATCGCCGGCAAACGAAAACCTGCGATTTCCCGTAAATCCCGGACTCGGCCCGTATAGTCAAAAGTATACAAAGAAAGTACCCAGGGAGTAAACTAATTTCCCAAACGATTTTTTAAATTATTATTTCACCACTAAAGCCCATGAGACTTGTAGTTTTTAAAAATGTTTTCATTTTTGATGAGACGCTGAATAAAAGAAGTTTAATCGCCGGCAAACGAATACCCGCGATTTCCCGTAAATCCCGGACTCGGCCCGTATAGTCAAAAGTATACAAAGAAAGTACCCAGGGAGTAAACTCATTTCCCGAACGATTTTTTAAATTATTTTTTCACCACTTAAACGCATGAGACTTGTAGTTTTCAGAAATCTTTTCATTTTTGATGAGACGCTTAATGAAAGTGGTTTATTCGCCGGCAAACGAAAACCTGCGATTTCCCGTAAATCCCGGACTCGGCCCGTATAGTCAAAAGTATACAAAGAAAGTACCCAGGGTGTAAACTCATTTCTCGAACGATTTTTTAAATTATTTTTTCACCACTAAAACGCATGAGACTTGTAGTTTTCAAAAATGTTTCATTTTTGATGAGACGCTGAATAAAAGAAGTTTAATCGCCGGCAAACGAAAACCTGCGATTTCCCATAAATCCCGGACTCGGCCCGTATAGTCAAAAGTATACAAAGAAAGTACCCAGGGAGTAAACTCATTTCCCAAACGATTTTCTAAATTTATATTTTACCACTAAAGCCCATGAGACTTGTAGTTTTTAAAAATGTTTTCATTTTCGATGAGACGCTAAATAAAAGAAGTTTAATCGCCGGCAAACGAAAACCCGCGACTTCCCGTAAATCCCGGACTCGACCCGCATAGTCAAAAGTATACAAAGAAAGTACCCAGGGAGTAAACTCATTTGCCGAACGATTTTTTAAATTATTTTTTCACCACTAAAACGCATGAGACTTGTAGTTTTCAAAAATGTTTTCATTTTTGATGAGACGCTGAATAAAAGAAGTTTAATCTCCAGCAAACGAAAACCTGCGATTTCCCGTAAATCCCGGACTCGGCCCGTATAGTCAAAAGTATACAAAGAAAGTACCCAGGGAGTAAACTCATTTCCCAAACGATTTTTTAAATTATTATTTCACCACTAAAGCCCATGAGACTTGTAGTTTTGAAAAACATTTTCATTTTTGATGAGACGCTGAATAAAAGAAGTTTAATCGCCGGCAAACGAAAACCCGCGATTTCCCGTAAATCTCGGCTTGGCCCGTATAGTCAAAAGTATACAAAGAAAGTACCCAGGGAGTAAACTCATTTCCCAAACGATTTTCTAAATTTATATTTTACCACTAAAGCCCATGAGACTTGTAGTTTTTAAAAATGTTTTCATTTTTGATGAGACGCTAAATAAAAGAAGTTTAATCGCCGGCAAACAAAAACAAACGATTTCCCGTAAATCCCGGTCTCGGCCCGTATAGTCAAAAGTATACAAGGAAAGTACCCAGTGAGTAAACTCATTTCCCTAACGAATTTTTAAATTATTTTTTCACCACTAAAACGCATGAGACTTGTAGTTTTCAAAAATGTTTTCATTTTTGATGAGACGCTGAATAAAAGCAGTTTAATCGCCGGCAAACGAAAACCTGCGATTTCCCGTAAATCCCGGACTCGGCCCGTATAGTCAAAAGTATACAAAGAAAGTACCCAGGGTGTAAACTCATTTCACGAACGATTTTTTAAATTATTTTTTCACCACTAAAACGCATGAGACTTGTAGTTTTCAAAAATGTTTTCATTTTTGATGAGACGCTGAATAAAAGAAGTTTAATCGCCGGCAAACGAAAACCTGCGATTTCCCGTAAATCCCGGACTCGGCCCGTATAGTCAAAAGTACACAAAGAAAGTACCCAGGGAGTAAACTCATTTCCCGAACGATTTTTTAAATTAATATTTCACCACTAAAGCCCATGACACTTGTAGTATTTAAAAATATTTTCATTTTTAATGAGACGCTGAATAAAAGAAGTTTAATCGCCGGCAAACGAAAACCCGCGACTTCCCGTAAATCCCGGACTCGACCCGCATAGTCAAAAGTATACAAAGAAAGTACCCAGGGAGTAAACTCATTTGCCCAACAATTTTTTAAATTATTTTTTCACCACTAAAACGCATGAGACTTGTAGTTTTCAAAAATGTTTTCATTTTTGATGAGACGCTGAATAAAAGAAGTTTAATCTCCAGCAAACGAAAACCTGCGATTTCCCGTAAATCCCGGACTCGGCCCGTATAGTCAAAAGTATACAAAGAAAGTACCCGGGGTGTAAACTCATTTCCCGAACGATTTTTTAAATTATTATTTCACCACTAAAGCCCATGAGACTTGTAGTTTTTAAAAATGTTTTCATTTTTGATGAGACGCTTAATGAAAGAGGTTTAATCGCCGGCAAACGAAATCCCGCGATTTCCCGTAAATCCCGGGTTAGCCCGTATAGTCGAATGTATACAAAGAAAGTACCCAGGAAGTAAACTCATTTCCCGAACGATTTTTTAATTTTTTTTCACCACTAAAACGCATGAGACTTGTAGTTTTCAAAAATGTTTTCATTTCTGATGAGACACTGAATAAAAGAAGTTTAATCGCCGGCAAACGAAAACCCGCGATTTCCCGTAAATCCCGGGCTTGGCCCGTATAGTCAAAAGTATACAAAGACAGTACCCAGGGAGTAAACTCATTTCCCGAACGATTTTTTAAATTATTATTTCACCACTAATGCCCATGAGACTTGTAGTTTTTAAAAATGTTTTCATTTTTGATGAGACGCTGAATAAAAGAAGTTTAATCGCCGGCAAACGAATACCCGCGATTTCCCGTAAATCCCGGACTCTGCCCGTATAGTCAAAAGTATACAAAGAAAGTACCCGGGGTGTAAACTCATTTCCCGAACAATTTTTTAAATTATTATTTCACCACTAAAGCCCATGAGACTTTTAGTTTTTAAAAATGTTTTCATTTTTGATGAGACGCTTAATGAAAGAGGTTTAATCGCCGGCAAACGAAATCCCGCGATTTCCCGTAAATCCCGGGCTTGGCCCGTATAGTCGAATGTATACAAAGAAAGTACCCAGGAAGTAAACTCATTTCCCGAACGATTTTTTAATTTTTTTTTTCACCACTAAAACGCATGAGACTTGTAGTTTTTAAAAATGTTTTTATTTTTGATGAGACGCTGAATAAAATAAGTTTAATCGCCGGCAAACGAATACCCGCGATTTCCCGTAAATCCCGGACTCGGCCCGTATAGTCAAAAGTATACAAAGAAAGTACCCAGGGAGTAAACTCATTTCCCGAGCGATTTTTTAAATTATTATTTCACCACTAAAGCCCATGAGACTTGTAGTTTTTAAAAATGTTTTCATTTTTGATGAGACGCTTAATAAAAGAGGTTTAATCGCCGGCAAACGAAAACCTGCGATTTCCCGTAAATCCCGGACTCGGCCCGTATAGTCAAAAGTAAACAAAGAAAGTACCCTGTGAGTAAGCTAATTTCCCAAACGATTTTTTGAATTATTATTTCACCACTAAAACCCATAAGACTTGTAGTTTTTAAAAATGTTTTCATTTTTGATGAGACGCTGAATAAAAGAAGTTTAATCGCCGGCAAACGAAAACCTGCGATTTCCCGTAAATCCCGGACTCGGCCAGTATAGTCAAAAGTATACAAGGAAAGTACCCAGTGAGTAAACTCATTTCCCGAACGATTTTTTAATTTATTTTTTCACCACTAAAACGCATGAGACTTGTAGTTTTCAAAATTGTTGTCATTTTTGATGAGACGCTGAATAAAAGCAGTTTAATCGCCGGCAAACGAAAACCTGCGATTTCCCGTAAATCCCGAACTCGGCCCGTATAGCCAAAAGTATACAAAGAAAGTACCCAGGGTATCAACTCATTTCCCGAACGATTTTTTAAATTATTTTTTCACCACTAAAACGCATGAGACTTGTAGTTTTCAAAAATGTTTTCATTTTTGATGAGACGCTGAATAAAAGAAGTTTAATCGCCGGCAAACGAAAAACTGCGATTTCCCGTAAATCCCGGACTCGGCCCGTATAGTCAAAAGTATACAAAGAAAGTATCCAGGGAGTAAACGCATTTCCCGAACGATTTTTTAAATTAATTTTCACCACTAAAACGCATGAGACTTTTAGTTTTCAGAAATGTTTTCATTTTTGATGAGACGCTTAATGAAAGTTGTTTAATCGCCGGCAAACGAAAACCCGCGATTTCCCGTAAATCCCGGGTTTGGCCCGTATAGTCGAATGTATACAAAGAAAGTACCCTGTGAGTAAACTCATTTCCGAAACGATTTTTTCAATTATCTTTTCACCACTAAAACGCATGAGACTTGTAGTTTTCAAAAATGTTTTCTTTTTTGATGAGACGCTTAATGAAAGAGGTTTAATCGCCGGCAAACGAAAACCTGCAATTTCCCATAAATCCCGGACTCGGCCCGTATAGTCAAAAGTATACAAAGAAAGTACCCAGGGAGTAAGCAAATTTCCCAAACGATTTTTTGAATTATTATTTCACCACTAAAGCCCATGAGACTTGTAGTTTTTAAAAATGTTTTCATTTTTGATGAGACGCTGAATAAAAGAAGTTTAATCGCCGGCAAACGAAAACCTGCGATTTCCCGTAAATCCCGGACTCGGCCCGTATAGTCAAAAGTATACAAAGAAAGTACCCAGGGAGTAAACTAATTTCCCAAACGATTTTTTAAATTATTATTTCACCACTAAAGCCCATGAGACTTGTAGTTTTTAAAAATGTTTTCATTTTTGATGAGACGCTGAATAAAAGAAGTTTAATCGCCGGCAAACGAATACCCGCGATTTCCCGTAAATCCCGGACTCGGCCCGTATAGTCAAAAGTATACAAAGAAAGTACCCAGGGAGTAAACTCATTTCCCGAACGATTTTTTAAATTATTTTTTCACCACTTAAACGCATGAGACTTGTAGTTTTCAGAAATCTTTTCATTTTTGATGAGACGCTTAATGAAAGTGGTTTATTCGCCGGCAAACGAAAACCTGCGATTTCCCGTAAATCCCGGACTCGGCCCGTATAGTCAAAAGTATACAAAGAAAGTACCCAGGGTGTAAACTCATTTCTCGAACGATTTTTTAAATTATTTTTTCACCACTAAAACGCATGAGACTTGTAGTTTTCAAAAATGTTTCATTTTTGATGAGACGCTGAATAAAAGAAGTTTAATCGCCGGCAAACGAAAACCTGCGATTTCCCATAAATCCCGGACTCGGCCCGTATAGTCAAAAGTATACAAAGAAAGTACCCAGGGAGTAAACTCATTTCCCAAACGATTTTCTAAATTTATATTTTACCACTAAAGCCCATGAGACTTGTAGTTTTTAAAAATGTTTTCATTTTCGATGAGACGCTAAATAAAAGAAGTTTAATCGCCGGCAAACAAAAACCCGCGATTTCCCGTAAATCCCGGTCTCGGCCCGTATAGTCAAAAGTATACAAGGAAAGTACCCAGTGAGTAAACTCATTTCCCTAACGAATTTTTAAATTATTTTTTCACCATTAAAACGCATGAGACTTGTAGTTTTCAAAAATGTTTTCATTTTTGATGAGACGCTGAATAAAAGCAGTTTAATCGCCGGCAAACGAAAACCTGCGATTTCCCGTAAATCCCGGACTCGGCCCGTATAGTCAAAAGTATACAAAGAAAGTACCCAGGGTGTAAACTCATTTCCCGAACGATTTTTTAAATTATTTTTTCACCACTAAAACGCATGAGACTTGTATTTTTTAAAAATGTTTTCATTTTTGATGAGACGCTGAATAAAAGAATATTAATCGCCGGCAAACGAAAACCTGCGATTTCCCGTAAATCCCGGACTCGGCCCGTATAGTCAAAAATATACAAAGAAAGTACCCAGGGAGTAAACTCATTTCCCGAACGATTTTTTAAATTAATTTTCACCACTAAAACGCATGAGACTTGTAGTTTTCAGAAATGTTTTCATTTTTGATGAGACGCTTAATGAAAGTTGTTTAATCGCCGGCAAACGAAAACCCGCGATTTCCCGTAAATCCCGGGTTTGGCCCGTATAGTCGAATGTATACAAAGAAAGTACCCAGTGAGTAAACTCATTTCCGAAACGATTTTTTCAATTATCTTTTCACCACTAAAACGCATGAGACTTGTAGTTTTTAAAAATGTTTTCATTTTTGATGAGACGCTGAATAAAAGAAGTTTAATCGCCGGCAAACGAAATCCCGCGATTTCCCGTAAATCCCGGGCTTAGCCCGTATAGTCGAATGTATACAAAGAAAGTACCCTGTGAGTAAACTTATTTCCGAAACGATTTTTTCAATTATCTTTTCACCACCAAAACGCATGAGACTTGTAGTTTTCAAAAATGTTTTCATTTTTGATGAGACGCTTAATGAAAGAGGTTTAATCGCCGGCAAACGAAAACCTGCGATTTCCCGTAAATCCCGGACTCGGCCCGTATAGTCAAAAGTATACAAAGAAAGTACCCAGGGAGTAAGCTAATTTCCCAAACGATTTTTTGAATTATTATTTCACCACTAAAGCCCATGAGACTTGTAGTTTTTAAAAATGTTTTCATTTTTGATGAGACGCTGAATAAAAGAAGTTTAATCGCCGGCAAACGAAAACCTGCGATTTCCCGTAAATCCCGGACTCGGCCCGTATAGTCAAAAGTACCCAGTGAGTAAACTCATTTCCCGAACGATTTTTTAAATTATTTTTTCACCACTAAAACGCATGAGACTTGTAGTTTTCAAAAATGTTTTCATTTTTGATGAGACGCTGAATAAAAGCAGTTTAATCGCCGGCAAACGAAAACCTGCGATTTCCCGTAAATCCCGGACTCGGCCCGTATAGTCAAAAGTATACAAAGAAAGTACCCAGGGAGTAAACGCATTTCCCGAACGATTTTTTAAATTAATTTTCACCACTAAAACGCATGAGACTTTTAGTTTTCAGAAATGTTTTCATTTTTGATGAGACGCTTAATGAAAGTTGTTTAATCGCCGGCAAACGAAAACCCGCGATTTCCCGTAAATCCCGGGTTTGGCCCGTATAGTCGAATGTATACAAAGAAAGTACCCTGTGAGTAAACTCATTTCCGAAACGATTTTTTCAATTAGCTTTTCACCACTAAAACGCATGAGACTTGTAGTTTTCAAAAATGTTTTCTTTTTTGATGAGACGCTTAATGAAAGAGGTTTAATCGCCGGCAAACGAAAACCTGCGATTTCCCGTAAATCCCGGACTCGGCCCTTATAGTCAAAAGTATACAAAGAAAGTACCCAGGGAGTAAGCAAATTTCCCAAACGATTTTTTGAATTATTATTTCACCACTAAAGCCCATGAGACTTGTAGTTTTTAAAAATGTTTTCATTTTTGATGAGACGCTGAATAAAAGAAGTTTAATCGCCAGAACAGAAATAATGGAAATAATGGATGATGTAAATAGTGTTGCCAACGAAGTGCCGCATAAAACGCCGCGAAGGAGATCTGACAAAAAATCTAAAGTTACGCAAATAATTGGAGACTCGATTGTAAAAGAAGTGAAGGGCTGGAAACTTTCTTCAAACGAGAACAAGATTATAGTGAAATCCTTCTCTGGAGCCACGACTAAATGCATGGAAAGTTACGCAATACCAACTACGAACATGTCTCCCGATAACATTATTATTCATTGTGGCACTAACGATCTTAATAGAATCGAAACCGATCAAATTGCTCAAAACATAGTAAAATTGGCTATTAAATTGAAATCTGGTGAAAATAATGTAATGATATCGGGCATAATTCAACGAAAAGACAGACTAAATGAAAAGGTGATGGCAGTCAACAAAATCTCTCGCTCATCTTTGCGAAAAAAGAAACATCGGCTTTATCAATAATGATAATATAAACCCCGACTTGCATTTAAATAGAAGTCGCCTTCACCTAAATATGAAAGGGACTTCAATATTGTCTCGGAACTTTCTACAGGTGGTTGAGGATTGACACAAAAAACCTGTCGAAATTTACGACACAGATCCACCGTACACTGCCTCAGATACTTTTGATTCAACATATGATATTTTCACTCTACGTCGCAGTAACATGTGTAACTTGATAGTCGGTCATTTGAACGTAAACTCGTTGCGAAACAAGTTCGAAGAAATTGATTTAACTTTCAAGCACAATATTGATGTTCTGCTTCTAACTGAAACGAAAATAGATGAATCGTTCACTGATGCTCAATTTAAGTTAGATAATTACGCAATTCTGAGGAAAGATAGAAATGGACATGGTGGCGGTATTTTACTCTATATAAATGAAAATATTCCCTTCAAAGTGTTGCGAAAATATACTTTACCGGATGATATCGAAGTTTTAGTTGTCGAAATAAATCTTCGAAAACGAAAATGGCTTTTAATCGGTGCATATAAACCACCGTTACAAAAAAATTACTACTTTTTAACTCAAATCGCAAATGTATTGATTTCACATCTCAACTATCACGAAAACATCATAATTATGGGTGATTTAAACATGGAAATAAGTGACACAGATTTCGATAACTTCATTTCAACATACGACCTCCATAGACTAATCAAATCACCAACCTGCTTTAAGTCAAGTACTTCGCCTTCTTGCATTGATCACATATTAACAAATCAACCAAATTTCTTTAAAAATAGTGTAACAATCGAAACTGGCATATCAGATTGGCATTTATTTGTTGGAAGTGTGATGAGAATGAACGTGATTAAAGGCGACCCAATTGTGAAACACTACAGAAATTACAACAAAATTGACTACTTTGATTTTGAAAGAACATTATCAATGAACTTTTTGAAATTACTTGAGAACAATTACGACTTTAACCAATTCAATTTATGCATCACGTCTACGCTAAACCATTTTGCACCATTGAAAAAGAAAATACTAAGATTCAATAACGCACCTTTTATCACCAAGGAGCTTCGCAAAGCTATTATGCACAGATCCAAACTTCGTCGCATATATAACAAATCACGATCAAAAGAAAATTGGTCCAACTTCACTAGACAGAGAAACTACTGTGTTTCCTTATTACGAAAAACCAGACGTTCGTATTTCAAGGGTTTACGTATGACAAGCATTACTGATAATAAAAAGTTCTGGAAGTCTGTCAAGCCATTGTTTTCAAACGTTAGTTATAACACCAACAAAATTATCTTAATCGAGAAAGAAAAGATAGTCACCGACGAACAAAAATTATGCAAAATCTTCAATGAATATTACACCAACATCACGAAAAATTTACCAATCAAACCAAACGATGATACACATACAGCAACCATTCACGATGCAATCCACTCGTATACTAATCACATCAGTATTTTGAAAATTCGTGAAAATGTGGGTTATGATGAAAAGTTCTATTTTTCGCTGGTTGAACAGCCTGATGTTCTCAAAGTCATCAAAGACATGGATGCAAAGAAATCTTCTGTTAGTGGTGATTTTCCAGTTTTTATGTTGAAAAAGTTTATTCATATCTTTGTTCCTATCCTCACTAATATTATAAATTTTTGTTTACAGTCTAATATTTTTCCTGATGATTTAAAACTTGCAGAGGTTATACCTGTTTTTAAGAAGGATGACTGTAATGATAAGGAGAACTATAGACCTGTTAGCTTGCTTCCCTGTTTATCAAAGGTTTTTGAAAGAATTAATCTTAATCAAATGCACACTTTTATGCATGACAAACTCAGCCCTCATCTATCAGGCTTCAGAAAGGGTTATAATACACAATATGCTCTCATTCGAATGATTGAAAAATGGAAAAGCACACTTGATAATAAGGGTGTAGTTGGAGCAGTGCTAATGGACCTTTCAAAAGCTTTTGATACTATCAACCATGATTTGCTTATTGCAAAGCTGCATGCCTATGGTTTTTCTGAATCTTCTTTATTATTTATTCACTCATACTTGAAAAATCGTTTTCAGAGAACCAGAATAAATTCTTCTTTTAGCGAATGGCTTCCTCTTCAAGTTGGAGTTCCACAAGGATCAATCTTAGGACCTCCTTTCTTCAATTATTCTATAAACGATTTATTTTGGTTCATTATTCAATCATCCCTTTGTAACTTTGCAGATGATAACACCTTATATGCTTGTGAAAATTCATTAGAAGATGTAAAACAAACACTGCTTACTAATTTGGTCATAGTTAATAATTGGTTTTATGAAAATTACTTAGCAATAAATTTGAAAAAGTATCAATATATTGTATTAGGTCATCACGATGAAAGTTTGATATTTAACCATTTGAAAATTGCGTGTAAATCGTCTGTAGTGCTTCTTGGTGTTACGATTGACTCGAGACTAAACTTTCATTCGCATGTCAAAAACATCTGTAATAAGGCTATTAGGAAACTCAACGTGCTTCAAAGGATATCTTCCTTTTTGACACCCAACATGAAGCGTTTTCTCTTCAATTCATTTATTTTGTCTCAGGTTTCTTACTGTCCCTTAGTATGGATGTTTTGTGGAAAAGTTGCGAATAATCGAATCAATCGTATTCATGAACGTTGTCTAAGAATCATACAGGACGATATAAATGGCAGTTACGATGAACTTTTATCTCTATGTAATGTTAAAAATATTCACATCATCAATTTACAGAATTTAATGAAAGAGGTTTACAAATTTTTAAATGGATTGTCACCTCTATATATGAACGAGATATTTTCTGTTAGGAAAAACAAGTACAACCTTCGTTGCTTTAATTTGATCAGGCGACCAACTTGTTGGACAACGTACTATGGCTTAAATACTTTATCAAATATTGCAGGGAAGCTATGGATATCTGTGCCTGACGCTACAAAGAATGCTCCTTCTCTCGAAGCCTTCCGTAGCTCAATAAAATTTTGGGAAGGTGATGTTTGCACCTGTAAAATATGCATGGATATACCATACATATTTTAACTTTACTTATTTATTTATTTATTTTTCTTATTTTTTATCGCTGTTTGCCTTGTCTTACGTTTTGTTGTCGATTTAAATTAGTTATTTAAATACTACTGTATCTATCGACGTTAAATAAAGAGAAAATCAAAAATCAAAATCAAATCGCCGGCAAACGAAAACCTGCGATTTCCCGTAAATCCCGGACTCGACCCGTATAGTCAAAAGTATACAAAGAAAGTACCCAGGGAGTAAACTAATTTCCCAAACGATTTTTTAAATTATTATTTCACCACTAAAGCCCATGAGACTTGTAGTTTTTAAAAATGTTTTCATTTTTGATGAGACGCTGAATAAAAGAAGTTTAATCGCCGGCAAACGAATACCCGCGATTTCCCGTAAATCCCGGACTCGGCCCGTATAGTCAAAAGTATACAAAGAAAGTACCCAGGGAGTAAACTCATTTCCCGAACGATTTTTTAAATTATTTTTTCACCACTTAAACGCATGAGACTTGTAGTTTTCAGAAATCTTTTCATTTTTGATGAGACGCTTAATGAAAGTGGTTTAATCGCCGGCAAACGAAAACCTGCGATTTCCCGTAAATCCCGGACTCGGCCCGTATAGTCAAAATTATACAAAGAAAGTACCCAGGGTGTAAACTCATTTCTCGAACGATTTTTTAAATTATTTTTTCACCACTAAAACGCATGAGACTTGTAGTTTTCAAAAATGTTTTCATTTTTGATGAGACGCTGAATAAAAGAAGTTTAATCGCCGGCAAACGAAAACCTGCGATTTCCCATAAATCCCGGACTCGGCCCGTATAGTCAAAAGTATACAAAGAAAGTACCCAGGGAGTAAACTCATTTCCCAAACGATTTTCTAAATTTATATTTTACCACTATAGCCCATGAGACTTGTAGTTTTTAAAAATGTTTTCATTTTTGATGAGACGCTAAATAAAAGAAGTTTAATCGCCGGCAAACGAAAACCCGCGATTTCCCGTAAATCCCGGTCTCGGCCCGTATAGTCAAAAGTATACAAAGAAAGTACCCAGGGTGTAAACTCATTTCCCGAACGATTTTTTAAATTATTTTTTCACCACTAAAACGCATGAGACTTTTAGTTTTCAAAAATGTTTTCATTTTTGATGAGACGCTGAATAAAAGAATATTAATCGCCGGCAAACGAAAACCTGCGATTTCCCGTAAATCCCGGACTCGGCCCGTATAGTCAAAAATATACAAAGAAAGTACCCAGGGAGTAAACTCATTTCCCGAACGATTTTTTAAATTAATTTTCACCACTAAAACGCATGAGACTTGTAGTTTTCAGAAATGTTTTCATTTTTGATGAGACGCTAAATAAAAGAAGTTTAATCGACGGCAAACGAAAACCCGCGATTTCCCGTAAATCCCTGTCTCGGCCCGTATAGTCAAAAGTATACAAGGAAAGTACCCAGTGAGTAAACTCATTTCCCTAACGAATTTTTAAATTATTTTTTCACCATTAAAACGCATGAGACTTGTAGTTTTCAAAAATGTTTTCATTTTTGATGAGACGCTTAATGAAAGTTGTTTAATCGCCGGCAAACGAAAACCCGCCATTTCCCGTAAATCCCGGGTTTGGCCCGTATAGTCGAATGTATACAAAGAAAGTACCCTGTGAGTAAACTCATTTCCGAAACGATTTTTTCAATTATCTTTTCACCACTAAAACGCATGAGACTTGCAGTTTTCAAAAATGTTTTCATTTTTGATGAGACGCTTAATAAAAGAGGTTTAATCGCCGGCAAACGAAATCCCGCGATTTCCCGTAAATCCCGGGCTTGGCCCGTATAGTCGAATGTATACAAAGAAAGTACCCAGGGAGTAAACTCATTTCCCGAACGATTTTTTAAATTTTTTTTTCACCACTAAAACGCATGAGACTTGTAGTTTTCAAAAATGTTTTCATTTTTGATGAGACGCTTAATGAAAGAGGTTTAATCGCCGGCAAACGAAAACCCGAGATTTCCCGTAAATCCCAGGCTTGGCCCGTATATTCAAAAGTATACAAAGATAGTACCCAGGGAGTAAACTCATTTCCCAAACGATTTTTTAATTTATTTTTTCACAACTAAAACGCATGAGACTTGTAGTTTTCAAAAATGTTTTCATTTTTGATGAGACGCTGAATAAAAGAAGTTTAATCGCCGGCAAACGAAAACCTGCGATTTCCCATAAATCCCGGACTCGGCCCGTATAGTCAAAAGTATACAAAGAAAGTACCCAGGGAGTAAACTCATTTCCCAAACGATTTTCTAAATTTATATTTTACCACTATAGCCCATGAGACTTGTAGTTTTTAAAAATGTTTTCATTTTTGATGAGACGCTAAATAAAAGAAGTTTAATCGCCGGCAAACGAAAACCCGCGATTTCCCGTAAATCCCGGTCTCGGCCCGTATAGTCAAAAGTATACAAGGAAAGTACCCAGTGAGTAAACTCATTTCCCTAACGAATTTTTAAATTATTTTTTCACCATTAAAACGCATGAGACTTGTAGTTTTCAAAAATGTTTTCATTTTTGATGAGACGCTGAATAAAAGCAGTTTAATCGCCGGCAAACGAAAACCTGCGATTTCCCGTAAATCCCGGACTCGGCCCGTATAGTCAAAAGTATACAAAGAAAGTACCCAGGGTGTAAACTCATTTCCCGAACGATTTTTTAAATTATTTTTTCACCACTAAAACGCATGAGACTTTTAGTTTTCAAAAATGTTTTCATTTTTGATGAGACGCTGAATAAAAGAATATTAATCGCCGGCAAACGAAAACCTGCGATTTCCCGTAAATCCCGGACTCGGCCCGTATAGTCAAAAATATACAAAGAAAGTACCCAGGGAGTAAACTCATTTCCCGAACGATTTTTTAAATTAATTTTCACCACTAAAACGCATGAGACTTGTAGTTTTCAGAAATGTTTTCATTTTTGATGAGACGCTAAATAAAAGAAGTTTAATCGACGGCAAACGAAAACCCGCGATTTCCCGTAAATCCCTGTCTCGGCCCGTATAGTCAAAAGTATACAAGGAAAGTACCCAGTGAGTAAACTCATTTCCCTAACGAATTTTTAAATTATTTTTTCACCATTAAAACGCATGAGACTTGTAGTTTTCAAAAATGTTTTCATTTTTGATGAGACGCTTAATGAAAGTTGTTTAATCGCCGGCAAACGAAAACCCGCGATTTCCCGTAAATCCCGGGTTTGGCCCGTATAGTCGAATGTATACAAAGAAAGTACCCTGTGAGTAAACTCATTTCCGAAACGATTTTTTCAATTATCTTTTCACCACTAAAACGCATGAGACTTGCAGTTTTCAAAAATGTTTTCATTTTTGATGAGACGCTTAATAAAAGAGGTTTAATCGCCGGCAAACGAAATCCCGCGATTTCCCGTAAATCCCGGGCTTGGCCCGTATAGTCGAATGTATACAAAGAAAGTACCCAGGGAGTAAACTCATTTCCCGAACGATTTTTTAAATTTTTTTTTCACCACTAAAACGCATGAGACTTGTAGTTTTCAAAAATGTTTTCATTTTTGATGAGACGCTTAATGAAAGAGGTTTAATCGCCGGCAAACGAAAACCCGAGATTTCCCGTAAATCCCAGGCTTGGCCCGTATATTCAAAAGTATACAAAGATAGTACCCAGGGAGTAAACTCATTTCCCAAACGATTTTTTAATTTATTTTTTCACAACTAAAACGCATGAGACTTGTAGTTTTCAGAAATGTTTTCATTTTTGATGAGACGCTAAATAAAAGAAGTTTAATCGACGGCAAACGAAAACCCGCGATTTCCCGTAAATCCCGGACTCGGCCCGTATAGTCAAAAATATACAAAGAAAGTACCCAGGGAGTAAACTCATTTCCCTAACGATTTTTTAAATTATTTTTTCACCATTAAAACGCATGAGACTTGTAGTTTTCAAAAATGTTTTCATTTTTGATGAGACGCTGAATAAAAGCAGTTTAATCGCCTGCAAACGAAAACCTGCGATTTCCCGTAAATCCCGGACTCGGCCCGTATAGTCAAAAGTATACAAAGAAAGTACCCAGGGTGTAAACTCATTTCCCGAACGATTTTTTAAATTATTTTTTCACCACTAAAACGCATGAGACTTTTAGTTTTCAAAAATGTTTTCATTTTTAATGAGACGCTGAATAAAAGAATATTAATCGCCGGCAAACGAAAACCTGCGATTTCCCGTAAATCCCGGACTCGGCCCGTATAGTCAAAAATATACAAAGAAAGTACCCAGGGAGTAAACTCATTTCCCGAACGATTTTTTAAATTAATTTTCACCACTAAAACGCATGAGACTTGTAGTTTTCAGAAATGTTTTCATTTTTGATGAGACGCTAAATAAAAGAAGTTTAATTGACGGCAAACGAAAACCCGCGATTTCCCGTAAATCCCGGTCTCGGCCCGTATAGTCAAAAGTATACAAGGAAAGTACCCAGTGAGTAAACTCATTTCCCTAACGAATTTTTAAATTATTTTTTCACCATTAAAACGCATGGGACTTGTAGTTTTCAAAAATGTTTTCATTTTTGATGAGACGCTGAATAAAAGCAGTTTAATCGCCGGCAAACGAAAACCTGCGATTTCCCGTAAATCCCGGACTCGGCCCGTATAGTCAATAGTATACAAAGAAAGTACCCAGGGTGTAAACTCATTTCCCGAACGATTTTTTAAATTATTTTTTCACCACTAAAACGCATGAGACTTGTAGTTTTCAGAAATGTTTTCATTTTTGATGAGACGCTGAATAAAAGAATATTAATCGCCGGCAAACGAAAACCTGCGATTTCCCGTAAATCCCGGACTCGGCCCGTATAGTCAAAAATATACAAAGAAAGTACCCAGGGAGTAAACTCATTTCCCGAACGATTTTTTAAATTAATTTTCACCACTAAAACGCATGAGACTTGTAGTTTTCAGAAATGTTTTCATTTTTGATGAGACGCTAAATAAAAGAAGTTTAATCGACGGCAAACGAAAACCCGCGATTTCCCGTAAATCCCTGTTTCGGCCCGTATAGTCAAAAGTATACAAGGAAAGTACCCAGTGAGTAAACTCATTTCCCTAACGAATTTTTAAATTATTTTTTCACCATTAAAACGCATGAGACTTGTAGTTTTCAAAAATGTTTTCATTTTTGATGAGACGCTTAATGAAAGTTGTTTAATCGCCGGCAAACGAAAACCCGCGATTTCCCGTAAATCCCGGGTTTGGCCCGTATAGTCGAATGTATACAAAGAAAGTACCCAGGGAGTAAACTCATTTCCCGAACGATTTTTTAAATTTTTTTTTCACCACTAAAACGCATGAGACTTGTAGTTTTCAAAAATGTTTTCATTTTTGATGAGACGCTTAATGAAAGAGGTTTAATCGCCGGCAAACGAAAACCCGAGATTTCCCGTAAATCCCAGGCTTGGCCCGTATATTCAAAAGTATACAAAGATAGTACCCAGGGAGTAAACTCATTTCCCAAACGATTTTTTAATTTATTTTTTCACAACTAAAACGCATGAGACTTGTAGTTTTCAAAAATGTTTTCATTTTTGATGAGACGCTGAATAAAAGCAGTTTAATCGCCGGCAAACGAAAACCTGCGATTTCCCGTAAATCCCGGACTCGGCCCGTATAGTCAAAAGTATACAAAGAAAGTACCCAGGGTGTAAACTCATTTCCCGAACGATTTTTTAAATTATTTTTTCACCACTAAAACGCATGAGACTTTTAGTTTTCAAAAATGTTTTCATTTTTAATGAGACGCTGAATAAAAGAATATTAATCGCCGGCAAACGAAAACCTGCGATTTCCCGTAAATCCCGGACTCGGCCCGTATAGTCAAAAATATACAAAGAAAGTACCCAGGGAGTAAACTCATTTCCCGAACGATTTTTTAAATTAATTTTCACCACTAAAACACATGAGACTTGTAGTTTTCAGAAATGTTTTCATTTTTGATGAGACGCTTTATGAAAGTGGTTTAATCACCGGCAAACGAAAACCCGCAATTTCCCGTAAATCCCGGGCTTGGCCCGTATAGTCCAATGTATACAAAGAAAGTACCCTGTGAGTAAACTCATTTCCGAAACGATTTTTTAAATTATTTTTTCACCACTAAAGCCCATGAGACTTATAGTATTTAAAAATACTTTCATTTTTGATGAGACGCTGAATAAAAGAAGTTTAATCGCCGGCAAACAAAAACCCCCGATTTCCCGTAAATCCCGGACTCGGCCTGTATAGTCAAAAATATACAAGGAAAGTACCCAGGGAGTAAACTCTTTTCCCGAACGAATTTTTAAATTATTTTTTCACCACTAAAACGCATGAGACTTGTAGTTTTCAAAAATGTTTTTATTTTTAGTGAGACGCTTTATGAAAGTGGTTTAATCGCCGGCAAACGAAAACCCGCAATTTCCCGTAAATCCCGGGCTTGGCCCGTATAGTCCAATGTATACAAAGAAAGTACCCTGTGAGTAAACTCATTTCCAAAACGATTTTTTAAATTATTATTTCACCACTAAAGCCCATGAGACTTATAGTATTTAAAAATACTTTCATTTTTGATGAGACGCTGAATAAAAGAAGTTCAATCGCCTGCAAACGAAAACCTGCGATTTCCCGTAAATCCCGGACTCGGCCCGTATAGTCAAAAGTATACAAAAAAAGTACCCAGGGAGTAAACTCATTTCCCAAACGATTTTTTAAATTATTATTTCACCACTAAAACCCATGAGACTTGTAGTTTTTAAAAATGTTTTCATTTTTGATGAGACGCTGAATAAAAGAAGTTTAATCGCCGGCAAACAAAAACCCCCGATTTCCCGTAAATCCCGGACTCGGCCTGTATAGTCAAAAATATACAAGGAAAGTACCCAGGGAGTAAACTCTTTTCCCGAACGAATTTTTAAATTATTTTTTCACCACTAAAACGCATGAGACTTGTAGTTGTCAAAAATGTTTTCATTTTTGGTGAGACGCTTTATAAAAGTGGTTTAATCGCCGGCAAACGAAAACCCGCAATTTCCCGTAAATCCCGGGCTTGGCCCGTATAGTCCAATGTATACAAAGAAAGTACCCTGTGAGTAAACTCATTTCCAAAACGATTTTTTAAATTATCATTTCACCACTAAAGCCCATGAGACTTATAGTATTTAAAAATACTTTCATTTTTGATGAGACGCTGAATAAAAGAAGTTTAATCGCCTGCAAACGAAAACCTGCGATTTCCCGTAAATCCCGGACTCGGCCCGTATAGTCAAAAGTATACAAAGAAAGTACCCAGGGAGTAAACTCATTTCCCAAACGATTTTTTAAATTATTATTTCACCACTAAAGCCCATGAGACTTGTAGTTTTTAAAAATGTTTTCATTTTTGATGAGACGCTGAATAAAAGAAGTTTAATCGCCGGCAAACGAAAACCCGCGATTTCCCGTCAATCCCGGACTCGGCCCGTATAGTCAAAAGTATACAAGGAAAGTACCCAGTGAGTAAACTCATTTCCCGAACGTATTTTTAAATTATTTTTTCACCACTAAAACGCATGAGACTTGTAGTTTTCAGAAATGTTTTCATTTTTGATGAGACGCTTTATGAAAGTGGTTTAATCGCCGGCAAACGAAAACCCGCAATTTCCCGTAAATCCCGGGCTTGGCCCGTATAGTCCAATGTATACAAAGAAAGTACCCGGTGAGTAAACTCATTTCCAAAACGATTTTTTAAATTATTTTTTCACCACTAAAACGCATGAGACTTGTAGTTTTCAAAAATGTTTTCATTTTTGATGAGATGCTGAATGAAAGAAGTTTAGTCGCCGGCAAACGAAAACCTGCGATTTCCCGTAAATCCCGGCGTCGGCCCGTATAGTCAAAAGTACACAAAGAAAGTACCCAGGGTGTATACTCATTTCCCGAACGATTTTTTAAATTATTATTTCACCACTAAAGCCCATGAGACTTGTAGTTTTTAAAAATGTTTTCATTTTTGATGAGACGCTTAATGAAAGTGGTTTAATCGCCTGCAAACGAAAACCTGCGATTTCCCGTAAATCCCGGACTCGGCCCGTATAGTCAAAAGTATACAAAGAAAGTACCCAGGGAGTAAACTCATTTCCCAAACGATTTTTTAAATTATTATTTCACCACTAAAGCCCATGAGACTTGTAGTTTTTAAAAATGTTTTCATTTTTGATGAGACGCTGAATAAAAGAAGTTGAATCGCCTGCAAACGAAAACCTGCGATTTCCCGTAAATCCCGGACTCGGCCCGTATAGTCAAAAGTATACAAAGAAAGTACCCAGGGAGTAAACTCATTTCCCAAACGATTTTTTAAATTATTACTTCACCACTAAAGCCCATGAGACTTGTAGTTTTTAAAAATGTTTTCATTTTTGATGAGACGCTGAATAAAAGAAGTTTAATCGCCGGCAAACGAAAACCCGCGATTTCCCGTCAATCTCGGACTCGGCCCGTATATTCAAAAGTATACAAGGAAAGTACCCAGTGAGTAAACTCATTTCCCGAACGTATTTTTAAATTATTTTTTCACCACTAAAACGCATGAGACTTGTAGTTTTCAGAAATGTTTTCATTTTTGATGAGACGCTTTATGAAAGTGGTTTAATCGCCGGCAAACGAAAACCCGCAATTTCCCGTAAATCCCCGGCTTGGCCCGTATAGTCCAATGTATACAAAGAAAGTACCCTGTGAGTAAACTCATTTCCAAAACGATTTTTTAAATTATTTTTTCACCACTAAAGCCCATGAGACTTATAGTATTTAAAAATACTTTCATTTTTGATGAGACGCTGAATAAAAGAAGTTTAATCGCCGGCAAACAAAAACCCCCGATTTCCCGTAAATCCCGGACTCGGCCTGTATAGTCAAAAATATACAAGGAAAGTACCCAGGGAGTAAACTCTTTTCCCGAACGAATTTTTAAATTATTTTTTCACCACTAAAACGCATGAGACTTGTAGTTTTCAAAAATGTTTTCATTTTTGGTGAGACGCTTTATGAAAGTGGTTTATTTGCCGGCAAACGAAAACCCGCAATTTCCCGTAAATCACGGGCTTGGCCCGTATAGTCCAATGTATACAAAGAAAGTACCCTGTGAGTAAACTCATTTCCAAAACGATTTTTTAAATTATTATTTCACCACTAAAGCCCATGAGACTTATAGTATTTAAAAATACTTTCATTTTTGATGAGACGCTGAATAAAAGAAGTTTAATCGCCGGAAAACGAAAACCCGCGATTTCCCGACTCGGCCTGTATAGTCAAAAATATACAAGGAAAGTACCCAGGGAGTAAACTCTTTTCCAGAACGAATTTTTAAATTATTTTTTCACCACTAAAACGCATGAGACTTGTAGTTTTCAAAAATGTTTTCATTTTTGATGAGACGCTGAATAAAAGAAGTTTAATCGCCGGCAAACGAAAACCTGCGATTTCCCGTAAATCCCGGACTCGGCCCGTATAGTCAAAAATATACAAAGAAAGTACCCTGTGAGTAAACTCATTTCCAAAACGATTTTTTAAATTATCTTTTCACCACTAAAACGCTTGACACTTGTAGTTTTCAAAAATGTTTTCATTTTTGATGAGACGCTAAATAAAAGAACTTTAATCGCCGGCAAAAGAAAACCGGCGATTTCCCGTAAATCCCGGACTCGGCCCGTATAGTCAAAAGTATACAAGGAAAGTACCCAGTGAGTAAACTCATTTCCCGAACGAATTTTTAAATTATTTTTTCACCACTAAAACGCTTGAGACTTGTAGTTTTCAAAAATGTTTTCATTTTTGATGACAGGCTTAATGAAAGTGGTTTAATCGCCGGCAAACGAAAACCCGCGATTTCCCGTAAATCCCGGGCTTGGCCCGTATAGTGGAATGTATACAAAGAAAGTACCCTGTGAGTAAACTCATTTCCAAAACGATTTTTTAAATTATGTTTTCACCACTAAAACGCTTGAGACTTGTAGTTTTCAAAAATGTTTTCATTTTTTATGAGACGCTAAATAAAAGAAGTTTAATCGCCGGCAAACGAAATCCCGCCATTTCCCGTAAACCCCGGACTCGGCCCGCATAGTCAAAAGTATACAAAGAAAGTATCCAGGGTGTAAACTCATTCCCCGAACGATTTTTTAAATTATTATTTCACCACTAAAGCCCATGAGACTTATAGTATTTAAAAATACTTTCATTTTTGATGAGACGCTGAATAAAATAAGTTTAATCGCCGGCAAACAAAAACCCGCGACTTCTCGTAAATCCCGGACTCGGCCCGTATAGTCTAAAGTATACAAAGAAAGTACCCAGGGAGTAAACTCATTTCCCGAACGTATTTTTAAATTATTTTTTCACCACTAAAACGCATGAGACTTGTAGTTTTCAGAAATGTTTTCATTTTTGATGAGACGCTTTATGAAAGTGGTTTAATCGCCGGCAAACGAAAACCCGCAATTTCCCGTAAATCCCGGGCTTGGCCCGTATAGTCCAATGTATACAAAGAAAGTACCCGGTGAGTAAACTCATTTCCAAAACGATTTTTTAAATTATTATTTCACCACTAAAGCCCATGAGACTTATAGTATTTAAAAATACTTTCATTTTTGATGAGACGCTGAATAAAAGAAGTTTAATCGCCGGCAAACAAAAACCCGCGATTTCCCTTAAATCCCGGACTCGGCCTGTATAGTCAAAAATATACAAGGAAAGTACCCAGGGAGTAAACTCTTTTCCAGAACGAATTTTTAAATTATTTTTTCACCACTAAAACGCATGAGACTTGTAGTTTTCAAAAATGTTTTCATTTTTGATGAGACGCTGAATAAAAGAAGTTTAATCGCCGGCAAACGAAAACCTGCGATTTCCCGTAAATCCCGGACTCGGCCCGTATAGTCAAAAATATACAAAGAAAGTACCCTGTGAGTAAACTCATTTCCAAAACGATTTTTTAAATTATCTTTTCACCACTAAAACGCTTGAGACTTGTAGTTTTCAAAAATGTTTTCATTTTTGATGAGACGCTAAATAAAAGAACTTTAATCGCCGGCAAAAGAAAACCGGCGATTTCCCGTAAATCCCGGACTCGGCCCGTATAGTCAAAAGTATACAAGGAAAGTACCCAGTGAGTAAACTCATTTCCCGAACGAATTTTTAAATTATTTTTTCACCACTAAAACGCTTGAGACTTGTAGTTTTCAAAAATGTTTTCATTTTTGATGACAGGCTTAATGAAAGTGGTTTAATCGCCGGCAAACGAAAACCCGCGATTTCCCGTAAATCCCGGGCTTGGCCCGTATAGTGGAATGTATACAAAGAAAGTACCCTGTGAGTAAACTCATTTCCAAAACGATTTTTTAAATTATGTTTTCACCACTAAAACGCTTGAGACTTGTAGTTTTCAAAAATGTTTTCATTTTTTATGAGACGCTAAATAAAAGAAGTTTAATCGCCGGCAAACGAAATCCCGCCATTTCCCGTAAACCCCGGACTCGGCCCGCATAGTCAAAAGTATACAAAGAAAGTATCCAGGGTGTAAACTCATTTCCCGAACGATATTTTAAATTATTATTTCACCACTAAAGCCCATGAGACTTATAGTATTTAAAAATACTTTCATTTTTGATGAGACGCTGAATAAAATAAGTTTACTCGCCGGCAAACAAAAACCCGCGACTTCCCGTAAATCCCGGACTCGGCCCGTATAGTCAAAAGTATACAAAGAAAGTACCCAGGGAGTAAACTCATTTCCCGAACAATTTTTTAAATTATTTTTTCACCACTAAAACGCATGAGACTTGTAGTTTTCAAAAATGTTTTCATTTTTGATGAGACGCTGAATAAAAGAAGTTTAATCGCCGGCAAACGAAAACCTGCGATTTCCCGTAAATCCCGGACTCGGCCCGTATAGTCAAAAGTATACAAAGAAAGTACCCAGGGTGTAAAGTCGTTTCCCGAACGATTTTTTAAATTATTATTTCACCACTAAAGCCCATGAGACTTGTAGTATTTAAAAATACTTTCATTTTTGATGAGACGCTGAATAAAAGAAGTTTAATCGCCGGCAAACAAAAACCCGCGACTTCCCGTAAATCCCGGACTCGGCCCGTATAGTCAAAAGTATACAAAGAAAGTACCCAGGGAGTAAACTCATTTCCCGAACGATTTTTTAAATTATTTTTTCACCACTAAAACGCATGAGACTTGTAGTTTTCAAAAATGTTTTCATTTTTGATGAGACGCTGAATAAAAGAAGTTTAATCGCCGGCAAACGAAAACCTGCGATTTCCCGTAAATCCCGGACTCGGCCCGTATAGTCAAAAGTATACAAAGAAAGTACCCAGGGTGTAAACTTATTTCCCGAACGATTTTCTAAATTATTATTTCAGCACTAAAGCCCATGAGACTTGTAGTATTTAAAAATACTTTCATTTTTGATGAAACGATGAATAAAAGAAGTTTAATCGCCGGCAAACAAAAACCCGCGACTTTCCGTAAATCCCGGACTCGGCCCGTATAGTCAAAAGTTTACAAAGAAAGTACCCAGGGAGAAAACATTTTTGAAAACTACAAGTCTCATGCGTTTTAGTAGTGAAAAATTTAAAAAATCGTTCGGGAAATGAGTTTACTTCCTGGGTACTTTCTTTGTATACTTTTGACTATGCGGGCCGAGTCCGGGGTTTACGGGAAATGGCGGGTTTTCGTTTGCCGGCGATTAAACCACTTTCATTAAGCGTCTCATCAAAAATGAAAACATTTCTGAAAACTACAAGTCTCATGCGTTTTAGTGGTGAAAAAATAATTTCAAAGTTCGTTCGGGAAATGAGTTTACTCACTGGTTACTTTCCTTGTATACTTTTGACTATACGGGCCGAGTCCGGAATTTACGGGAAATCGCGGGTTTTCGTTTGCCGGCGATTAAACTTCTTTTAATCAGCGTCTCATCAAAAATGAAAACATTTTTAAAAACTACAAGTCCCATGCGTTTTAGTGGTGAAAAAATAATTTAAAAAATCGTTCGGGAAATGAGTTTACTCCCTGGGTACTTTCTTTGTATACTTTTGACTATACGGGCCGAGTCCGGGATTTACGGGAAATCGCAGGTTTTCGTTTGCCGGCGATTAAACTGCTTTTATTCAGCGTCTCATCAAAAATGAAAACATTTTTAAAAACTACAAGTCTCATGGGCTTTAGTGGTGAAATAATAATTTAAAAAATCGTTTGGGAAATTAGTTTACTCCCTGGGTACTTTCTTTGTAAACTTTTGACTATACGGGCCGAGTCCGGGATTTACGGGAAATCGCAGGTTCTCGTTTGCCGGCGATTAAACTTCTTTTATTCAGCGTCTCATCAAAAATGAAAACATTTTTGAAAACTACAAGTCTCATGCGTTTTAGTGGTGAAAAAATAATTTAAAAAATCGTTCGGGAAATGAGTTTACTCCCTGGGTACTATCTTTGTATACTTTTGACTATACAGGCCAAGCCCGGGATTTACGGGAAATCTCGGGTTTTCGTTTGTCGGCGATTAAACCTCTTTCATTAAGCGTCTCTTCAAAAATGAAAACATTTTTGAAAACTACAAATCTCATGTGTTTTAGTGGTGAAAAAAAAATTTAAAAAATCGTTCGGGAAATGAGTTTACTCCCTGGGTACTTTCTTTGTATACATTCGACTATACGGGCCAAGCCCGGGATTTACGGGAAATCGCGGGATTTCGTTTGCCGGCGATTAAACCTCTTTTGTTAAGCGTCTCATCAAAAATGAAAACATTTTTGAAAACTACAAGTCTCATGCGTTTTAGTGGTGAAAAAAAAATTTAAAAAATCGTTCGGAAAATGAGTTTACTTCCTGGGTAATTTCTTTGTATACTTTTGACTATACGGGCCGAGTCCCGGGTTTACGGGAAATGGCGGGTTTTCGTTTGCCGGCGATTAAACTTCTTTTATTCAGCGTCCCATCAAAAATGAAAACATTTTTAAAAAACTATAAGTCTCATGGGTTTTAGTGGTGAAATAATAATTTACCAAATCGTTCAGGAAATGAGTTTACATCCCGGGTACTTTCTTTACTATACGGGCCGAGTCCGGGATTTACGAGAAATCGCAGGTTTTCGTTTGCCGGCGATTAAACTTCTTTTATTGAGCGTCTCATCAAAAATGAAAACATTTTTGAAAACTACAAGTCTCATGCGTTTTAGTGGTGAAATAATAATTTAAAAAATCGTTCTGGAAATGAGTTTACTCACAGGGTACTTTCTTTGTATACATTCGACTATACGGGCCAAGCCCGGGATTTGCGGGAAATCGCGGGTTTTCGTTTGCCGGCGATTAAACCTCTTTCATTAAGCGTCTCATCAAAAATGAAAACATTTTTGAAAACTACAAGTCTCATGCGTTTTAGTGCTGAAAAAAAAATTTAAAAAATCGTTCGGAAAATGAGTTTACTTCCTGGGTAATTTCTTTGTATACTTTTGACTATACGGGCCGAGTCCCGGGTTTACGGGAAATGGCGGGTTTTCGTTTGCCGGCGATTAAACTTCTTTTATTCAGCGTCCCATCAAAAATGAAAACATTTTTAAAAAACTATAAGTCTCATGGGTTTTAGTGGTGAAATAATAATTTACCAAATCGTTCGGGAAATGAGTTTACATCCCGGGTACTTTCTTTACTATACGGGCCGAGTCCGGGATTTACGAGAAATCGCAGGTTTTCGTTTGCCGGCGATTAAACTTCTTTTATTTAGCGTCTCATCAAAAATGAAAACATTTTTAAAAACTACAAGTCTCATGGGCTTTAGTGGTGAAATAATAATTTAAAAAATCGTTTTGGAAATGAGTTTACTCACAGGGTACTTTCTTTGTATACATTCGACTATACGGGCCAAGCCCGGGATTTACGGGAAATCGCGGGTTTTCGTTTGCCGGCGATTAAACCACTTTCATTAAGCGTCTCATCAAAAAAGAAAACATTTCTGAAAACTACAAGTCTCATGCGTTTTAGTGGTGAAAAAATAATTTAAAAAATCGTTCGGGAAATGAGTTTACTCCCTGGGTACTATCTTTGTATACTTTTGACTATACAGGCCAAGCCCGGGATTTACGGGAAATCTCGGGTTTTAGTTTGCCGGCGATTAAACTTCTTTTATTCAGCGTCTCATCAGAAATGAAAACATTTTTGAAAACTACAAGTCCTATGCGTTTTAGTGGTAAAAAAATAATTTAAAAAATCGTTCTGGAAATGAGTTTACTCACAGGGTACTTTGTTTGTATACATTCGACTATACGGGCCAAGCCCGGGATTTGCGGGAAATCGCGGGTTTTCGTTTGCCGGCGATTAAACCTCTTTCATTAAGCGTCTCTTCAAAAATGAAAACATTTTTGAAAACTACAAATCTCATGCGTTTTAGTGGTGAAAAAAAAATTTAAAAAATCGTTCGGGAAATGAGTTTACTCCCTGGGTACTTTCTTTGTATACATTCGACTATACGGGCCAAGCCCGGGATTTACGGGAAATCGCGGGATTTCGTTTGCCGGCGATTAAACCTCTTTTGTTAAGCGTCTCATCAAAAATGAAAACATTTTTGAAAACTACAAGTCTCATGCGTTTTAGTGGTGAAAAAAAAATTTAAAAAATCGTTCGGAAAATGAGTTTACTTCCTGGGTAATTTCTTTGTATACTTTTGACTATACGGGCCGAGTCCCGGGTTTACGGGAAATGGCGGGTTTTCGTTTGCCGGCGATTAAACTTCTTTTATTCAGCGTCCCATCAAAAATGAAAACATTTTTAAAAAACTATAAGTCTCATGGGTTTTAGTGGTGAAATAATAATTTACCAAATCGTTCGGGAAATGAGTTTACATCCCGGGTACTTTCTTTACTATACGGGCCGGGTCCGGGATTTACGAGAAATCGCAGGTTTTCGTTTGCCGGCGATTAAACTTCTTTTATTGAGCGTCTCATCAAAAATGAAAACATTTTTGAAAACTACAATTCTCATGCGTTTTAGTGGTGAAATAATAATTTAAAAAATTGTTCTGGAAATGAGTTTACTCACAGGGTACTTTCTTTGTATACATTCGACTATACGGGCCAAGCCCGGGATTTGCGGGAAATCGCTGGTTTTCGTTTGCCGGCGATTAAACCTCTTTCATTAAGCGTCTCATCAAAAATGAAAACATTTTTGAAAACTACAAGTCTCATGCGTTTTAGTGGTGAAAAAAAAATTTAAAAAATCGTTCGGAAAATGAGTTTACTTCCTGGGTAATTTCTTTGTATACTTTTGACTATACGGGCCGAGTCCCGGGTTTACGGGAAATGGCGGGTTTTCGTTTGCCGGCGATTAAACTTCTTTTATTCAGCGTCCCATCAAAAATGAAAACATTTTTAAAAAACTATAAGTCTCATGGGTTTTAGTGGTGAAATAACTATTTACCAAATCGTTCGGGAAATGAGTTTACATCCCGGGTACTTTCTTTACTATACAGGCCGAGTCCGGGATTTACGAGAAATCGCAGGTTTTCGTTTGCCGGCGATTAAACTTCTTTTAATCAGCGTCTCATCAAAACTGAAAACATTTTTAAAAACTACAAGTCCCATGCGTTTTAGTGGTGAAAAAATAATTTAAAAAATCGTTCGGGAAATGAGTTTACTCCCTGGGTACTTTCTTTGTATACTTTTGACTATACGGGCCGAGTCCGGGATTTACGGGAAATCGCAGGTTTTCGTTTGCCGGCGATTAAACTTCTTTTATTCAGCGTCTCATCAAAAATGAAAACATTTTTAAAAACTACAAGTCTCATGGGCTTTAGTGGTGAAATAATAATTTAAAAAATCGTTTGGGAAATTACTTTACTCCCTGGGTACTTTCTTTGTATACTTTTGACTATACGGGCCGAGTCCGGGATTTACGGGAAATCGCAGGTTTTCGTTTGCCGGCGATTAAACTTCTTTTATTCAGCGTCTCATCAAAAATGAAAACATTTTTGAAAACTACAAGTCTCATGCGTTTTAGTGGTGAAAAAATAATTTAAAAAATCGTTGGGGAAATGAGTTTACTCCCTGGGTACTATCTTTGTATACTTTTGACTATACAGGGCAAGCCCGGGATTTACGGGAAATCTCGGGTTTTAGTTTGCCGGCGATTAAACTTTTTTTATTCAGCGTCTCATCAGAAATGAAAACATTTTTGAAAACTACAAGTCCTATGCGTTTTAGTGGTAAAAAAATAATTTAAAAAATCGTTCTGGAAATGAGTTTACTCACAGGGTACTTTGTTTGTATACATTCGACTATACGGGCCAAGCCCGGGATTTGCGGGAAATCGCGGGTTTTCGTTTGCCGGCGATTAAACCTCTTTCATTAAGCGTCTCTTCAAAAATGAAAACATTTTTGAAAACTACAAATCTCATGCGTTTTAGTGGTGAAAAAAAAATTTAAAAAATCGTTCGGGAAATTAAGTTTACTCCCTGGGTACTTTCTTTGTATACATTCGACTATACGGGCCAAGCCCGGGATTTACGGGAAATCGCGGGATTTCGTTTGCCGGCGATTAAACCTCTTTTGTTAAGCGTCTCATCAAAAATGAAAACATTTTTGAAAACTACAAGTCTCATGCGTTTTAGTGGTGAAAAAAAAATTTAAAAAATCGTTCGGAAAATGAGTTTACTTCCTGGGTAATTTCTTTGTATACTTTTGACTATACGGGCCGAGTCCCGGGTTTACGGGAAATGGCGGGTTTTCGTTTGCCGGCGATTAAACTTCTTTTATTCAGCGTCCCATCAAAAATGAAAACATTTTTAAAAAACTATAAGTCTCATGGGTTTTAGTGGTGAAATAATAATTTACCAAATCGTTCGGGAAATGAGTTTACATCCCGGGTACTTTCTTTACTATACGGGCCGAGTCCGGGATTTACGAGAAATCGCAGGTTTTCGTTTGCCGGCGATTAAACTTCTTTTATTGAGCGTCTCATCAAAAATGAAAACATTTTTGAAAACTACAATTCTCATGCGTTTTAGTGGTGAAATAATAATTTAAAAAATCGTTCTGGAAATGAGTTTACTCACAGGGTACTTTCTTTGTATACATTCGACTATACGGGCCAAGCCCGGGATTTGCGGGAAATCGCTGGTTTTCGTTTGCCGGCGATTAAACCTCTTTCATTAAGCGTCTCATCAAAAATGAAAACATTTTTGAAAACTACAAGTCTCATGCGTTTTAGTGGTGAAAAAAAAATTTAAAAAATCGTTCGGAAAATGAGTTTACTTCCTGGGTAATTTCTTTGTATACTTTTGACTATACGGGCCGAGTCCCGGGTTTACGGGAAATGGCGGGTTTTCGTTTGCCGGCGATTAAACTTCTTTTATTCAGCGTCCCATCAAAAATGAAAACATTTTTAAAAAACTATAAGTCTCATGGGTTTTAGTGGTGAAATAATTATTTACCAAATCGTTCGGGAAATGAGTTTACATCCCGGGTACTTTCTTTACTATACGGGCCGAGTCCGGGATTTACGAGAAATCGCAGGTTTTCGTTTGCCGGCGATTAAACTTCTTTTATTGAGCGTCTCATCAAAAATGAAAACATTTTTGAAAACTACAAGTCTCATGCGTTTTAGTGGTGAAATAATAATTTAAAAAATCGTTCTGGAAATGAGTTTACTCACAGGGTACTTTCTTTGTATACATTCGACTATACGGGCCAAGCCCGGGATTTGCGGGAAATCGCGGGTTTTCGTTTGCCGGCGATTAAACCTCTTTCATTAAGCGTCTCATCAAAAATGAAAACATTTTTGAAAACTACAAGTCTCATGCGTTTTAGTGGTGAAAAAAAAATTTAAAAAATCGTTCGGGATATGACTTTACTCCCTGGGTACTTTCTTTGTATACATTCGACTATACGGGCCAAGCCCGGGATTTACGGGAAATCGCGGGATTTCGTTTGCCGGCGATTAAACCTCTTTTGTTAAGCGTCTCATCAAAAATGAAAACATTTTTAAAAACTACAAGTCTCATGCGTTTTAGTGGTGAAAAAAAAAAATTAAAAAATCGTTCGGGAAATGAGTTTACTCCCTGGGTACTTTCTTTGTATACATTCGACTATACGGGCCAAGCCCGGGATTTACGGGAAATCGCGGGATTTCGTTTGCCGGCGATTAAACCTCTTTCACTATGCGTCTCATCAAAAATGAAAACATTTTTGAAAACTACAAGCCTCATGCGTTGTAGTGGTGAAAAAATAATTTAAAAAATCGTTCGGAAAATGAGTTTACTCCCTGCGTACTTTCTTTGTATACTTTTGACTATACGGGCCGAGTCCGGGGTTTACGGGAAATAGCGGGTTTTCGTTTGCCGGCGATTAAACTTCTTTTATTCAGCGTCTCATCAAAAATGAAAACATTTTTAAAAACTACAAGTCTCATGCGTTGTAGTGGTGAAAAAATAATTTAAAAAATCGTTCGGAAAATGAGTTTACTCCCTGGGTAATTTCTTTGTATACTTTTGACTATACGGGCCGAGTCCCGGGTTTACGGGAAATGGCGGTTTTTCGTTTGCCGGCGATTAAACTTCTTTTATTCAGCGTCCCATCAAAAATGAAAACATTTTTAAAAACTATAAGTCTCATGGGTTTTAGTGGTGAAATAATAATTTACAAAATCGTTCGGGAAATGAGTTTACATCCCGGGTACTTTCTTTACTATACGGGCCGAGTCCGGGATTTACGGGAAATCGCAGGTTTTCGTTTGCCGGCGATTAAACTTCTTTTATTGAGCGTCTCATCAAAAATGAAAACATTTTTGAAAACTACAAGTCTCATGCGTTTTAGTGGTGAAAAAATATTTTAAAAAATCGTTCGGGAAATGAATTTACTCCCTGGGTACTTTCTTTGTATACTTTTGACTATACGGGCCCAGTCCGGGATTTACGGGAAGTCGCGGGTTTTCGTTTGCCGGCGTTTAAACTTCTTTTATTCAGCGTCTCATCAAAAATGAAAACATTTTTAAAAACTACAAGTCTCATGGGCTTTAGTGGTGAAATAATAATTTAAAAAATCGTTCGGGAAATGAGTTTACACCCTGGGTACTTTCTTTGTATACTGTTGACTATACGGGCCGGGTCCGGGATTTACGGGAAATCGCGGGATTTCGTTTGCCGGCGATTAAACCTCTTTTGTTAAGCGTCTCATCAAAAATGAAAACATTTTTAAAAACTACAAGTCTCATGCGTTTTAGTGGTGAAAAAAAAAATTAAAAAATCGTTCGGGAAATGAGTTTACTCCCTGGGTACTTTCTTTGTATACATTCGACTATACGGGCCAAGCCCGGGATTTACGGGAAATCGCGGGATTTCGTTTGCCGGCGATTAAACCTCTTTCACTAAGCGTCTCATCAAAAATGAAAACATTTTTGAAAACTACAAGCCTCATGCGTTGTAGTGGTGAAAAAATAATTTAAAAAATCGTTCGGAAAATGAGTTTACTCCCTGCGTACTTTCTTTGTATACTTTTGACTATACGGGCCGAGTCCGGGGTTTACGGGAAATGGCGGGTTTTCGTTTGCCGGCGATTAAACTTCTTTTATTCAGCGTCTCATCAAAAATGAAAACATTTTTACAAACTACAAGTCTCATGCGTTGTAGTGGTGAAAAAATAATTTAAAAAATCGTTCGGAAAATGAGTTTACTCCCTGGGTAATTTCTTTGTATACTTTTGACTATACGGGCCGAGTCCCGGGTTTACGGGAAATGGCGGTTTTTCGTTTGCCGGCGATTAAACTTCTTTTATTCAGCGTCCCATCAAAAATGAAAACATTTTTAAAAACTATAAGTCTCATGGGTTTTAGTGGTGAAATAATAATTTACAAAATCGTTCGGGAAATGAGTTTACATCCCGGGTACTTTCTTTACTATACGGGCCGAGTCCGGGATTTACGGGAAATCGCAGGTTTTCGTTTGCCGGCGATTAAACTTCTTTTATTGAGCGTCTCATCAAAAATGAAAACATTTTTGAAAACTACAAGTCTCATGCGTTTTAGTGGTGAAAAAATATTTTAAAAAATCGTTCGGGAAATGAATTTACTCCCTGGGTACTTTCTTTGTATACTTTTGACTATACGGGCCCAGTCCGGGATTTACGGGAAGTCGCGGGTTTTCGTTTGCCGGCGTTTAAACTTCTTTTATTCAGCGTCTCATCAAAAATGAAAACATTTTTAAAAACTACAAGTCTCATGGGCTTTAGTGGTGAAATAATAATTTAAAAAATCGTTCGGGAAATGAGTTTACACCCTGGGTACTTTCTTTGTATACTGTTGACTATACGGGCCGAGTCCGGGATTTACGGGAAATCGCAGGTTTTCGTTTGCCGGCGATTAAACTTCTTTTATTCGGCGTCTCATCAAAAATGAAAACATTTTTGAAAACTACAAGTCTCATGCGTTTTAGTGGTGAAAAAATAATTTAAAAAATCGTTCGGGAATTGAGTTTACTCCCTGGGTACTTTCTTTGTATACTTTTGATTATACGGGCTTAATCCAGGGTTTACGGGAAATGGCGGGTTTTCGTTTGCCGGCGATTAAACTTCTTTTATTCAGCGTCTCATCAAAAATAAAAACATTTTTAAAAACTACAAGTCTCATGGGCTTTAGTGGTGAAATAATAATTTAAAAAATCGTTCGGGAAATGAGTTTACACCCTGGGTACTTTCTTTGTATACTTTTGACTATACGGGCCGAGTCCGGGATTTACGGGAAATTGCAGGTTTTCGTTTGCCGGCGATTAAACTTTTTTCATTCAGCGTCTCATCAAAAATGAACACATTTTTGAAAACTACAAGTCTCATGCGTTTTAGTGGTGAAAATATAATTTAAAAAATCGTTCGGGAAATGAGTTTACTCCCTGGGTACTTTCTTTGTATACTTTTGACTATACGGGCCAAGCCCGGGATTTACGGGAAATCGCGGATTTTCGTTTGCCGGCGTTTAAACGTCTTTTATTCAGCGTCTCATCAAAAATGAAAACATTTTTAAAAACTACAAGTCTCATGGGCTTTAGTGGTGAAATAATAATTTAAAAAATCGTTCGGGAAATGAGTTTACACCCTGGGTACTTTCTTTGTATACTCTTGACTATACGGGCCGAGTCCGGGATTTACGGGAAATCGCAGGTTTTCGTTTGCCGGCGATTAAACTTCTTTTATTCGGCGTCTCATCAAAAATGAAAACATTTTTGAAAACTAGTAGTCTCATGCGTTTTAGTGGTGAAAAAATAATTTAAAAAATCGTTCGGGAATTGAGTTTACTCCCTGGGTACTTTCTTTGTATACTTTTGATTATACGGGCTTAATCCAGGGTTTACGGGAAATGGCGGGTTTTCGTTTGCCGGCGATTAAACTTCTTTTATTCAGCGTCTCATCAAAAATGAAAACATTTTTAAAAACTACAAGTCTCATGGGCTTTAGTGGTGAAATAATAATTTAAAAAATCGTTCGGGAAATGAGTTTACACCCTGGGTACTTTCTTTGTATACTTTTGACTATACGGGCCGAGTCCGGGATTTACGGGAAATCGCAGGTTTTCGTTTGCCGGCGATTAAACTTTTTTCATTCAGCGTCTCATCAAAAATGAACACATTTTTGAAAACTACAAGTCTCATGCGTTTTAGTGGTGAAAATATAATTTAAAAAATCGTTCGGGAAATGAGTTTACTCCCTGGGTACTTTCTTTGTATACTTTTGACTATACGGGCCAAGCCTGGGATTTACGGGAAATCGCGGATTTTTGTTTGCCGGCGATTAAACTTCTTTTATTCAGCGTCTCATCAAAAATGAAAACATTTTTAAAAACTACAAGTCTCATGCGTTTTAGTGGTGAAAAAATAATTTAAAAAATCGTTCGGGAAATGAGTTTACTCCCTGGGTACTTTCTTTGTATACTTTTGATTATACGGACCGAGTCCGGGGTTTACGGGAAATGGCGGGTTTTCGTTTGCCGGCGATTAAACTTCTTTTATTCAGCGTCTCATCAAAAATGAAAACATTTTTGAAAACTACAAGTCTCATGCGTTTTAGTGGTGAAAATATAATTTAAAAAATCGTTCGGGAAATGAGTTTACTCCCTGGGTACTTTCTTTGTATACTTTTGACTATACGGGCCGAGTCGGGGATTTACAGGAAATCGCGGGTTTTCGTTTGCCAGCGATTAAACTTCTTTTATTCAGCGTCTAATTAAAAATGAAAACATTTTTAAAAACTACAAGTCTCATGGGCTTTAGTGGTGAAATAATAATTTAAAAAATCGTTTGGGAAATTAGTTTACTCCCTGGGTACTTTCTTTGTATACTTTTGACTATACGGGCCGAGTCCGGGATTTACGGGAAATCGCAGGTTTTCGTTTGCCGGCGATTAAACTTCTTTTATTCAGCGTCTCATCAAAAAAGAAAACATTTTTGAAAACTACAAGTCTCATGCGTTTTAGTGGTGAAAAAATAAATTAAAAAATCGTTCGGGAAATGAGTTTACTCCCTGGGTACTTTCTTTGTATACTTTTGACTATACGGGCCAAGCCTGGGATTTACGGGAAATCGCGGATTTTTGTTTGCCGGCGATTAAACTTCTTTTATTCAGCGTCTCATCAAAAATGAAAACATTTTTAAAAACTACAAGTCTCATGCGTTTTAGTGGTGAAAAAATAATTTAAAAAATCGTTCGGGAAATGAGTTTACTCCCTGGGTACTTTCTTTGTATACTTTTGATTATACGGACCGAGTCCGGGGTTTACGGGAAATGGCGGGTTTTCGTTTGCCGGCGATTAAACTTCTTTTATTCAGCGTCTCATCAAAAATGAAAACATTTTTGAAAACTACAAGTCTCATGCGTTTTAGTGGTGAAAATATAATTTAAAAAATCGTTCGGGAAATGAGTTTACTCCCTGGGTACTTTCTTTGTATACTTTTGACTATACGGGCCGAGTCGGGGATTTACAGGAAATCGCGGGTTTTCGTTTGCCAGCGATTAAACTTCTTTTATTCAGCGTCTAATTAAAAATGAAAACATTTTTAAAAACTACAAGTCTCATGGGCTTTAGTGGTGAAATAATAATTTAAAAAATCGTTTGGGAAATTAGTTTACTCCCTGGGTACTTTCTTTGTATACTTTTGACTATACGGGCCGAGTCCGGGATTTACGGGAAATCGCAGGTTTTCGTTTGCCGGCGATTAAACTTCTTTTATTCAGCGTCTCATCAAAAAAGAAAACATTTTTGAAAACTACAAGTCTCATGCGTTTTAGTGGTGAAAAAATAAATTAAAAAATCGTTCGGGAAATGAGTATACTCCCTGGGTACTATCTTTGTATACTTTTGACTATACGGGCCTAGCCCGGGATTTACGGGAAATCTCGGGTTTTCGTTTGCCGGCGATTAAACTTCTTTTATTCAGCGTCTCATCAGATATGAAAACATTTTTGAAAACTACAAGTCTTATGCGTTTTAGTGGTAAAAAAATAATTTAAAAAATCGTTCTGGAAATGAGTTTACTCACAGGGTACTTTCTTTGTATACATTCGACTATACGGGCCAAGCCCGGGATTTGCGAGAAATCGCAGTTTTCGTTTGCCGGCGATTAAACCTCTTTCATTAAGCGTCGCATCAAAAATGAAAACATTTTTGAAAACTACAAGTCTCATGCGTTTTAGTGGTGAAAAAAAATTTTGAAAAATCGTTCTGGAAATGAGTTTACTCCCTGGGTAGTTTCTTTGTATACATTCGACTATACGGGCCAAGCCCGGGATTTACGGGAAATCGCAGGATTTTGTTTGCCGGCGATTAAACCTCTTTTATTAAGCGTCTCATCAAAAATGAAAACATTTTTGAAAATTGCAAGTCTCATGCGTTTTAGTGGTGAAAAGATAATTGAAAAAATCGTTTCAGAAATGAGTTTACTCACAGGGTACTTTCTTTGTATACATTCGACTATACGGGCCAAGCCTCGACTTGTAGTTTTCAGAAATGTTTTCATTTTTGATGAGACGCTTAATGAAAGTGGTTTAATCGCCGGCAAACGAAAACCCGCGATTTCCCGTAAATCCCGGGCTTGGCCCGTATAGTCGAATGTATACAAAGAAAGTACCCTGTGAGTAAACTCATTTCCAAAACGATTTTTTAAATTATTTTTTCACCACTAAAACGCATGAGACTTGTAGTTTTCAAAAATGTTTTCATTTTTGATGAGACGCTTAATGAAAGTGGTTTAATCGCCGGCAAACGAAAACCCGCGATTTCCCGTAAATCCCGGGCTTGGCCCGTATAGTCGAATGTATACAAAGAAAGTACCCTGTGAGTAAACTCATTTCCAAAACGATTTTTTAAATTATTTTTTCACCACTAAAACGCATGAGACTTGTAGTTTTCAAAAATGTTTTCATTTTTGATGAGACGCTGAATGAAAGAAGTTTAATCGCCGGCAAACGAAAACCTGCGATTTCCCGTAAATCCCGGACTCAGCCCGTATAGTCAAAAGTATACAAAGAAAGTACCCATGGAGTAAACTCATTTCCCGAACGATTTTTTAAATTATATTTTCACCACTAAAACGCATGGGACTTGTAGTTTTCAAAAATGTTTTCCTTTTTGATGAGACGCTGAATGAAAGAAGTTTAATCGCCGGCAAACAAAAACCTGTGATTTCCCGTAAATCCCGGACTCTGCCCGTATAGTCAAAAGTATACAAAGAAAGAACCCAGGGTGTAAACTCATTTCCCAAAGGATTTTTTAAATTATTACTTCACCACTAAAGCCCATGAGACTTGTAATTTTCAAAAATGTTTTCATTTTTGATGAGACGCTGAATAAAAGAAGTTTAATCGCCGGCAAACGAAAACCCGCCATTTCCCGTAAACCCCGGACTCGGCCCGCATAGTCAAAAGTATACAAAAAAAGAACCCAGGGTGTAAACTCATTTCCCGAAGGATTTTTTAAATTATTACTTCACCACTAAAGCCCATGAGACTTGTAATTTTCAAAAATGTTTTCATTTTTGATGAGACGCTGAATAAAAGAAGTTTAATCGCCGGCAAACGAAAACCCGCCATTTCCTGTAAACCCCGGACTCGGCCCGCATAGTCAAAAGTATACAAAGAAAGTACCCAGGGAGTAAAATCATTTCCCGAACGATTTTTTAAATTATTTTTTCACCACTAAAACGCATGAGACTTGTAGTTTTCAAAAATGTTTTCATTTTTGATGAGACGCTGAATAAAAGAAGTTTAATCGCCGGCAAAGGAAAACCTGCGATTTCCCGTAAATCCCGGACTCGGCCCGTATAGTCAAAAGTATACAAAGAAAGTACCCAGGGTGTAAACTCATTTCCCGAACGATTTTTTAAATTATCATTTCACCACTAAAGCCCATGAGACTTGTAGTTTTTAAAAATGTTTTCATTTTTGATGAAACGCTGAATAAAAGAAGTTTAAACGCCGGCAAACGAAAACCCGCGACTTCCCGTAAATCCCGGACTCGGCCCGTATAGTCAAAAGCATACGAAAAAAGTACCCAGGGAGTAAACTCATTTCTCGAACGATTCTTTAAATTATTTTTTCACCACTAAAACGCATGAGACTTGTAGTTTTCAAAAATGTTTTCATTGTTGATGAGACGCTGAATAAAAGAAGTTTAATCACCGGCAAACGAAAACCTGCAATTTCCCGTAAACCCCGGACTCGGCCCGTATAGTCGAATGTATACAAAGAAAGTACCCTGTGAGTAAACTCATTTCCAAAACGATTTTTTAAATTATCTTTTCACCACTAAAACGCATAAGACTTGTAGTTTTCAAAAATGTTTTCATTTTTGATGAGACGCTGACTAAAAGAAGTTTAATCGCCTGCGAACGAAAACCCGCCATTTCCCGTAAACCCCGGACTCGGTCCGTATAATCTAAAGTATACAAAGAAAGTACCCAGGAAGTAAACTCATTTCCCGAACGATTTTTTAAATTATTTTTTCACCACTAAAACGCATGAGACTTGTAGTTTTCAAAAATGTTTTCATTTTTGATGAGACGCTGAATGAAAGAAGTTTAATCGCCGGCAAACGAAAACCTGCGATTTCCCGTAAATCCCGGACTTGGCCCGTATAGTCAAAAGTATACAAAGAAAGTACCCAGGGTGTAAACTCATTTCCCGAACGATTTTTTAAATTATTATTTCACTACTAAAGCCCATGAGACTTGTAGTTTTTAAAAATGTTTTCATTTTTGATGAAACGCTGAATAAAAGAAGTTTAAACGCCGGCAAACGAAAACCCGCGACTTCCCGTAAATCCCGGACTCGGCCCGTATAGTCAAAAGTATACGAAGAAAGTACCCAGGGAGTAAACTCATTTCCCAAACGATTTTTTAAATTATTTTTTCACCAGTAAAACGCATGAGACTTGTAGTTTTCAAAAATGTTTTCATTTTTGATGAGACGCTGAATGAAAGAAGTTTAATCGCCGGCAAACGAAAACCTGCGATTTCCCGTAAATCCCGGACTCGGCCCGTATAGTAATGAAAGTACCCGGGATGTAAACTCATTTTCCGAACGATTTTTTAAATTATTATTTTACCACTAAAACCCATGAGACTTGTAGTTTTCAAAAATGTTTTCATTTTTGATGAGACCCTGAATAAAAGAAGTTTAATCGCCGGCAAACGAAAACCTGCGATTTCCCGTAAATCCCGGACTCGGCCCGTATAGTCAATAGTATACAAAGAAGGCACCCAGGGTGTAAACTCATTTCCCGAACGATTTTTTAAATTATTATTTCACCACTAAAGCCCATGAGACTTGTAGTTTTTAAAAGTGTTTTCATTTTTGATGAGACGCTGAATAAAAGAAGTTTAATCGCCGGCAAACGAAAACCTGCGATTTTCCGTAAATCCCGGACGCGGCCCGTATAGTAATGAAAGTACCCGGGATGTAAACTCATTTCCCGAACTATTTTTTTTAATTATTATTTCACCACTAAAACCCATGAGACTTATAGTTTTTAAAAATGTTTTCATTTTTGATGAGACGCTGAATAAAAGAAGTTTAATTGCCGGCAAACGAAAACCCGCCATTTCCCGTAAACCCCGGACTCGGCCCGTATAGTCAAAAGTATACAAAGAAAATACACAGGGAGTAAACTCATTTTCCGAACGATTTTTTAAATTACTTTTTCACCACTACAACGCATGAGACTTGTAGTTTTTAAAAATGTTTTCATTTTTAATGAGACGCTGAATAAAAGAAGTTTAATCGCCGGCAAACGAAAACCCGTCATTTCCCGTAAACGCCGGACTCGGCCCGTATAGTCAAAAGTATACAAAGAAAGTACCCAGGGAGTAAACTCATTTTCCGAACGATTTTTTAAATTATTTTTTCACCACTACAACGCATGAGACTTGTAGTTTTCAAAAATGTTTTCATTTTTGATGAGACGCTGAATAAAAGAAGTTTAATCGCCCTCAAACGAAAATCCGCGATTTCCCGTAAATCCTGGACTCGGCCCGTATAGTCCAAAGTATACAAAGAAAGTACCCAGGGAATAAACTCATTTCCCGAACGATTTTTTAAATTATTTTTTCACCACTAAAACGCATAAGACTTGTAGTTTTCAAAAATGTTTTCATTTTTGATGAGACGCTTAATGAAAGAGGTTTAATCGCCGGCAAACGAAATAACGCGATTTCCCGTAAATCCCGGGCTTGGCCCGTATAGTCGAATGTATACAAAGAAAGTACCCAGGGAGTAAACTCATTTCCCGAACGATTTTTAAAATTATTTTTTCACCACTAAAACGCATGAGACTTGTAGTTTTCAAAAATGTTTTCATTTTTGATGAGACGCTTAATGAAAGAGGTTTAATCGCCGGCAAACGAAATCCCGCGATTTCCCGTAAACGCCGGACTCGGCCCGTATAGTCAAAAGTATACAAAGAAAGTACCCAGGGAGTAAACTCATTTTCCAAACGATTTTTTAAATTATTTTTTCACCACTACAACGCATGAGACTTGTAGTTTTCAAAAATGTTTTCATATTTGATGAGACGCTGAATAAAAGAAGTTTAATCGCCCTCAAACGAAAATCCGCGATTTCCCGTAAATCCCGGACTCGGCCCGTATAGTCCAAAGTATACAAAGAAAGTATCCAGGGAATAAACACATTTCCCGAACGATTTTTTAAATTATTTTTTCACCACTAAAACGCATGAGACTTGTAGTTTTCAAAAATGTTTTCATTTTTGATGAGACGCTTAATGAAAGAGGTTTAATCGCCGGCAAACGAAATAACGCGATTTCCCGTTAATCCTGGGCTTGGCCCGTATAGTCGAATGTATACAAAGATAGTACCCAGGGAGTAAACTCATTTCCCGAACGATTTTTTAAATTATTTTTTCACCACTAAAACGCATGAGACTTTTAGTTTTCAAAAATGTTTTCATTTTTGATAAGACGCTTAATGAAAGAGGTTTAATTGCCGGCAAACGAAATTCCGCGATTTCCCGTAAATCCCGGGCTTGGCCCGTATAGTCGAATGTATACAAAAAAAGTACCCAGGGAGTAAACTCATTTCCCGAACGATTTTTTAATTTTTTTTTCACCACTAAAACGCATGAGACTTGTAGTTTTCAAAAATGTTTTCATTTTAATGAGACGGTTAATGAAAGAAGTTTAATCGCCGGCAAACGAAAACCCGCGATTTCCTGTAAATCCCGGGCTTGGCCCGTATAGTCGAATGTATACAAAGAAAGTACCCTGTGAGTAAACTCATTTCCCGAACGATTTTTTAAATTATTTTTTCACCACTAAAACGCATGAGACTTGTAGTTTTCAGAAATGTTTTCATTTTTGATGAGACGCTTAATGAAAGTGGTTTAATCGCCAGCATACGAAAACCCGCGAATTCCCGTAAATCCCGGGCTTGGCCCGTATTGTCGAATGTATACAAAGAAAGTACCCTGTGAGTAAACTCATTTCCAAAACGATTTTTTAAATTATCTTTTCACCAGTAAAACGCATGAGACTTGTAGTTTTCAAAAATGTTTTCATTTTTGATGAGACGCTTAATGAAAGAGGTTTAATCGCCGGCAAACGAAGTCTTGCGTTTTCCCGTAAATCTGGGGCTTGGCCCGTATATTCGAATGTATACAAAGAAAGTACCCAGGGAGTAAACTCATTTCCCGAACGATTTTTTAAATTTTTTTTTCACCACTAAAACGCATGAGACTTGTAGTTTTCAAAAATGTTTTCATTTTTGATAAGACGCTTAATGAAAGACGTTTAATCGCCGGCAAACGAAATCCTGCGATTTCCCGTAAATCCCGGGCTTGGCCCGTATAGTCGAATGTATACAAAGAAAGTACCCAGGAAGTAAACTCATTTCCCGAACGATTTTTTAATTTTTTTTTTCACCACTAAAACGCATGAGACTTGTAGTTTTCAAAAATGTTTTCATTTTTGATGAGACGGTTAATGAAAGAAGTTTAATCACCGGCAAACGAAAACCCGCGATTTCCCGTATATCCCAGGCTTGGCCCGTATAGTCGAATGTATACAAAGAAAGTACCCTGTGAGTAAACTCATTTCCCGAACGATTTTTTAAATTATTTTTTCACCACTAAAACGCATGAGACTTGTAGTTTTCAAAAATGTTTTCATTTTTGATGAGACGCTTAATGAAAGAGGTTTAATCGCCGGCAAACGAAATCCCGCGATTTCCCGTAAACGCCGGACTCGGCCCGTATAGTCAAAAGTATACAAAGAAAGTACCCAGGGAGTAAACTCATTTTCCAAACGATTTTTTAAATTATTTTTTCACCACTACAACGCATGAGACTTGTAGTTTTCAAAAATGTTTTCATATTTGATGAGACGCTGAATAAAAGAAGTTTAATCGCCCTCAAACGAAAATCCGCGATTTCCCGTAAATCCCGGACTCGGCCCGTATTGTCCAAAGTATACAAAGAAAGTATCCAGGGAATAAACTCATTTCCCGAACGATTTTTTAAATTATTTTTTCACCACTAAAACGCATGAGACTTGTAGTTTTCAAAAATGTTTTCATTTTTGATGAGACGCTTAATGAAAGAGGTTTAATCGCCGGCAAACGAAATAACGCGATTTCCCGTTAATCCTGGGCTTGGCCCGTATAGTCGAATGTATACAAAGATAGTACCCAGGGAGTAAACTCATTTCCCGAACGATTTTTTAAATTATTTTTTCACCACTAAAACGCATGAGACTTTTAGTTTTCAAAAATGTTTTCATTTTTGATAAGACGCTTAATGAAAGAGGTTTAATTGCCGGCAAACGAAATTCCGCGATTTCCCGTAAATCCCGGGCTTGGCCCGTATAGTCGAATGTATACAAAGAAAGTACCCAGGGAGTAAACTCATTTCCCGAACGATTTTTTAATTTTTTTTTCACCACTAAAACGCATGAGACTTGTAGTTTTCAAAAATGTTTTCATTTTAATGAGACGGTTAATGAAAGAAGTTTAATCGCCGGCAAACGAAAACCCGCGATTTCCTGTAAATCCCGGGCTTGGCCCGTATAGTCGAATGTATACAAAGAAAGTACCCTGTGAAATACTCATTTCCCGAACGATTTTTTAAATTATTTTTTCACCACTAAAACGCATGAGACTTGTAGTTTTCAGAAATGTTTTCATTTTTGATGAGACGCTTAATGAAAGTGGTTTAATCGCCAGCATACGAAAACCCGCGAATTCCCGTAAATCCCGGGCTTGGCCCGTATTGTCGAATGTATACAAAGAAAGTACCCTGTGAGTAAACTCATTTCCAAAACGATTTTTTAAATTATCTTTTCACCAGTAAAACGCATGAGACTTGTAGTTTTCAAAAATGTTTTCATTTTTGATGAGACGCTTAATGAAAGAGGTTTAATCGCCGGCAAACGAAGTCTTGCGTTTTCCCGTAAATCTGGGGCTTGGCCCGTATATTCGAATGTATACAAAGAAAGTACCCAGGGAGTAAACTCATTTCCCGAACGATTTTTTAAATTTTTTTTTCACCACTAAAACGCATGAGACTTGTAGTTTTCAAAAATGTTTTCATTTTTGATAAGACGCTTAATGAAAGACGTTTAATCGCCGGCAAACGAAATCCTGCGATTTCCCGTAAATCCCGGGCTTGGCCCGTATAGTCGAATGTATACAAAGAAAGTACCCAGGAAGTAAACTCATTTCCCGAACGATTTTTTAATTTTTTTTTTCACCACTAAAACGCATGAGACTTGTAGTTTTCAAAAATGTTTTCATTTTTGATGAGACGGTTAATGAAAGAAGTTTAATCGCCGGCAAACGAAAACCCGCGATTTCCCGTATATCCCAGGCTTGGCCCGTATAGTCGAATGTATACAAAGAAAGTACCCTGTGAGTAAACTCATTTCCCGAACGATTTTTTAAATTATTTTTTCACCACTAAAACGCATGAGACTTGTAGTTTTTAGAAATGTTTTCATTTTTGATGAGACGCTTAATGAAAGTGGTTTAATCGCCAGCAAACGAAAACCCGCGATTTCCCGTAAATCCCGGACTCGGCCCGTATAGTCGAATGTATACAAAGAAAGTACCCTGTGAGTAAACTCATTTCCAAAACGATTTTTTAAATTATCTTTTCACCACTAAAACGCATAAGACTTGTAGTTTTCAAAAATGTTTTCATTTTTGATGAGACGCTAAATAAAAGAAGTTTAATCGCCTGCGAACGAAAACCCGCCATTTCCCGTAAACCCCGGACTCGGTCCGTATAATCTAAAGTATACAAAGAAAGTACCCAGGAAGTAAACTCATTTCCCTAACGATTTTTTAAATTATTTTTTCACCACTAAAACGCATGAGACTTGTAGTTTTCAAAAATGTTTTCATTTTTGATGAGACGCTGAATGAAAGAAGTTTAATCGCCGGCAAACGAAAACCTGCGATTTCCCGTAAATCCCGGACATGGCCCGTATAGTCAAAAGTATACAAAGAAAGTACCCAGGGTGTAAACTCATTTCCCGAACGATTTTTTAAATTATTATTTCACTACTAAAGCCCATGAGACTTGTAGTTTTTAAAAATGTTTTCATTTTTGATGAGACGCTCAATAAAAGAAGTTTAATCGCCGGCAAACGAAAACCCGCGAGTTCCCGTAAATCCGGACTCGGCCCGTATAGTCAAAAGTATACAAAGAAAGTACCCATGGAGTAAACTCATTTCCCGAACGATTTTTTAAATTATATTTTCACCACTAAAACGCATGAGACTTGTAATTTTCACAAATGTCTTCATTTTTGATGAGACGCTGAATAAAAGAAGTTTAATCGCCGGCAAACGAAAACCTGCGATTTCCCGTAAATCCCGGAGTCGGCCCGTATAGTCAAAAGTATACAAAGAAACTACCCAGGGTGTAAACTCATTTCCCGAACGATTTTTTAAATTATCATTTCACCACTAAAGCCCATGAGACTTGTAGTTTTTAAAAATGTTTTCATTTTTGATGAAACGCTGAATAAAAGAAGTTTAAACGCCGGCAAACGAAAACCCGCGACTTCCCGTAAATCCTGGACTCGGCCCGTATAGTCAAAAGTATACGAAGAAAGTACCCAGGGAGTAAACTCATTTCCCGAACGATTTTTTAAATTATTTTTTCACCACTAAAACGCATGAGACTTGTAGTTTTCAAAAATGTTTTCATTTTTGATGAGACGCTGAATAAAAGAAGTTTAATCGCCGGCAAACGAAAACCTGCGATTTCCCGTAAATCCCGGACTCGGCCTGTATAGTAATGAAAGTACCCGGGATGTAAACTCATTTTCCGAACGATTTTGTAAATTATTATTTCACCACTAAAACCCATGAGACTTGTAGTTTTCAAAAATGTTTTCATTTTTGATGAGACCCTGCATAAAAGAAGTTTAATCGCCGGCAAACGAAAACCTGCGATTTCCCGTAAATCCCGGACTCGGCCCGTATAGTCAAAAGTATACAAAGAAGGCACCCAGGGTGTAAACTCATTTCCCGAACGATTTTTTAAATTATTATTTCACCACTAAAGCCCATGAGACTTGTAGTTTTTAAAAGTGTTTTCATTTTTGATGAGACGCTGAATAAAAGAAGTTTAATCGCCGGCATACGAAAACCCGCCATTTCCCGTAAACCCCGGACTCGGCCCGCATAGTCAAAATTATACAAAGAAAGTACCCAGGGAGTAAGCTCATTTCCCGAACGATTTTTTAAATTATTTTTTCACCACTAAAACGCATGAGACTTGTAGTTTTCAAAAATGTTTTCCTTTTTCATGAGACGCTGAATAAAAGAAGTTTAAACGCCGGCAAAAGAAAACCCGCGACTTCCCGTAAATCCCGGACTCGGCCCGTATAGTCAAAAGTATACAAAGAAAGTACCCAGGGAGTAAACTCATTTCCCGAACGATTTTTTAAAATATTTTTTCACCACTAAAACGCATGAGACTTGTAGTTTTCAAAAATGTTTTCATTTTTGATGAGACGCTGAATAAAAGAAGTTTAATCGCCGGCAAACGAAAACCTGCGATTTTCCGTAAATCCCGGACGCGGTCCGTATAGTAATGAAAGTACCCGGGATGTAAACTCATTTCCCGAACTATTTTTTTTAATTATTATTTCACCACTAAAACCCATGAGACTTATAGTTTTTAAAAATGTTTTCATTTTTGATGAGACGCTGAATAAAAGAAGTTTAATCGCCGGCAAACGAAAACCCGCCATTTCCCGTAAACCCCGGACTCGGCCCGTATAGTCAAAAGTATACAAAGAAATTACACAGGGAGTAAACTCATTTTCCGAACGATTTTTTAAATTACTTTTTCACCACTACAACGCATGAGACTTGTAGTTTTTAAAAATGTTTTCATTTTTAATGAGACGCTGAATAAAAGAAGTTTAGTCGCCGGCAAACGAAAACCCGTCATTTCCCGTAAACGCCGGACTCGGCCCGTATAGTCAAAAGTATACAAAGAAAGTACCCAGGGAGTAAACTCATTTTCCGAACGATTTTTTAAATTATTTTTTCACCACTACAACGCATGAGACTTGTAGTTTTCAAAAATGTTTTCATTTTTGATGAGACGCTGAATAAAAGAAGTTTAATCGCCCTCAAACGAAAATCCGCGATTTCCCGTAAATCCCGGACTCGGCCCGTATAGTCCAAAGTATACAAAGAAAGTACCCAGGGAATAAACTCATTTCCCGAACGATTTTTTAAATTATTTTTTCACCACTAAAACGCATAAGGCTTGTAGTTTTCAAAAATGTTTTCATTTTTGATGAGACGCTTAATGAAAGAGGTTTAATCGCCGGCAAACGAAATAACGCGATTTCCCGTAAATCCCGGGCTTGGCCCGTATAGTCGAATGTATACAAAGAAAGTACCCAGGAAGTAAACTCATTTCCCGAACGATTTTTTAAATTATTTTTTCACCACTAAAACGCATGAGACTTGTAGTTTTCAAAAATGTTTTCATTTTTGATGAGACGCTTAATGAAAGAGGTTTAATCGCCGGCAAACGAAATCCCGCGATTTCCCGTAAACGCCGGACTCGGCCCGTATAGTCAAAAGTATACAAAGAAAGTACCCAGGGAGTAAACTCATTATCCGAACGATTTTTTAAATTATTTTTTCACCACTACAACGCATGAGACTTGTAGTTTTCAAAAATGTTTTCATTTTTGATGAGACGCTTAATGAAAGAGGTTTAATCGCCGGCAAACGAAATAACGCGATTTCCCGTAAATCCCGGACTCGGCCCGTATAGTCAAAAGTATACAAAGAAAGTACCCAGGGAGTAAACTCATTTCCCGAACGATTTTTTAAATTATTTTTTCACCACTAAAACGCATGAGACTTTTAGTTTTCAAAAATGTTTTCATTTTTGATGAGACGCTTAATGAAAGAGGTTTAATCGCCGGCAAACGAAATCCCGCGATTTCCCGTAAATCCCGGGCTTGGCCCGTATAGTCGAATGTATACAAAGAAAGTACCCAGGGAGTAAACTCATTTCCCGAACGATTTTTTAATTTTTTTTTCACCACTAAAACGCATGAGACTTGTAGTTTTCAAAAATGTTTTCATTTTTGATGAGACGGTTAATGAAAGAAGTTTAATCGCCGGCAAACGAAAACCCGCGATTTCCCGTAAATCCCGGGCTTGGCCCGTATAGTCGAATGTATACAAAGAAAGTACCCTGTGAGTAAACTCATTTCCCGAACGATTTTTTAAATTATTTTTTCACCAATAAAACGCATGAGACTTGTAGTTTTCAGAAATGTTTTCATTTTTGATGAGACGCTTAATGAAAGTGGTTTAATCGCCAGCAAACGAAAACCCGCGAATTCCCGTAAATCCCGGGCTTGGCCCGTATTGTCGAATGTATACAAAGAAAGTACCCTGTGAGTAAACTCATTTCCAAAACGATTTTTTAAATTATCTTTTCACCAGTAAAACGCATGAGACTTGTAGTTTTCAAAAATGTTTTCATTTTTGATGAGACGTTTAATGAAAGAGGTTTAATCGCCGGCAAACGAAATCTTGCGTTTTCCCGTAAATCCGGGGCTTGGCCCGTATATTCGAATGTATACAAAGAAAGTACCCAGGGAGGAAACTCATTTCCCGAACGATTTTTAAAATTTTTTTTTCACCACTAAAACGCATGAGACTTGTAGTTTTCAAAAATGTTTTCATTTTTGATAAGACGCTTAATGAAAGACGTTTAATCGCCGGCAAACGAAATCCCGCGATTTCCCGTAAATCCCGGGCTTGGCCCGTATAGTCGAATGTATACAAAGAAAGTACCCAGGAAGTAAACTCATTTCCCGAACGATTTTTTAATTTTTTTTTTTCACCACTAAAACGCATGAGACTTGTAGTTTTCAAAAATGTTTTCATTTTTGATGAGACGGTTAATGAAAGAAGTTTAATCGCCGGCAAACGAAAACCCGCGATTTCCCGTAAATCCCAGGCTTGGCCCGTATAGTCGAATGTATACAAAGAAAGTACCCTGTGAGTAAACTCATTTCCCGAACGATTTTTTAAATTATTTTTTCACCACTAAAACGCATGAGATTTGTAGTTTTCAGAAATGTTTTCATTTTTGATGAGACGCTTAATGAAAGTGGTTTAATCGCCAGGAAACGAAAACCCGCGATTTCCCGTAAATCCCGGGCTTGGCCCGTATTGTCGAATGTATACAAAGAAAGTACCCTGTGAGTAAACTCATTTCCAAAACGATTTTTTAAATTATCTTTTCACCACTAAAACGCATGAGACTTGTAGTTTTAAAAAATGTTTTCATTTTTGATGAGACGCTGAATAAAAGAAGTTTAATCGCCGGCAAACGAAAACGTGCCATTTCCCGTAAACCCCGGACTCGACCCGTATAGTCAAAAGTATACAAAGAAAGTACCCAGGGAGTAAACTCATTTCCCGAACGATTTTTTATATTATTTTTTTACCACTAAACGCATGAGACTTGTAGTTTTCAAAAATATTTTCATATTTGATGGAACGCTGAATAAAAGAAGTTTAATCGCCGGCAAACGAAAATCCGCGATTTCCCGTGAATCCCGGACTCGGCCCGTATAGTCAAAAGTATACAAAGAAAGTACCCAGGGCGTAAACTCAATTACCGAACGATTTTTTAAATTATTTTTTCACCACTAAAACGCATGAGACTTGTACTTTTCAAAAATGTTTTCATTTTTAATGAGACGCTTAATGAAAGAGGTTTAATCGCCGGCAAACAAAATCCCACGTTTTCCCGTAAATCCGGGGCTTGGCCCGTATAGTCGAATGTATACAAAGAAAGTACCCTGTGAGTAAACTCATTTCCCGAACGATTTTTTAAATTATTTTTTCACCAATAAAACGCATGAGACTTGTAGTTTTCAGAAATGTTTTCATTTTTGATGAGACGCTTAATGAAAGTGGTTTAATCGCCAGCAAACGAAAACCCGCGAATTCCCGTAAATCCCGGGCTTGGCCCGTATTGTCGAATGTATACAAAGAAAGTACCCTGTGAGTAAACTCATTTCCAAAACGATTTTTTAAATTATCTTTTCACCAGTAAAACGCATGAGACTTGTAGTTTTCAAAAATGTTTTCATTTTTGATGAGACGTTTAATGAAAGAGGTTTAATCGCCGGCAAACGAAATCTTGCGTTTTCCCGTAAATCCGGGGCTTGGCCCGTATATTCGAATGTATACAAAGAAAGTACCCAGGGAGTAAACTCATTTCCCGAACGATTTTTAAAATTTTTTTTTCACCACTAAAACGCATGAGACTTGTAGTTTTCAAAAATGTTTTCATTTTTGATAAGACGCTTAATGAAAGACGTTTAATCGCCGGCAAACGAAATCCCGCGATTTCCCGTAAATCCCGGGCTTGGCCCGTATAGTCGAATGTATACAAAGAAAGTACCCAGGGAGTAAACTCATTTCCCGAACGATTTTTTATATTATTTTTTTACCACTAAACGCATGAGACTTGTAGTTTTCAAAAATATTTTCATATTTGATGGAACGCTGAATAAAAGAAGTTTAATCGCCGGCAAACGAAAATCCGCGATTTCCCGTGAATCCCGGACTCGGCCCGTATAGTCAAAAGTATACAAAGAAAGTACCCAGGGCGTAAACTCATTTACCGAACGATTTTTTAAATTATTTTTTCACCACTAAAACGCATGAGACTTGTACTTTTCAAAAATGTTTTCATTTTTAATGAGACGCTTAATGAAAGAGGTTTAATCGCCGGCAAACGAAATCCCACGTTTTCCCGTAAATCCGGGGCTTGGCCCGTATAGTCGAATGTATACAAAGAAAGTACCCTGTGAGTAAACTCATTTCCCGAACGATTTTTTAAATTATTTTTTCACCAATAAAACGCATGAGACTTGTAGTTTTCAGAAATGTTTTCATTTTTGATGAGACGCTTAATGAAAGTGGTTTAATCGCCAGCAAACGAAAACCCGCGAATTCCCGTAAATCCCGGGCTTGGCCCGTATTGTCGAATGTATACAAAGAAAGTACCCTGTCACTAAACTCATTTCCAAAACGATTTTTTAAATTATCTTTTCACCAGTAAAACGCATGAGACTTGTAGTTTTCAAAAATGTTTTCATTTTTGATGAGACGCTTAATGAAAGAGGTTTAATCGCCGGCAAACGAAATCCCGCGATTTCCCGTAAACGCCGGACTCGGCCCGTATAGTCAAAAGTATACAAAGAAAGTACCCAGGGAGTAAACTCATTATCCGAACGATTTTTTAAATTATTTTTTCACCACTACAACGCATGAGACTTGTAGTTTTCAAAAATGTTTTCATTTTTGATGAGACGCTTAATGAAAGAGGTTTAATCGCCGGCAAACGAAATAACGCGATTTCCCGTAAATCCCGGACTCGGCCCGTATAGTCAAAAGTATACAAAGAAAGTACCCAGGGAGTAAACTCATTTCCCGAACGATTTTTTAAATTATTTTTTCACCACTAAAACGCATGAGACTTTTAGTTTTCAAAAATGTTTTCATTTTTGATGAGACGCTTAATGAAAGAGGTTTAATCGCCGGCAAACGAAATCCCGCGATTTCCCGTAAATCCCGGGCTTGGCCCGTATAGTCGAATGTATACAAAGAAAGTACCCTGTGAGTAAACTCATTTCCCGAACGATTTTTTAAATTATTTTTTCACCACTAAAACGCATGAGATTTGTAGTTTTCAGAAATGTTTTCATTTTTGATGAGACGCTTAATGAAAGTGGTTTAATCGCCAGGAAACGAAAACCCGCGATTTCCCGTAAATCCCGGGCTTGGCCCGTATTGTCGAATGTATACAAAGAAAGTACCCTGTGAGTAAACTCATTTCCAAAACGATTTTTTAAATTATCTTTTCACCACTAAAACGCATGAGACTTGTAGTTTTAAAAAATGTTTTCATTTTTGATGAGACGCTGAATAAAAGAAGTTTAATCGCCGGCAAACGAAAACGTGCCATTTCCCGTAAACCCCGGACTCGACCCGTATAGTCAAAAGTATACAAAGAAAGTACCCAGGGAGTAAACTCATTTCCCGAACGATTTTTTATATTATTTTTTTACCACTAAACGCATGAGACTTGTAGTTTTCAAAAATATTTTCATATTTGATGGAACGCTGAATAAAAGAAGTTTAATCGCCGGCAAACGAAAATCCGCGATTTCCCGTGAATCCCGGACTCGGCCCGTATAGTCAAAAGTATACAAAGAAAGTACCCAGGGCGTAAACTCAATTACCGAACGATTTTTTAAATTATTTTTTCACCACTAAAACGCATGAGACTTGTACTTTTCAAAAATGTTTTCATTTTTAATGAGACGCTTAATGAAAGAGGTTTAATCGCCGGCAAACAAAATCCCACGTTTTCCCGTAAATCCGGGGCTTGGCCCGTATAGTCGAATGTATACAAAGAAAGTACCCTGTGAGTAAACTCATTTCCCGAACGATTTTTTAAATTATTTTTTCACCAATAAAACGCATGAGACTTGTAGTTTTCAGAAATGTTTTCATTTTTGATGAGACGCTTAATGAAAGTGGTTTAATCGCCAGCAAACGAAAACCCGCGAATTCCCGTAAATCCCGGGCTTGGCCCGTATTGTCGAATGTATACAAAGAAAGTACCCTGTGAGTAAACTCATTTCCAAAACGATTTTTTAAATTATCTTTTCACCAGTAAAACGCATGAGACTTGTAGTTTTCAAAAATGTTTTCATTTTTGATGAGACGTTTAATGAAAGAGGTTTAATCGCCGGCAAACGAAATCTTGCGTTTTCCCGTAAATCCGGGGCTTGGCCCGTATATTCGAATGTATACAAAGAAAGTACCCAGGGAGTAAACTCATTTCCCGAACGATTTTTAAAATTTTTTTTTCACCACTAAAACGCATGAGACTTGTAGTTTTCAAAAATGTTTTCATTTTTGATAAGACGCTTAATGAAAGACGTTTAATCGCCGGCAAACGAAATCCCGCGATTTCCCGTAAATCCCGGGCTTGGCCCGTATAGTCGAATGTATACAAAGAAAGTACCCAGGGAGTAAACTCATTTCCCGAACGATTTTTTATATTATTTTTTTACCACTAAACGCATGAGACTTGTAGTTTTCAAAAATATTTTCATATTTGATGGAACGCTGAATAAAAGAAGTTTAATCGCCGGCAAACGAAAATCCGCGATTTCCCGTGAATCCCGGACTCGGCCCGTATAGTCAAAAGTATACAAAGAAAGTACCCAGGGCGTAAACTCATTTACCGAACGATTTTTTAAATTATTTTTTCACCACTAAAACGCATGAGACTTGTACTTTTCAAAAATGTTTTCATTTTTAATGAGACGCTTAATGAAAGAGGTTTAATCGCCGGCAAACGAAATCCCACGTTTTCCCGTAAATCCGGGGCTTGGCCCGTATAGTCGAATGTATACAAAGAAAGTACCCTGTGAGTAAACTCATTTCCCGAACGATTTTTTAAATTATTTTTTCACCAATAAAACGCATGAGACTTGTAGTTTTCAGAAATGTTTTCATTTTTGATGAGACGCTTAATGAAAGTGGTTTAATCGCCAGCAAACGAAAACCCGCGAATTCCCGTAAATCCCGGGCTTGGCCCGTATTGTCGAATGTATACAAAGAAAGTACCCTGTCACTAAACTCATTTCCAAAACGATTTTTTAAATTATCTTTTCACCAGTAAAACGCATGAGACTTGTAGTTTTCAAAAATGTTTTCATTTTTGATGAGACGTTTAATGAAAGAGGTTTAATCGCCGGCAAACGAAATCTTGCGTTTTCCCGTAAATCCGGGGCTTGGCCCGTATATTCGAATGTATACAAAGAAAGTACCCAGGGAGTAAACTCATTTCCCGAACGATTTTTTAAATTTTTTTTTCACCACTAAAACACATGAGACTTGTAGTTTTCAAATATGTTTTCATTTTTGATAAGACGCTAAATGAAAGACGTTTAATCGCCGGCAAACGAAATCCCGCGATTTCCCGTAAATCCCGGGCTTGGCCCGTATAGTCGAATGTATACAAAGAAAGTACCCAGGAAGTAAACTCATTTCCCGAACGATTTTTTAATTTTTTTTTTCACCACTAAAACGCATGAGACTTGTAGTTTTCAAAAATGTTTTCATTTTTGATGAGACGGTTAATGAAAGAAGTTTAATCGCCGGCAAACGAAAACCCGCGATTTCCCGTAAATCCCAGGCTTGGCCCGTATAGTCGAATGTATACAAAGAAAGTACCCTGTGAGTAAACTCATTTCCCGAACGATTTTTTAAATTATTTTTTCACCACTAAAACGCATGAGATTTGTAGTTTTCAGAAATGTTTTCATTTTTGATGAGACGCTTAATGAAAGTGGTTTAATCGCCAGGAAACGAAAACCCGCGATTTCCCGTAAATCCCGGGCTTGGCCCGTATTGTCGAATGTATACAAAGAAAGTACCCTGTGAGTAAACTCATTTCCAAAACGATTTTTTAAATTATCTTTTCACCACTAAAACGCATGAGACTTGTAGTTTTAAAAAATGTTTTCATTTTTGATGAGACGCTGAATAAAAGAAGTTTAATCGCCGGCAAACGAAAACGCGCCATTTCCCGTAAACCCCGGACTCGACCCCTATAGTCAAAAGTATACAAAGAAAGTACCCAGGGAGTAAACTCATTTCCCGAACGATTTTTCGTATTAATTTTTTACCACTAAACGCATGAGACTTGTAGTTTTCAAAAATGTTTTCATTTTTGATGAGACGCTTAATGAAAGAGGTTTAATCGCCGGCAAACGAAATAACGCGATTTCCCGTAAATCCCGGACTCGGCCCGTATAGTCAAAAGTATACAAAGAAAGTACCCAGGGAGTAAACTCATTTCCCGAACGATTTTTTAAATTATTTTTTCACCACTAAAACGCATGAGACTTTTAGTTTTCAAAAATGTTTTCATTTTTGATGAGACGCTTAATGAAAGAGGTTTAATCGCCGGCAAACGAAATCCCGCGATTTCCCGTAAATCCCGGGCTTGGCCCGTATAGTCGAATGTATACAAAGAAAGTACCCAGGGAGTAAACTCATTTCCCGAACGATTTTTTAATTTTTTTTTCACCACTAAAACGCATGAGACTTGTAGTTTTCAAAAATGTTTTCATTTTTGATGAGACGGTTAATGAAAGAAGTTTAATCGCCGGCAAACGAAAACCCGCGATTTCCCGTAAATCCCGGGCTTGGCCCGTATAGTCGAATGTATACAAAGAAAGTACCCTGTGAGTAAACTCATTTCCCGAACGATTTTTTAAATTATTTTTTCACCAATAAAACGCATGAGACTTGTAGTTTTCAGAAATGTTTTCATTTTTGATGAGACGCTTAATGAAAGTGGTTTAATCGCCAGCAAACGAAAACCCGCGAATTCCCGTAAATCCCGGGCTTGGCCCGTATTGTCGAATGTATACAAAGAAAGTACCCTGTGAGTAAACTCATTTCCAAAACGATTTTTTAAATTATCTTTTCACCAGTAAAACGCATGAGACTTGTAGTTTTCAAAAATGTTTTCATTTTTGATGAGACGTTTAATGAAAGAGGTTTAATCGCCGGCAAACGAAATCTTGCGTTTTCCCGTAAATCCGGGGCTTGGCCCGTATATTCGAATGTATACAAAGAAAGTACCCAGGGAGTAAACTCATTTCCCGAACGATTTTTAAAATTTTTTTTTCACCACTAAAACGCATGAGACTTGTAGTTTTCAAAAATGTTTTCATTTTTGATAAGACGCTTAATGAAAGACGTTTAATCGCCGGCAAACGAAATCCCGCGATTTCCCGTAAATCCCGGGCTTGGCCCGTATAGTCGAATGTATACAAAGAAAGTACCCAGGAAGTAAACTCATTTCCCGAACGATTTTTTAATTTTTTTTTTTCACCACTAAAACGCATGAGACTTGTAGTTTTCAAAAATGTTTTCATTTTTGATGAGACGGTTAATGAAAGAAGTTTAATCGCCGGCAAACGAAAACCCGCGATTTCCCGTAAATCCCAGGCTTGGCCCGTATAGTCGAATGTATACAAAGAAAGTACCCTGTGAGTAAACTCATTTCCCGAACGATTTTTTAAATTATTTTTTCACCACTAAAACGCATGAGATTTGTAGTTTTCAGAAATGTTTTCATTTTTGATGAGACGCTTAATGAAAGTGGTTTAATCGCCAGGAAACGAAAACCCGCGATTTCCCGTAAATCCCGGGCTTGGCCCGTATTGTCGAATGTATACAAAGAAAGTACCCTGTGAGTAAACTCATTTCCAAAACGATTTTTTAAATTATCTTTTCACCACTAAAACGCATGAGACTTGTAGTTTTAAAAAATGTTTTCATTTTTGATGAGACGCTGAATAAAAGAAGTTTAATCGCCGGCAAACGAAAACGTGCCATTTCCCGTAAACCCCGGACTCGACCCGTATAGTCAAAAGTATACAAAGAAAGTACCCAGGGAGTAAACTCATTTCCCGAACGATTTTTTATATTATTTTTTTACCACTAAACGCATGAGACTTGTAGTTTTCAAAAATATTTTCATATTTGATGGAACGCTGAATAAAAGAAGTTTAATCGCCGGCAAACGAAAATCCGCGATTTCCCGTGAATCCCGGACTCGGCCCGTATAGTCAAAAGTATACAAAGAAAGTACCCAGGGCGTAAACTCAATTACCGAACGATTTTTTAAATTATTTTTTCACCACTAAAACGCATGAGACTTGTACTTTTCAAAAATGTTTTCATTTTTAATGAGACGCTTAATGAAAGAGGTTTAATCGCCGGCAAACAAAATCCCACGTTTTCCCGTAAATCCGGGGCTTGGCCCGTATAGTCGAATGTATACAAAGAAAGTACCCTGTGAGTAAACTCATTTCCCGAACGATTTTTTAAATTATTTTTTCACCAATAAAACGCATGAGACTTGTAGTTTTCAGAAATGTTTTCATTTTTGATGAGACGCTTAATGAAAGTGGTTTAATCGCCAGCAAACGAAAACCCGCGAATTCCCGTAAATCCCGGGCTTGGCCCGTATTGTCGAATGTATACAAAGAAAGTACCCTGTGAGTAAACTCATTTCCAAAACGATTTTTTAAATTATCTTTTCACCAGTAAAACGCATGAGACTTGTAGTTTTCAAAAATGTTTTCATTTTTGATGAGACGTTTAATGAAAGAGGTTTAATCGCCGGCAAACGAAATCTTGCGTTTTCCCGTAAATCCGGGGCTTGGCCCGTATATTCGAATGTATACAAAGAAAGTACCCAGGGAGTAAACTCATTTCCCGAACGATTTTTAAAATTTTTTTTTCACCACTAAAACGCATGAGACTTGTAGTTTTCAAAAATGTTTTCATTTTTGATAAGACGCTTAATGAAAGACGTTTAATCGCCGGCAAACGAAATCCCGCGATTTCCCGTAAATCCCGGGCTTGGCCCGTATAGTCGAATGTATACAAAGAAAGTACCCAGGGAGTAAACTCATTTCCCGAACGATTTTTTATATTATTTTTTTACCACTAAACGCATGAGACTTGTAGTTTTCAAAAATATTTTCATATTTGATGGAACGCTGAATAAAAGAAGTTTAATCGCCGGCAAACGAAAATCCGCGATTTCCCGTGAATCCCGGACTCGGCCCGTATAGTCAAAAGTATACAAAGAAAGTACCCAGGGCGTAAACTCATTTACCGAACGATTTTTTAAATTATTTTTTCACCACTAAAACGCATGAGACTTGTACTTTTCAAAAATGTTTTCATTTTTAATGAGACGCTTAATGAAAGAGGTTTAATCGCCGGCAAACGAAATCCCACGTTTTCCCGTAAATCCGGGGCTTGGCCCGTATAGTCGAATGTATACAAAGAAAGTACCCTGTGAGTAAACTCATTTCCCGAACGATTTTTTAAATTATTTTTTCACCAATAAAACGCATGAGACTTGTAGTTTTCAGAAATGTTTTCATTTTTGATGAGACGCTTAATGAAAGTGGTTTAATCGCCAGCAAACGAAAACCCGCGAATTCCCGTAAATCCCGGGCTTGGCCCGTATTGTCGAATGTATACAAAGAAAGTACCCTGTCACTAAACTCATTTCCAAAACGATTTTTTAAATTATCTTTTCACCAGTAAAACGCATGAGACTTGTACTTTTCAAAAATGTTTTCATTTTTAATGAGACGCTTAATGAAAGAGGTTTAATCGCCGGCAAACGAAATCCCACGTTTTCCCGTAAATCCGGGGCTTGGCCCGTATAGTCGAATGTATACAAAGAAAGTACCCTGTGAGTAAACTCATTTCCCGAACGATTTTTTAAATTATTTTTTCACCAATAAAACGCATGAGACTTGTAGTTTTCAGAAATGTTTTCATTTTTGATGAGACGCTTAATGAAAGTGGTTTAATCGCCAGCAAACGAAAACCCGCGAATTCCCGTAAATCCCGGGCTTGGCCCGTATTGTCGAATGTATACAAAGAAAGTACCCTGTCACTAAACTCATTTCCAAAACGATTTTTTAAATTATCTTTTCACCAGTAAAACGCATGAGACTTGTAGTTTTCAAAAATGTTTTCATTTTTGATGAGACGTTTAATGAAAGAGGTTTAATCGCCGGCAAACGAAATCTTGCGTTTTCCCGTAAATCCGGGGCTTGGCCCGTATATTCGAATGTATACAAAGAAAGTACCCAGGGAGTAAACTCATTTCCCGAACGATTTTTTAAATTTTTTTTTCACCACTAAAACGCATGAGACTTGTAGTTTTCAAAAATGTTTTCATTTTTGATAAGACGCTAAATGAAAGACGTTTAATCGCCGGCAAACGAAATCCCGCGATTTCCCGTAAATCCCGGGCTTGGCCCGTATAGTCGAATGTATACAAAGAAAGTACCCAGGAAGTAAACTCATTTCCCGAACGATTTTTTAATTTTTTTTTTCACCACTAAAACGCATGAGACTTGTAGTTTTCAAAAATGTTTTCATTTTTGATGAGACGCTTAATGAAAGTGGTTTAATCGCCAGGAAACGAAAACCCGCGATTTCCCGTAAATCCCGGGCTTGGCCCGTATTGTCGAATGTATACAAAGAAAGTACCCTGTGAGTAAACTCATTTCCAAAACGATTTTTTAAATTATCTTTTCACCACTAAAACGCATGAGACTTGTAGTTTTAAAAAATGTTTTCATTTTTGATGAGACGCTGAATAAAAGAAGTTTAATCGCCGGCAAACGAAAACGCGCCATTTCCCGTAAACCCCGGACTCGACCCCTATAGTCAAAAGTATACAAAGAAAGTACCCAGGGAGTAAACTCATTTCCCGAACGATTTTTCGTATTATTTTTTTACCACTAAACGCATGAGACTTGTAGTTTTCAAAAATATTTTCATATTTGATGGAACGCTGAATAAAAGAAGTTTAATCGCCGGCAAACGAAAATCCGCGATTTCCCGTGAATCCCGGACTCGGCCCGTATAGTCAAAAGTATACAAAGAAAGTACCCAGGGCGTAAACTCATTTACCGAACGATTTTTTAAATTATTTTTTCACCACTAAAACGCATGAGACTTGTACTTTTCAAAAATGTTTTCATTTTTAATGAGACGCTTAATGAAAGAGGTTTAATCGCCGGCAAACGAAATCCCGCGTTTTCCCGTAAATCCGGGGCTTGGCCCGTATAGTCGAATGTATACAAAGAAAGTACCCAGGGAGTAAACTCATTTCCCGAACGATTTTTTAAATCTTTTTTTCACCACTAAAACGCATGAGATTTGTAGTTTTCAAAAATGTTTTCATTTTTGATGAGACGCTTAATGAAAGAGGTTTAATCGCCGGAAAACGAAAACCCGCGATTTCCCGTAAATCCGGGGCTTGGCCCGTATAGTCGAATGTATACAAAGAAAGTACCCTGTGAGTAAACTCATTTCCAGAACGATTTTTTAAATTATTTTTTCACCACTAAAACGCATAAGACTTGTAGTTTTTAAAAATGTTTTCATTTTTGATGAAACGCTGAATAAAAGCAGTTTAATCGCCGGCAAACGAAAACCTGCGAATTCCCGTAAATCCCGGACTCGGCCCGTATAGTCAAAAGTATACAAAGAAAGTACCCAGGGAGTAAACTCATTTCCCAAACGATTTTTTAAATTATTATTTCACCACTAAAGCCCATGAGACTTGTAGTTTTTAAAAATGTTTTCATTTTTGATGAGACGCTGAATAAAAGAAGTTTAATCGCCGGCAAACGAAAACCCGCGATTTCCCGTAAATCCGGGGCTTGGCCCGTATAGTCGAATGTATACAAAGAAAGTACCCTGTGAGTAAACTTATTTCCAGAACGATTTTTTAAATTATTTTTTCACCACTAAAACGCATAAGACTTGTAGTTTTTAAAAATGTTTTCATTTTTGATGAAACGCTGAATAAAAGAAGTTTAATCGCTGGCAAACGAAAACCCGCGATTTCCCATAAATCCCGGCTTGGCCCGTATAGTCAAAAGTATACAAAGAAAGTACCCAGGGAGTAAACTCATTTTCCGAACGATTTTTTAAATTATTTTTTCACCACTAAAACGCATGAGACTTGTAGTTTTCAGAAATGTTTTCATTTTTGATGAGACGCTTAATGAAAGTGGTTTAATCGCCGGCAAACGAAAACCCGCGATTTCCCGTAAATCCCGGGCTTGGCCCGTATAGTCGAATGTATACAAAGAAAGTACCAGTGAGTAAACTCATTTCCAGAACGATTTTTTAAATTATTTTTTCACCACTAAAACGCATAAGAGTTGTAGTTTTTAAAAATGTTTTCATTTTTGATGAAACGCTGAATAAAAGAAGTTTAATCGCCGGCAAACGAAAACCCGCGAATTCCCGTAAATCCCGGCTTGGCCCGTATAGTCAAAAGTATACAAAGAAAGTACCCAGGGAGTAAAATCATTTTCCGAACGATTTTTTAAATTATTTTTTCACCACTAAAACGCATGAGACTTGTAGTTTTCAGAAATGTTTTCATTTTTGATGAGACGCTTAATGAAAGTGGTTTAATCGCCGGCAAACGAAAACCCGCGATTTCCCGTAAATCCCGGGCTTGGCCCGTATAGTCGAATGTATACAAAGAAAGTACCAGTGAGTAAACTCATTTCCAGAACGATTTTTTAAATTATTTTTTCACCACTAAAACGCATAAGACTTGTAGTTTTTAAAAATGTTTTCATTTTTGATGAAACGCTGAATAAAAGAAGTTTAATCGCCGGCAAACGAAAACCCGCGAATTCCCGTAAATCCCGGCTTGGCCCGTATAGTCAAAAGTATACAAAGAAAGTACCCAGGGAGTAAAATCATTTTCCGAACGATTTTTTAAATTATTTTTTCACCACTAAAACGCATGAGACTTGTAGTTTTCAAAAATGTTTTCATTTTTGATGAGACGCTGAATAAAAGCAGTTTAATCGCCGGCAAACGAAAACCTGCGAATTCCCGTAAATCCCGGACTCGGCCCGTATAGTCAAAAGTATACAAAGAAAGTACCCAGGGAGTAAACTCATTTCCCAAACGATTTTTTAAATTATTATTTCACCACTAAAGCCCATGAGACTTGTAGTTTTTAAAAATGTTTTCATTTTTGATGAAACGCTGAATAAAAGAAGTTTAATCGCCGGCAAACGAAAACCCGCGATTTCCCGTAAATCCCGGACTCGACCCGTATAGTCAAAAGTATACAAGGAAAGTACCCAGTGAGTAAACTCATTTCCCGAACGAATTTTTAAATTATTTTTTCACCACTAAAACGCATGAGACTTGTAGTTTTCAGAAATGTTTTCATTTTTGATGAGACGCTTAATGAAAGTGGTTTAATCGCCGGCAAACGAAAACCCGCGATTTCCCGTAAATCCCGAGCTTGGCCCGTATAGTCGAATGTATACAAAGAAAGTACCCTGAGTTTACTCCCTGGGTACTTCCTTTGTATACTTTTGACTATACGGGCCGAGTCAGGGATTTACGGGAAATCGCAGGTTTTCGTTTGCCGGCGATTAAACTGCTTTTATTCAGCGTCTCATCAAAAATGAAAACATTTTTGAAAACTACAAGTCTCATGCGTTTTAGTGGTGCAAAAATAATTTAAAAAACCGTACGGGAAATGAGTTTACTCCCTGGGTACTTTCTTTGTATACTTTTGACTATACGGGCCAAGCCGGGATTTACGGGAAATCGCGGGTTTTCGTTTGCCGGCAATTGAACTTCTTTTATTCCGCGTTTCATCAAAAATGAAAACATTTCTAAAAACTACAAGTCTTATGCGGTTTAGTGGTGAAAAAATAATTTAAAAAATCGTTCTGGAAATGAGTTTACTCACAGGGTACTTTCTTTGTATACATTCGACTATACGGGCCAAGCCCGGGATTTACGGGAAATCGCGGGTTTTCGTTTTCCGGCGATTAAACCTCTTTCATTAAGCGTCTCATCAAAAATGAAAACATTTTTGAAAACTACAAGTCTTATGCGTTTTAGTGGTGAAAAAAATATTTAAAAAATCCTTCGGGAAATGAGTTTACTCCCTGGGTACTTTCTTTGTATACATTCGACTATACGGGCCAAGCCCCGGATTTACGGGAAAACGCGGGATTTCGTTTGCCGGCGATTAAACTTCTTTTATTCAGCGTCCCATCAAAAATGAAAACATTTTTGAAAACTACAAGTCTCATGCGTTTTAGTGGTGCAAAAATAATTTAAAATATCGTTCGGGAAATGAGTTTACTCACAGGGTACTTTCTTTGTATACATTCGACTATACGGGCCAAGCCCGGGATTTACGGGAAATCGTGGGTTTTCGTCTGCTGGCGATTAAACCACTTTCATTAAGCGTCTCATCAAAAATGAAAACATTTCTGAAAACTACAAGTCTCATGCGTTTTAGTGGTGCAAAAATAATTTAAAAAATCGTTCGGGAAATGAGTTTACTCCCTGGGTACTTTCTTTGTATACTTTTTACTATACGGGCCGAATCCGGGATTTACGGGAAATCGCGGATTTTCGTTTGCCGGCGATTAAACTTCTTTTATTCAGCGTCCCATCAAAAATGAAAACATTTTTGAAAACTACAAGTCTCATGCGTTTTAGTGGTGAAAAGATTATTTAAAAAATCGTTTTGGAAATGAGTTTACTCACAGGGTACTTTCTTTGTATACATTCGACTATACGGGCCAAGCCCGGGATTTACGGGAAATCGTGGGTTTTCGTCTGCTGGCGATTAAACCACTTTCATTAAGCGTCTCATCAAAAATGAAAACATTTCTGAAAACTACAAGTCTCATGCGTTTTAGTGGTGAAAAAATAATTTAAAAAATCGTTCGGGAAATGAGTTTACTCACAGGGTACTTTCTTTGTATACATTCGACTTTACGGGCCAAGCCCGGGATTTACGGGAAATCGCGGGTTTTCGTTTGCCGGCGATTAAACTTCTTTCATTAACCGTCTCATCAAAAATGAAAACATTTTTGAAAACTACAAGTCTCATGCGTTTTAGTGGTGAAAAAATATTTTAAAAAATCGTTCGGGAAATGAGTTTACTCCCTGGGTACTTTCTTTGTATACTTTTGACTATACGGGCCGAGTCCGGGATTTACGGGAAGTCGCGGGTTTTCGTTTGCCGGCGTTTAAACTTCTTTTATTCAGCGTCTCATCAAAAATGAAAACATTTTTAAAAACTACAAGTCTCATGCGTTTTAGTGGTGAAAAAATAATTTAAAAAATCGTTCGGGAAATGAGTTTACTCCCTGGGTACTTTCTTTGTATACTTTTGACTATGCGGGCCGAGTCCGGGGTTTACGGGAAATGGCGGGGTTTCGTTTGCCGGCGATTAAACTTCTTTTATTCAGCGTCTCATCAAAAATGAAAACATTTTTGAAAAATACAAGTCTCATGCGTTTTAGTTGTGAAAAAATAATTTAAAAAATCGTTCGAGAAATGAGTTTACTTCCTGGGTACTTTCTTTGTATACTTTTGATTATACGGGCCGAGTCCAGGGTTTACGGGAAATGGCGGGTTTTCGTTTGCCGGCGATTAAACTTCTTTTATTCAGCGTCTCATCAAAAATGAAAACATTTTTAAAAACTACAAGTCTCATGGGCTTTAGTGGCGAAATAATATTTTAAAAAATCGTTCGGGAAATGAGTTTACACCCTGGGTACTTTCTTTGTATACTTTTGACTATACGGGCCGAGTCCGGGATTTACGGGAAATCGCGGGTTTTCGTTTGCCGGCAATTGAACTTCTTTTATTCCGCGTTTCATCAAAAATGAAAACATTTCTAAAAACTACAAGTCTTATGCGGTTTAGTGGTGAAAAAATAATTTAAAAAATCGTTCTGGAAATGAGTTTACTCACAGGGTACTTTCTTTGTATACATTCGACTATACGGGCCAAGCCCGGGATTTACGGGAAATCGCGGGTTTTCGTTTTCCGGCGATTAAACCTCTTTCATTAAGCGTCTCATCAAAAATGAAAACATTTTTGAAAACTACAAGTCTTATGCGTTTTAGTGGTGAAAAAAATATTTAAAAAATCGTTCGGGAAATGAGTTTACTCCCTGGGTACTTTCTTTGTATACATTCGACTATACGGGCCAAGCCCCGGATTTACGGGAAAACGCGGGATTTCGTTTGCCGGCGATTAAACCTCTTTCATTAAGCGTCTCATAAAAATGAAAACATTTTTGAAAACTACAAGTCTCATGCGTTTTAGTGGTGCAAAAATAATTTAAAATATCGTTCGGGAAATGAGTTTACTCCCTGGGTACTTTCTATGTATACTTTTTACTATACGGGCCGAGTCCGGGATTTACGGGAAATCGCGGATTTTCGTTTGCCGGCGATTAAACTTCTTTTATTCAGCGTCCCATCAAAAATGAAAACATTTTTGAAAACTACAAGTCTCATGCGTTTTAGTGGTGAAAAGATAATTTAAAAAATCGTTTTGGAAATGAGTTTACTCACAGGGTACTTTCTTTGTATACATTCGACTATACGGGCCAAGCCCGGGATTTACGGGAAATCGTGGGTTTTCGTCTGCTGGCGATTAAACCACTTTCATTAAGCGTCTCATCAAAAATGAAAACATTTCTGAAAACTACAAGTCTCATGCATTTTAGTGGTGCAAAAATAATTTAAAAAATCCTTCGGGAAATGAGTTTACTCCCTGGGTACTTTCTTTGTATACTTTTTACTATACGGGCCGAGTCCGGGATTTACGGGAAATCGCGGATTTTCGTTTGCCGGCGATTAAACTTCTTTTATTCAGCGTCCCATCAAAAATGAAAACATTTTTGAAAACTACAAGTCTCATGCGTTTTAGTGGTGAAAAGATTATTTAAAAAATCGTTTTGGAAATGAGTTTACTCACAGGGTACTTTCTTTGTATACATTCGACTATACGGGCCAAGCCCGGGATTTACGGGAAATCGTGGGTTTTCGTCTGCTGGCGATTAAACCACTTTCATTAAGCGTCTCATCAAAAATGAAAACATTTCTGAAAACTACAAGTCTCATGCGTTTTAGTGGTGAAAAAATAATTTAAAAAATCGTTCGGGAAATGAGTTTACTCACAGGGTACTTTCTTTGTATACATTCGACTTTACGGGCCAAGCCCGGGATTTACGGGAAATCGCGGGTTTTCGTTTGCCGGCGATTAAACTTCTTTCATTAACCGTCTCATCAAAAATGAAAACATTTTTGAAAACTACAAGTCTCATGCGTTTTAGTGGTGAAAAAATATTTTAAAAAATCGTTCGGGAAATGAGTTTACTCCCTGGGTACTTTCTTTGTATACTTTTGACTATACGGGCCGAGTCCGGGATTTACGGGAAGTCGCGGGTTTTCGTTTGCCGGCGTTTAAACTTCTTTTATTCAGCGTCTCATCAAAAATGAAAACATTTTTAAAAACTACAAGTCTCATGGGCTTTAGTGGTGAAATAATAAATTAAAAAATCGTTCGGGAAATGAGTTTACACCCTGGGTACTTTCTTTGTATACTTTTGACTATACGGGCCGTGTCCGGGATTTACGGGAAATCGCAGGTTTTCGTTTGCCGGCGATTAAACTTCCTTTATTCAGCGTCTCATCAAAAATGAAAACATTTTTGAAAACTACAAGTCTCATGCGTTTTAGTGGTGAAAAAATAATTTAAAAAATCGTTCGGGAAATGAGTTTACTCCCTGGGTACTTTCTTTGTATACTTTTGACTATGCGGGCCGAGTCCGGGGTTTACGGGAAATGGCGGGGTTTCGTTTGCCGGCGATTAAACTTCTTTTATTCAGCGTCTCATCAAAAATGAAAACATTTTTGAAAAATACAAGTCTCATGCGTTTTAGTGGTGAAAAAATAATTTAAAAAATCGTTCGAGAAATGAGTTTACTTCCTGGGTACTTTCTTTGTATACTTTTGATTATACGGGCCGAGTCCAGGGTTTACGGGAAATGGCGGGTTTTCGTTTGCCGGCGATTAAACTTCTTTTATTCAGCGTCTCATCAAAAATGAAAACATTTTTAAAAACTACAAGTCTCATGGGCTTTAGTGGCGAAATAATATTTTAAAAAATCGTTCGGGAAATGAGTTTACACCCTGGGTACTTTCTTTGTATACTTTTGACTATACGGGCCGAGTCCGGGATTTACGGGAAGTCGCGGGTTTTCGTTTGCCGGCGTTTAAACTTCTTTTATTCAGCGTCTCATCAAAAATGAAAACATTTCTAAAAACTACAAGTCTTATGCGGTTTAGTGGTGAAAAAATAATTAAAAAAATCGTTCTGGAAATAAGTTTACTCACAGGGTACTTTCTTTGTATACATTCGACTATACGGGCCAAGCCCGGGATTTACGGGAAATCGCGGGTTTTCGTTTTCCGGCGATTAAACCTCTTTCATTAAGCGTCTCATCAAAAATGAAAACATTTTTGAAAACTACAAGTCTTATGCGTTTTAGTGGTGAAAAAAGATATTTAAAAAATCGTTCGGGAAATGAGTTTACTCCCTGGGTACTTTCTTTGTATACATTCGACTATACGGGCCATGCCCCGGATTTACGGGAAAACGCGGGATTTCGTTTGCCGGCGATTGAACCTCTTTCATTAAGCGTCTCATAAAAATGAAAACATTTTTGAAAACTACAAGTCTCATGCGTTTTAGTGGTGAAAAAATAATTTAAAAAATCGTTCGGGAAATGAGTTTACTCCCTGGGTACTTTCTTTGTATACTTTTGACTATACGGGCCGAGTCCGGGATTTACGGGAAATCGCAGGTTTTCGTTTGCCGGCGATTAAACTGCTTTTATTCAGCGTCTCATCAAAAATGAAAACATTTTTGAAAACTACAAGTCTCATGCGTTTTAGTGGTGAAAAAATAATTTAAAAAATCGTTCGGGAAATGAGTTTACTCCCTGGGTACTTTCTTTGTATACTTTTGACTATACGGGCCAAGCCGGGATTTACGGGAAATCGCGGGTTTTCGTTTGCCGGCGATTGAACTTCTTTTATTCAGCGTTTCATCAAAAATGAAAACATTTCTAAAAACTACAAGTCTTATGCGGTTTAGTGGTGAAAAAATAATTTAAAAAATCGTTCTGGAAATGAGTTTACTCACAGGGTACTTTCTTTGTATACATTCGACTATACGGGCCAAGCCCGGGATTTACGGGAAATCGCGGGTTTTCGTTTTCCGGCGATTAAACTTCCTTTATTCAGCGTCTCATCAAAAATGAAAACATTTTTGAAAACTACAAGTCTCATGCGTTTTAGTGGTGAAATAATAATTTAAAAAATCGTTCGGGAAATGAGTTTACTCCCTGGGTACTTTCTTTGTATACTTTTGACTATGCGGGCCGAGTCCGGGGTTTACGGGAAATGGCGGGGTTTCGTTTGCCGGCGATTAAACTTCTTTTATTCAGCGTCTCATCAAAAATGAAAACATTTTTGAAAAATACAAGTCTCATGCGTTTTAGTGGTGAAAAAATAATTTAAAAAATCGTTCGAGAAATGAGTTTACTCCCTGGGTACTTTCCTTGTATACTTTTGATTATACGGGCCGAGTCCAGGGTTTACGGGAAATGGCGGGTTTTCGTTTGCCGGCGATTAAACTTCTTTTATTCAGCGTCTCATCAAAAATGAAACCATTTTTAAAAACTACAAGTCTCATGGCCTTTAGTGGCGAAATAATATTTTAAAAAATCGTTCGGGAAATGAGTTTACACCCTGGGTACTTTCTTTGTATACTTTTGACTATACGGGCCGAGTCCGGGATTTACGGTAAGTCGCGGGTTTTCGTTTGCCGGCGTTTAAACTTCTTTTATTCAGCGTCTCATCAAAAATGAAAACATTTCTAAAAACTACAAGTCTTATGCGGTTTAGTGGTGAAAAAATAATTTAAAAAATCGTTCTGGAAATGAGTTTACTCACAGGGTACTTTCTTTGTATACATTCGACAATACGGGCCAAGCCCGGGATTTACGGGAAATCGCGGGTTTTCGTTTTCCGGCGATTAAACCTCTTTCATTAAGCGTCTCATCAAAAATGAAAACATTTTTGAAAACTACAAGTCTTATGCGTTTTAGTGGTGAAAAAAATATTTAAAAAATCGTTCGGGAAATGAGTTTACTCCCTGGGTACTTTCTTTGTATACATTCGACTATACGGGCCAAGCCCCGGATTTACGGGAAAACGCGGGATTTCGTTTGCCGGCGATTAAACCTCTTTCATTAAGCGTCTCATAAAAATGAAAACATTTTTGAAAACTACAAGTCTCATGCGTTTTAGTGGTGCAAAAATAATTTAAAAAATCGTTCGGGAATTGAGTTTACTCCCTGGGTACTTTCTATGTATACTTTTTACTATACGGGCCGAGTCCGGGATTTACGGGAAATCGCGGATTTTCGTTTGCCGGCGATTAAACTTCTTTTATTCAGCGTCCCATCAAAAATGAAAACATTTTTGAAAACTACAAGTCTCATGCGTTTTAGTGGTGAAAAGATAATTTAAAAAATCGTTTTGGAAATGAGTTTACTCACAGGGTACTTTCTTTGTATACATTCGACTATACGGGCCAAGCCCGGGATTTACGGGAAATCGTGGGTTTTCGTCTGCTGGCGATTAAACCACTTTCATTAAGCGTCTCATCAAAAATGAAAACATTTCTGAAAACTACAAGTCTCATGCGTTTTAGTGGTGAAAAAATAATTTAAAAAATCGATCGGGAAATGAGTTTACTCACAGGGTACTTTCTTTGTATACATTCGACTATACGGGCCAAGCCCGGGATTTACGGGAAATCGCGGGTTTTCGTTTTCCGGCGATTAAACCTCCTTCATTAAGCGTCTCATCAAAAATGAAAACATTTTTGAAAACTACAAGTCTTATGCGTTTTAGTGGTGAAAAAAATATTTAAAAAATCGTTCGGGAAATGAGTTTACTCCCTGGGTACTTTCTTTGTATACATTCGACTATACGGGCCAAGCCCCGGATTTACGGGAAAACGCGGGATTTCGTTTGCCGGCGATTAAACCTCTTTCATTAAGCGTCTCATAAAAATGAAAACATTTTTGAAAACTACAAGTCTCATGCGTTTTAGTGGTGCAAAAATAATTTAAAAAATCGTTCGGGAATTGAGTTTACTCCCTGGGTACTTTCTATGTATACTTTTTACTATACGGGCCGAGTCCGGGATTTACGGGAAATCGCGGATTTTCGTTTGCCGGCGATTAAACTTCTTTTATTCAGCGTCCCATCAAAAATGAAAACATTTTTGAAAACTACAAGTCTCATGCGTTTTAGTGGTGAAAAGATAATTTAAAAAATCGTTTTGGAAATGAGTTTACTCACAGGGTACTTTCTTTGTATACATTCGACTATACGGGCCAAGCCCGGGATTTACGGGAAATCGTGGGTTTTCGTCTGCTGGCGATTAAACCACTTTCATTAAGCGTCTCATCAAAAATGAAAACATTTCTGAAAACTACAAGTCTCATGCGTTTTAGTGGTGAAAAAATAATTTAAAAAATCGATCGGGAAATGAGTTTACACACAGGGTACTTTCTTTGTATACATTCGACTATACGGGCCAAGCCCGGGATTTACGGGAAATCGCGGGTTTTCGTTTGCCGGCGATTAAACCTCTTTCATTAAGCGTCTCATAAAAATGAAAACATTTTTGAAAACTACAAGTCTCATGTGTTTTAGTGGTGCAAAAATAATTTAAAAAATCGTTCGGGAAATGAGTTTACTCCCTGGGTACTTTCTTTGTATACTTTTTACTATACGGGCCGAGTCCGGGATTTACGGGAAATCGCGGATTTTCGTTTGCCGGCGATTAAACTTCTTTTATTCAGCGTCCCATCAAAAATGAAAACATTTTTGAAAACTACAAGTCTCATGCGTTTTAGTGGTGAAAAGATAATTTAAAAAATCGTTTTGGAAATGAGTTTACTCACAGGGTACTTTCTTTGTATACATTCGACTATACGGGCCAAGCCCGGGATTTACGGGAAATCGTGGGTTTTCGTCTGCTGGCGATTAAACCACTTTCATTAAGCGTCTCATCAAAAATGAAAACATTTCTGAAAACTACAAGTCTCATGCGTTTTAGTGGTGAAAAAATAATTTAAAAAATCGTTCGGGAAATGAGTTTACTCACAGGGTACTTTCTTTGTATACATTCGACTATACGGGCCAAGCCCGGGATTTACGGGAAATCGCGGGTTTTCTTTTGCCGGCGATTAAACTTCTTTCATTAACCGTCTCATCAAAAATAAAAACATTTTTGAAAACTACAAGTCTCATGCGTTTAAGTGGTGAAAAAATATTTTAAAAAATCGTTCGGGAAATGAGTTTACTCCCTGGGTACTTTCTTTGTATACTTTTGACTATACGGGCCGAGTCCGGGATTTACGGGAAGTCGCGGGTTTTCGTTTGCCGGCGTTTAAACTTCTTTTATTCAGCGTCTCATCAAAAATGAAAACATTTTTAAAAACTACAAGTCTCATGGGCTTTAGTGGTGAAATAATAATTTAAAAAATCGTTCGGGAAATGAGTTTACACCCTGGGTACTTTCTTTGTATACTTTTGACTATACGGGCCGAGTCCGAGATTTACGGGAAATCGCAGGTTTTCGTTTGCCGGCGATTAAACTTCCTTTATTCAGCGTCTCATCAAAAATGAAAACATTTTTGAAAACTACAAGTCTCATGCGTTTTAGTGGTGAAAAAATAATTTAAAAAATCGTTCGGGAAATGAGTTTACTCCCTGGGTACTTTCTTTGTATACTTTTGACTATGCGGGCCCAGTCCGGGGTTTACGGGAAATGGCGGGGTTTCGTTTGCCGGCGATTAAACTTCTTTTATTCAGCGTCTCATCAAAAATGAAAACATTTTTGAAAAATACAAGTCTCATGCGTTTTAGTGGTGAAAAAATAATTTAAAAAATCGTTCGAGAAATGAGTTTACTCCCTGGGTACTTTCTTTGTATACTTTTGATTATACGGGCCGAGTCCAGGGTTTACGGGAAATGGCGGGTTTTCGTTTGCCGGCGATTAAACTTCTTTTATTCAGCGTCTCATCAAAAATGAAAACATTTTTAAAAACTACAAGTCTCATGGGCTTTAGTGGCGAAATAATATTTTAAAAAATCGTTCGGGAAATGAGTTTACACCCTGGGTACTTTCTTTGTATACTTTTGACTATACGGGCCGAGTCCGGGATTTACGGGAAGTCGCGGGTTTTCGTTTGCCGGCGTTTAAACTTCTTTTATTCAGCGTCTCGTCAAAAATGAAAACATTTTTAAAAACTACAAGTCTCATGGGCTTTAGTGGTGAAATAATAATTTAAAAAATCGTTCGGGAAATGAGTTTACACCCTGGGTACTTTCTTTGTATACTTTTGACTATATGGGCCGAGTCCGGGATTTACGGGAAATCGCAGGTTTTCGTTTGCCGGCGATTAAACTTCTTTTATTCAGCGTCTCATCAAAAATGAAAAACATTTTTGAAAACTACAAGTCTCATGCGTTTTAGTGGTGAAAAAATAATTTAAAAAATCGTTCGGGAAATGAGTTTACTTCCTAAGTACTTTCTTTGTATACTTTTGACTATACGGGCCGAGTCCGGGATTTACGGGAAATCGCAGGTTTTCGTTTGCCGGCGAATAAACTTCTTTCATTCAGTGTCTCATCAAAAATGAAAACATTTTTGAAAACTACAAGTCTCATGCGTTTTAGTGGTGAAAATATAATTCTAAAAAAATCGTTCGGGAAATGAGTTTACTCCCTGGGTACTTTCTTTGTATACTTTTGACTATACGGGCCAAGCCGGGATTTACGGGAAATCGCGGGTTTTCGTTTGCCGGCGATTGAACTTCTTTTATTCAGCGTTTCATCAAAAATGAAAACATTTCTAAAAACTACAATCTTATGCGGTTTAGTGGTGAAAAAATAATTTAAAAAATCGATCTGGAAATGAGTTTACTCACAGGGTACTTTCTTTGTATACATTCGACTATACGGGCCAAACCTGGGATTTACGGGAAATCGCGGGTTTTCGTTTTTCGGCGATTAAACCTCTTTCATTAAGCGTCTCATCAAAAATAAAAACATTTTTTAAAACTACAAGTCTCATGCGTTTTAGTGGTGAAAAAAAAATTTAAAAAATCGTTCGGGAAATGAGTTTACTCCCTGGGTACTTTCTTTGTATACATTCGACTATACGGGCCAAGCCCCGGATTTACGGGAAAACGCGGGATTTCGTTTGCCGGCGATTAAACCTCTTTCATTAAGCGTCTCATAAAAATGAAAACATTTTTGAAAACTACAAGTCTCATGCGTTTTAGTGGTGCAAAAATAATTTAAAAAATCGTTCGGGAAATGAGTTTACTCCCTGGGTACTTTCTTTGTATACTTTTGACTATGCGGGCCGAGTCCGGGGTTTACGGGAAATGGCGGGGTTTCGTTTGCCGGCGATTAAACTTCTTTTATTCAGCGTCTCATCAAAAATGAAAACATTTTTGAAAAATACAAGTCTCATGCGTTTTAGTGGTGAAAACATAATTTAAAAAATCGTTCGAGAAATGAGTTTACTCCCTGGGTACTTTCTTTGTATACTTTTGATTATACGGGCCGAGTCCAGGGTTTACGGGAAATGGCGGGTTTTCGTTTGCCGGCGATTAAACTTCTTTTATTCAGCGTCTCATCAAAAATGAAAACATTTTTAAAAACTACAAGTCTCATGGGCTTTAGTGGTGAAATAATAATTTAAAAAATCGTTCGGGAAATGAGTTTACACCCTGGGTACTTTCTTTGTATACTTTTGACTATACGGGCCGAGTTCGCGATTTACGGGAAATCGCAGGTTTTCGTTTGCCGGCGATTAAACTTCTTTTATTCAGCGTCTCATCAAAAATGAAAACATTTTTGAAAACTACAAGTCTCATGCGTTTTAGTGGTGAAAAAATAATTTAAAAAATCGTTCGGGAAATGAGTTTACTCCCTAAGTACTTTCTTTGTATACTTTTGACTATACGGGCCGAGTCCGGGATTTACGGGAAATCGCAGGTTTTCGTTTGCCGGCGAATAAACTTCTTTCATTCAGTGTCTCATCAAAAATGAAAACATTTTTGAAAACTACAAGTCTCATGCGTTTTAGTGGTGAAAAAATAATTTAAAAAATCGTTCGGGAAATGAGTTTACTCCCTGGGTACTTTCTTTGTATACTTTTGACTATATGGGCCAAGCCGGGATTTACGGGAAATCGCGGGTTTTCGTTTGCCGGCGATTGAACTTCTTTTATTCAGCGTTTCATCAAAAATGAAAACATTTCTAAAAACTACAATCTTATGCGGTTTAGTGGTGAAAAAATAATTTAAAAAATCGTTCTGGAAATGAGTTTACTCACAGGGTACTTTCTTTGTATACATTCGACTATACGGGCCAAACCTGGGATTTACGGGAAATCGCGGGTTTTCGTTTGCCGGCGAATAAACTTCTTTCATTCAGTGTCTCATCAAAAATGAAAACATTTTTGAAAACTACAAGTCTCATGCGTTTTAGTGGTGAAAAAAAAATTTAAAAAATCGTTCGGGAAATGAGTTTACTCCCTGGGTACTTTCTTTGTATACATTCGACTATACGGGCCAAGCCCCGGATTTACGGGAAAACGCGAGATTTCGTTTGCCGGCGATTAAACCTCTTTCATTAAGCGTCTCATAAAAATGAAAACATTTTTGAAAACTACAAGTCTCATGCGTTTTAGTGGTGCAAAAATAATTTAAAAAATCGTTCGGGAAATGAGTTTACTCCCTGGGTACTTTCTTTGTATACTTTTGACTATGCGGGCCGAGTCCGGGGTTTACGGGAAATGGCGGGGTTTCGTTTGCCGGCGATTAAACTTCTTTTATTCAGCGTCTCATCAAAAATGAAAACATTTTTGAAAAATACAAGTCTCATGCGTTTTAGTGGTGAAAAAATAATTTAAAAAATCGTTCGAGAAATGAGTTTACTCCCTGGGTACTTTCTTTGTATACTTTTGATTATACGGGCCGAGTCCAGGGTTTACGGGAAATGGCGGATTTTCGTTTGCCGGCGATTAAACTTCTTTTATTCAGCGTCTCATCAAAAATGAAAACATTTTTAAAAACTACAAGTCTCATGGGCTTTAGTGGCGAAATAATATTTTAAAAAATCGTTCGGGAAATGAGTTTACACCCTGGGTACTTTCTTTGTATACTTTTGACTATACGGGCCGAGTCCGGGATTTACGGGAAGTCGCGGGTTTTCGTTTGCCTGCGTTTAAACTTCTTTTATTCAGCGTCTCATCAAAAATGAAAACATTTTTAAAAACTACAAGTCTCATGGGCTTTAGTGGTGAAATAATAATTTAAAAAATCGTTCGGGAAATGAGTTTACACCCTGGGTACTTTCTTTGTATACTTTTGACTATACGGGCCGAGTCCGGGATTTACGGGAAATCGCAGGTTTTCGTTTGCCGGCGATTAAACTTCTTTTATTCAGCGTCTCATCAAAAATGAAAACATTTTTGAAAACTACAAGTCTCATGCGTTTTAGTGGTGAAAAAATAATTTAAAAAATCGTTCGGGAAATGAGTTTACTATCTGGGTACTTTCTTTGTATACTTTTGACTATACGGGCCAAGCCGGGATTTACGGGAAATCGCGGGTTTTCGTTTGCCGGCGATTGAACTTCTTTTATTCAGCGTTTCATCAAAAATGAAAACATTTCTAAAAACTACAATCTTATGCGGTTTAGTGGTGAAAAAATAATTTAAAAAATCGTTCTGGAAATGAGTTTACTCACAGGGTACTTTCTTTGTATACATTCGACTATACGGGCCAAACCTGGGATTTACGGGAAATCGCGGGTTTTCGTTTGCCGGCGAATAAACTTCTTTCATTCAGTGTCTCATCAAAAATGAAAACATTTTTGAAAACTACAAGTCTCATGCGTTTTAGTGGTGAAAAAATAATTTAAAAAATCGTTTTGGAAATGAGTTTACTCACAGGGTACTTTCTTTGTATACATTCGACTATACGGGCCAAGCCCGGGATTTACGGGAAATCGTGGGTTTTCGTCTGCTGGCGATTAAACCACTTTCATTAAGCGTCTCATCAAAAATGAAAACATTTCTGAAAACTACAAGTCTCATGCGTTTTAGTGGTGAAAAAATAATTTAAAAAATCGTTCGGGAAATGAGTTTACTCACAGGGTACTTTCTTTGTATACATTCGACTATACGGGCCAAGCCCGGGATTTACGGGAAATCGCGGGTTTTCTTTTGCCGGCGATTAAACTTCTTTCATTAACCGTCTCATCAAAAATAAAAACATTTTTGAAAACTACAAGTCTCATGCGTTTAAGTGGTGAAAAAATATTTTAAAAAATCGTTCGGGAAATGAGTTTACTCCCTGGGTACTTTCTTTGTATACTTTTGACTACCCGGGCCGAGTCCGGGATTTACGGGAAGTCGCGGGTTTTCGTTTGCCGGCGTTTAAACTTCTTTTATTCAGCGTCTCATCAAAAATGAAAACATTTTTAAAAACTACAAGTCTCATGGGCTTTAGTGGTGAAATAATAATTTAAAAAATCGTTCGGGAAATGAGTTTACACCCTGGGTACTTTCTTTGTATACTTTTGACTATACGGGCCGAGTCCGAGATTTACGGGAAATCGCAGGTTTTCGTTTGCCGGCGATTAAACTTCCTTTATTCAGCGTCTCATCAAAAATAAAAACATTTTTGAAAACTACAAGTCTCATGCGTTTTAGTGGTGAAAAAATAATTTAAAAAATCGTTCGGGAAATGAGTTTACTCCCTGGGTACTTTCTTTGTATACTTTTGACTATGCGGGCCCAGTCCGGGGTTTACGGGAAATGGCGGGGTTTCGTTTGCCGGCGATTAAACTTCTTTTATTCAGCGTCTCATCAAAAATGAAAACATTTTTGAAAAATACAAGTCTCATGCGTTTTAGTGGTGAAAAAATAATTTAAAAAATCGTTCGAGAAATGAGTTTACTCCCTGGGTACTTTCTTTGTATACTTTTGATTATACGGGCCGAGTCCAGGGTTTACGGGAAATGGCGGGTTTTCGTTTGCCGGCGATTAAACTTCTTTTATTCAGCGTCTCATCAAAAATGAAAACATTTTTAAAAACTACAAGTCTCATGGGCTTTAGTGGCGAAATAATATTTTAAAAAATCGTTCGGGAAATGAGTTTACACCCTGGGTACTTTCTTTGTATACTTTTGACTATACGGGCCGAGTCCGGGATTTACGGGAAGTCGCGGGTTTTCGTTTGCCGGCGTTTAAACTTCTTTTATTCAGCGTCTCGTCAAAAATGAAAACATTTTTAAAAACTACAAGTCTCATGGGCTTTAGTGGTGAAATAATAATTTAAAAAATCGTTCGGGAAATGAGTTTACACCCTGGGTACTTTCTTTGTATACTTTTGACTATATGGGCCGAGTCCGGGATTTACGGGAAATCGCAGGTTTTCGTTTGCCGGCGATTAAACTTCTTTTATTCAGCGTCTCATCAAAAATGAAAAACATTTTTGAAAACTACAAGTCTCATGCGTTTTAGTGGTGAAAAAATAATTTAAAAAATCGTTCGGGAAATGAGTTTACTTCCTAAGTACTTTCTTTGTATACTTTTGACTATACGGGCCGAGTCCGGGATTTACGGGAAATCGCAGGTTTTCGTTTGCCGGCGAATAAACTTCTTTCATTCAGTGTCTCATCAAAAATGAAAACATTTTTGAAAACTACAAGTCTCATGCGTTTTAGTGGTGAAAATATAATTTAAAAAATCGTTCGGGAAATGAGTTTACTCCCTGGGTACTTTCTTTGTATACTTTTGACTATACGGGCCAAGCCGGGATTTACGGGAAATCGCGGGTTTTCGTTTGCCGGCGATTGAACTTCTTTTATTCAGCGTTTCATCAAAAATGAAAACATTTCTAAAAACTACAATCTTATGCGGTTTAGTGGTGAAAAAATAATTTAAAAAATCGATCTGGAAATGAGTTTACTCACAGGGTACTTTCTTTGTATACATTCGACTATACGGGCCAAACCTGGGATTTACGGGAAATCGCGGGTTTTCGTTTTTCGGCGATTAAACCTCTTTCATTAAGCGTCTCATCAAAAATAAAAACATTTTTGAAAACTACAAGTCTCATGCGTTTTAGTGGTGAAAAAAAAATTTAAAAAATCGTTCGGGAAATGAGTTTACTCCCTGGGTACTTTCTTTGTATACATTCGACTATACGGGCCAAGCCCCGGATTTACGGGAAAACGCGGGATTTCGTTTGCCGGCGATTAAACCTCTTTCATTAAGCGTCTCATAAAAATGAAAACATTTTTGAAAACTACAAGTCTCATGCGTTTTAGTGGTGCAAAAATAATTTAAAAAATCGTTCGGGAAATGAGTTTACTCCCTGGGTACTTTCTTTGTATACTTTTGACTATGCGGGCCGAGTCCGGGGTTTACGGGAAATGGCGGGGTTTCGTTTGCCGGCGATTAAACTTCTTTTATTCAGCGTCTCATCAAAAATGAAAACATTTTTGAAAAATACAAGTCTCATGCGTTTTAGTGGTGAAAACATAATTTAAAAAATCGTTCGAGAAATGAGTTTACTCCCTGGGTACTTTCTTTGTATACTTTTGATTATACGGGCCGAGTCCAGGGTTTACGGGAAATGGCGGGTTTTCGTTTGCCGGCGATTAAACTTCTTTTATTCAGCGTCTCATCAAAAATGAAAACATTTTTAAAAACTACAAGTCTCATGGGCTTTAGTGGCGAAATAATATTTTAAAAAATCGTTCGGGAAATGAGTTTAAACCCTGGGTACTTTCTTTGTATACTTTTGACTATACGGGCCGAGTCCGGGATTTACGGGAAGTCGCGGGTTTTCGTTTGCCTGCGTTTAAACTTCTTTTATTCAGCGTCTCATCAAAAATGAAAACATTTTTAAAAACTACAAGTCTCATGGGCTTTAGTGGTGAAATAATAATTTAAAAAATCGTTCGGGAAATGAGTTTACACCCTGGGTACTTTCTTTGTATACTTTTGACTATACGGGCCGAGTTCGCGATTTACGGGAAATCGCAGGTTTTCGTTTGCCGGCGATTAAACTTCTTTTATTCAGCGTCTCATCAAAAATGAAAACATTTTTGAAAACTACAAGTCTCATGCGTTTTAGTGGTGAAAAAATAATTTAAAAAATCGTTCGGGAAATGAGTTTACTCCCTAAGTACTTTCTTTGTATACTTTTGACTATACGGGCCGAGTCCGGGATTTACGGGAAATCGCAGGTTTTCGTTTGCCGGCGAATAAACTTCTTTCATTCAGTGTCTCATCAAAAATGAAAACATTTTTGAAAACTACAAGTCTCATGCGTTTTAGTGGTGAAAAAATAATTTAAAAAATCGTTCGGGAAATGAGTTTACTCCCTGGGTACTTTCTTTGTATACTTTTGACTATATGGGCCAAGCCGGGATTTACGGGAAATCGCGGGTTTTCGTTTGCCGGCGATTGAACTTCTTTTATTCAGCGTTTCATCAAAAATGAAAACATTTCTAAAAACTACAATCTTATGCGGTTTAGTGGTGAAAAAATAATTTAAAAAATCGTTCTGGAAATGAGTTTACTCACAGGGTACTTTCTTTGTATACATTCGACTATACGGGCCAAACCTGGGATTTACGGGAAATCGCGGGTTTTCGTTTGCCGGCGAATAAACTTCTTTCATTCAGTGTCTCATCAAAAATGAAAACATTTTTGAAAACTACAAGTCTCATGCGTTTTAGTGGTGAAAAAAAAATTTAAAAAATCGTTCGGGAAATGAGTTTACTCCCTGGGTACTTTCTTTGTATACATTCGACTATACGGGCCAAGCCCCGGATTTACGGGAAAACGCGAGATTTCGTTTGCCGGCGATTAAACCTCTTTCATTAAGCGTCTCATAAGAATGAAAACATTTTTGAAAACTACAAGTCTCATGCGTTTTAGTGGTGCAAAAATAATTTAAAAAATCGTTCGGGAAATGAGTTTACTCCCTGGGTACTTTCTTTGTATACTTTTGACTATGCGGGCCGAGTCCGGGGTTTACGGGAAATGGCGGGGTTTCGTTTGCCGGCGATTAAACTTCTTTTATTCAGCGTCTCATCAAAAATGAAAACATTTTTGAAAAATACAAGTCTCATGCGTTTTAGTGGTGAAAAAATAATTTAAAAAATCGTTCGAGAAATGAGTTTACTCCCTGGGTACTTTCTTTGTATACTTTTGATTATACGGGCCGAGTCCAGGGTTTACGGGAAATGGCGGGTTTTCGTTTGCCGGCGATTAAACTTCTTTTATTCAGCGTCTCATCAAAAATGAAAACATTTTTAAAAACTACAAGTCTCATGGGCTTTAGTGGCGAAATAATATTTTAAAAAATCGTTCGGAAAATGAGTTTACACCCTGGGTACTTTCTTTGTATACTTTTGACTATACGGGCCGAGTCCGGGATTTACGGGAAGTCGCGGGTTTTCGTTTGCCTGCGTTTAAACTTCTTTTATTCAGCGTCTCATCAAAAATGAAAACATTTTTAAAAACTACAAGTCTCATGGGCTTTAGTGGTGAAATAATAATTTAAAAAATCGTTCGGGAAATGAGTTTACACCCTGGGTACTTTCTTTGTATACTTTTGACTATACGGGCCGAGTCCGGGATTTACGGGAAATCGCAGGTTTTCGTTTGCCGGCGATTAAACTTCTTTTATTCAGCGTCTCATCAAAAATGAAAACATTTTTGAAAACTACAAGTCTCATGCGTTTTAGTGGTGAAAAAATAATTTAAAAAATCGTTCGGGAAATGAGTTTACTCCCTAAGTACTTTCTTTGTATACTTTTGACTATACGGGCCGAGTCCGGGATTTACGGGAAATCGCAGGTTTTCGTTTGCCGGCGAATAAACTTCTTTCATTCAGTGTCTCATCAAAAATGAAAACATTTTTGAAAACTTCAAGTCTCATGCGTTTTAGTGGTGAAAAAATAATTTAAAAAATCGTTCGGGAAATGAGTTTACTCCCTGGGTACTTTCTTTGTATACTTTTGACTATACGGGCCAAGCCGGGATTTACGGGAAATCGCGGGTTTTCGTTTGCCGGCGATTGAACTTCTTTTATTCAGCGTTTCATCAAAAATGAAAACATTTCTAAAAACTACAATCTTATGCGGTTTAGTGGTGAAAAAATAATTTAAAAAATCGTTCTGGAAATGAGTTTACTCACAGGGTACTTTCTTTGTATACATTCGACTATACGGGCCAAACCTGGGATTTACGGGAAATCGCGGGTTTTCGTTTGCCGGCGAATAAACTTCTTTCATTCAGTGTCTCATCAAAAATGAAAACATTTTTGAAAACTACAAGTCTCATGCGTTTTAGTGGTGAAAAAATAATTTAAAAAATCGTTCGGGAAATGAGTTTACTCCCTGGGTACTTTCTTTGTATACTTTTGACTATACGGGCCAAGCCGGGATTTACGGGAAATCGCAGGTTTTCGTTTGCCGGCGAATAAACTTCTTTCATTCAGTGTCTCATCAAAAATGAAAACATCTTTGAAAACTACAAGTCTCATGCGTTTTAGTGGTGAAAAAATAATTTAAAAAATCGTTCGGGAAATGAGTTTACTCCCTGGGTACTTTCTTTGTATACTTTTGACTATACGGGCCAAGCCGGGATTTACGGGAAATCGCGGGTTTTCGTTTGCCGGCGATTGAACTTCTTTTTTTCAGCGTTTCATCAAAAATGAAAACATTTCTAAAAACTACAATCTTATGCTGTTTAGTGGTGAAAAAATAATTTAAAAAATCGTTCTGGAAATGAGTTTACTCACAGGGTACTTTCTTTGTATACATTCGACTATACGGGCCAAACCTAGGATTTACGGGAAATCGCGGGTTTTCGTTTTCCGGCGATTAAACCTCTTTCATTAAGCGTCTCATCAAAAATAAAAACATTTTTGAAAACTACAAGTCTCATGCGTTTTAGTGGTGAAAAAAAATTTAAAAAATCGTTCGGGAAATGAGTTTACTCCCTGGGTACTTTCTTTGTATACATTGGACTATACGGGCCAAGCCCCGGATTAACGGGAAAACGCGGGATTTCGTTTGCCGGCGATTAAACCTCTTTCATTAAGCCTCTCATAAAAATGAAAACATATTTGAAAACTACAAGTCTCATGCGTTTTAGTGGTGCAAAAATAATTTAAAAAATCGTTCGGGAAATGAGTTTACTCCCTGGGTACTTTCTTTGTATACTTTTTACTATACGGGCCGAGTCCGGGATTTACGGGAAATCGCGGATTTTCGTTTGCCAGCGATTAAACTTCTTTTATTCAGCGTTCCATTAAAAATGAAAACATTTTTGAAAACTACAAGTCTCATGCGTTTTAGTGGTGAAAAGACAATTTAAAAAATCGTTTTGGAAATGAGTTTACTTACAGGGTACTTTCTTTGTATACATTCGACTATACGGGCCAAGCCCGGGATTTACGGGAAATCGCAGGTTTTCGTTTGCCGGCGAATAAACTTCTTTCATTCAGTGTCTCATCAAAAATGAAAACATTTTTGAAAACTACAAGTCTCATGCGTTTTAGTGGTGAAAAAATAATTTAAAAAATCGTTCGGGAAATGAGTTTACTCCCTGGGTACTTTCTTTGTATACTTTTGACTATACGGGCCAAGCCGGGATTTACGGGAAATCGCGGGTTTTCGTTTGCCGGCGATTGAACTTCTTTTATTCAGCGTTTCATCAAAAATGAAAACATTTCTAAAAACTACAATCTTATGCGGTTTAGTGGTGAAAAAATAATTTAAAAAATCGTTCTGGAAATGAGTTTACTCACAGGGTACTTTCTTTGTATACATTCGACTATACGGGCCAAACCTGGGATTTACGGGAAATCGCGGGTTTTCGTTTGCCGGCGAATAAACTTCTTTCATTCAGTGTCTCATCAAAAATGAAAACATTTTTGAAAACTACAAGTCTCATGCGTTTTAGTGGTGAAAAAAAAATTTAAAAAATCGTTCGGGAAATGAGTTTACTCCCTGGGTACTTTCTTTGTATACATTCGACTATACGGGCCAAGCCCCGGATTTACGGGAAAACGCGAGATTTCGTTTGCCGGCGATTAAACCTCTTTCATTAAGCGTCTCATAAAAATGAAAACATTTTTGAAAACTACAAGTCTCATGCGTTTTAGTGGTGCAAAAATAATTTAAAAAATCGTTCGGGAAATGAGTTTACTCCCTGGGTACTTTCTTTGTATACTTTTGACTATGCGGGCCGAGTCCGGGGTTTACGGGAAATGGCGGGGTTTCGTTTGCCGGCGATTAAACTTCTTTTATTCAGCGTCTCATCAAAAATGAAAACATTTTTGAAAAATACAAGTCTCATGCGTTTTAGTGGTGAAAAAATAATTTAAAAAATCGTTCGAGAAATGAGTTTACTCCCTGGGTACTTTCTTTGTATACTTTTGATTATACGGGCCGAGTCCAGGGTTTACGGGAAATGGCGGGTTTTCGTTTGCCGGCGATTAAACTTCTTTTATTCAGCGTCTCATCAAAAATGAAAACATTTTTAAAAACTACAAGTCTCATGGGCTTTAGTGGCGAAATAATATTTTAAAAAATCGTTCGGGAAATGAGTTTACACCCTGGGTACTTTCTTTGTATACTTTTGACTATACGGGCCGAGTCCGGGATTTACGGGAAGTCGCGGGTTTTCGTTTGCCTGCGTTTAAACTTCTTTTATTCAGCGTCTCATCAAAAATGAAAACATTTTTAAAAACTACAAGTCTCATGGGCTTTAGTGGTGAAATAATAATTTAAAAAATCGTTCGGGAAATGAGTTTACACCCTGGGTACTTTCTCTGTATACTTTTGACTATACGGGCCAAGCCGGGATTTACGGGAAATCGCGGGTTTTCGTTTGCCGGCGATTGAACTTCTTTTATTCAGCGTTTCATCAAAAATGAAAACATTTCTAAAAACTACAATCTTATGCGGTTTAGTGGTGAAAAAATAATTTAAAAAATCGTTCTGGAAATGAGTTTACTCACAGGGTACTTTCTTTGTATACATTCGACTATACGGGCCAAACCTGGGATTTACGGGAAATCGCGGGTTTTCGTTTGCCGGCGAATAAACTTCTTTCATTCAGTGTCTCATCAAAAATGAAAACATTTTTGAAAACTACAAGTCTCATGCGTTTTAGTGGTGAAAAAATAATTTAAAAAATCGTTCGGGAAATGAGTTTACTCCCTGGGTACTTTCTTTGTATACTTTTGACTATACGGGCCAAGCCGGGATTTACGGGAAATCGCAGGTTTTCGTTTGCCGGCGAATAAACTTCTTTCATTCAGTGTCTCATCAAAAATGAAAACATCTTTGAAAACTACAAGTCTCATGCGTTTTAGTGGTGAAAAAATAATTTAAAAAATCGTTCGGGAAATGAGTTTACTCCCTGGGTACTTTCTTTGTATACTTTTGACTATACGGGCCAAGCCGGGATTTACGGGAAATCGCGGGTTTTCGTTTGCCGGCGATTGAACTTCTTTTTTTCAGCGTTTCATCAAAAATGAAAACATTTCTAAAAACTACAATCTTATGCGGTTTAGTGGTGAAAAAATAATTTAAAAAATCGTTCTGGAAATGAGTTTACTCACAGGGTACTTTCTTTGTATACATTCGACTATACGGGCCAAACCTAGGATTTACGGGAAATCGCGGGTTTTCGTTTTCCGGCGATTAAACCTCTTTCATTAAGCGTCTCATCAAAAATAAAAACATTTTTGAAAACTACAAGTCTCATGCGTTTTAGTGGTGAAAAAAAATTTAAAAAATCGTTCGGGAAATGAGTTTACTCCCTGGGTACTTTCTTTGTATACATTGGACTATACGGGCCAAGCCCCGGATTAACGGGAAAACGCGGGATTTCGTTTGCCGGCGATTAAACCTCTTTCATTAAGCCTCTCATAAAAATGAAAACATTTTTGAAAACTACAAGTCTCATGCGTTTTAGTGGTGCAAAAATAATTTAAAAAATCGTTCGGGAAATGAGTTTACTCCCTGGGTACTTTCTTTGTATACTTTTTACTATACGGGCCGAGTCCGGGATTTACGGGAAATCGCGGATTTTCGTTTGCCAGCGATTAAACTTCTTTTATTCAGCGTTCCATTAAAAATGAAAACATTTTTGAAAACTACAAGTCTCATGCGTTTTAGTGGTGAAAAGACAATTTAAAAAATCGTTTTGGAAATGAGTTTACTTACAGGGTACTTTCTTTGTATACATTCGACTATACGGGCCAAGCCCGGGATTTACGGGAAATCGTGGGTTTTCATCTGCTGGCGATTAAAACACTTTCATTAAGCGTCTCATCAAAAATGAAAACATTTCTGAAAACTACAAGTCTCATGCGTTTTAGTGGTGAAAAAATAATTTAAAAAATCGTTCGGGAAATGAGTTTACTCACAGGGTACTTTCTTTGTATACATTCGACTATACGGGCCAAGCCCGGGATTTACAGGAAATCGCGGGTTTTCGTTTGCCGGCGATTAAACCTCTTTCATTAAGCGTCTCATAAAAATGAAAACATTTTTGAAAACTACAAGTATCATGCGTTTTAGTGGTGCAAAAATAATTTAAAAAATCGTTCGGGAAATGAGTTTACTTCCTGGGTACTTTCTTTGTATACTTTTTACTATACGGGCGGAGTCCGGGATTTACGGGAAATCGCGGATTTTCGTTTGGCGGCGATTAAACTTCTTTTATTCAGCGTCCCATCAAAAATGAAAACATTTTTGAAAACTACAAGTCTCATGCGTTTTAGTGGTGAAAAGATAATTTAAAAAATCGTTTTGGAAATGAGTTTACTCACAGGGTACTTTCTTTGTATACATTCGACTATACGGGCCAAGCCCGGGATTTACGGGAAATCGTGGGTTTTCGTCTGCTGGCGATTAAACCACTTTCATTAAGCGTGTCATCAAAAATGAAAACATTTCTGAAAACTACAAGTCTCATGCGTTTTAGTGGTGAAAAAATAATTTAAAAAATCGTTCGGGAAATGAATTTACTCACAGGGTACTTTCTTTGTATACATTCGACTATACGGGCCAAGCCCGGGATTTACGGGAAATCGCGGGTTGTCGTTTGCCGGCGATTAAACTTCTTTCATTAACCGTCTCATCAAAAAAGAAAACATTTTTGAAAACTACAAGTCTCATGCGTTTTAGTGGTGAAAAAATATTTTAAAAAATCGTTCGGGAAATGAGTTTACTCCCTGGGTACTTTCTTTGTATACTTTTGACTATACGGGCCGCGTCCGGGATTTACGGGAAGTCGCAGTTTTCGTTTGCCGGCGTTTAAACTTCTTTTATTCAGCGTCTCATCAAAAATGAAAACATTTTTAAAAACTACAAGTCTCATGGGCTTTAGTGGTAAAATAATAATTTAAAAAATCGTTCGGGAAATGAGTTTACACCCTGGGTACTTTCTTTGTATTCTTTTGACTATACGGGCCGAGTCCGGGATTAACGGGAAATCGCAGGTTTTCGTTTGCCGGCGATTAAACTTCTTTTATTCAGCGTATCATCAAAAATAAAAACATTTTTGAAAACTACAAGTCTCATGCGTTTTGGTGGTGAAAAAAAAATTTAAAAAATCGTTCGGGAAATGAGTTTACTCCCTGGGTACTTTCTTTGTATACATTCGACTATACGGGCCAAGCCCCGGATTTACGGGAAAACGCGGGATTTCGTTTGGCGGCGATTAAACCTCTTTCATTAAGCGTCTCATAAAAATGAAAACATTTTTGAAAACTACAAGTCTCATGCGTTTTAGTGGTGCAAAAATAATTTAAAAAATCGTTCGGGAAATGAGTTTACTCCCTGGGTACTTTCTTTGTATACTTTTTACTATACGGGCCGAGTCCGGGATTTACGGGAAATCGCGGATTTTCGTTTGCCGGCGATTAAACTTCTTTTATTCAGCGTCCCATCAAAAATGAAAACATTTTTGAAAACTACAAGTCTCATGCGTTTTAGTGGTGAAAAGATAATTTAAAATATCGTTTTGGAAATGAGTTTACTTGCAGGGTACTTTCTTTGTATACATTCGACTATACGGGCCAAGCCCGGGATTTACGGGAAATCGTGGGTTTTCGTCTGCTGGCGATTAAACCACTTTCATTAAGCGTCTCATCAAAAATGAAAACATTTCTGAAAACTACAAGTCTCATGCGTTTTAGTGATGAAAAAATAATTTAAAAAATCGTTCGGGAAATGAGTTTACTCACAGGGTACTTTCTTTGTATACATTCGACTATACGGGCCAAGCCCGGGATTTACGGGAAATCGCGGGTTTTCGTTTGCCGGCGATTAATCCTCTTTCATTAAGCGTCTCATAAAAATGAAAACATTTTTGAAAACTACAAGTCTCATGCGTTTTAGTGGTGCAAAAATAATTTAAAAAATCGTTCGGGAAACGAGTTTACTTCCTGGGTACTTTCCTTGTATACTTTTTACTATACGGGCCGAGTCCGGGATTTACGGGAAATCGCGGATTTTCGTTTGCCGGCGATTAAACTTCTTTTATTCAGCGTCCCATCAAAAATGAAAACATTTTTGAAAACTACAAGTCTCATGCGTTTTAGTGGTGAAAAGATAATTTAAAAAATCGTTTTCGAAATGAGTTTACTCACAGGGTACTTTCTTTGTATACATTCGACTATACGGGCCAAGCCCGGTATTTACGGGAAATTGTGGGTTTTCGTCTGCTGGCGATTAAACCACTTTCATTAAGTGTCTCATCAAAAATGAAAACATTTCTGAAAACTACAAGTCTCATGCGTTTTAGTGGTGAAAAAATAATTTAAAAAATCGTTCTTGAAATGAGTTTACTCACAGGGTACTTTCTTTGTATACTTTTGACTATACGGGCCGAGTCCGGGATTTACGGGAAATCGCGGATTTTCGTTTGCCGGCGATTAAACTTCTTTTATTCAGCGTCCCATCAAAAATGAAAACATTTTTGAAAACTACAAGTCTCATGCGTTTTAGTGGTGAAAAGATAATTTAAAATATCGTTTTGGAAATGAGTTTACTTGCAGGGTACTTTCTTTGTATACATTCGACTATACGGGCCAAGCCCGGGATTTACGGGAAATCGTGGGTTTTCGTCTGCTGGCGATTAAACCACTTTCATTAAGCGTCTCATCAAAAATCAAAACATTTCTGAAAACTACAAGTCTCATGCGTTTTAGTGATGAAAAAATAATTTAAAAAATCGTTCGGGAAATGAGTTTACTCACAGGGTACTTTCTTTGTATACATTCGACTATACGGGCCAAGCCCGGGATTTACGGGAAATCGCGGGTTTTCGTTTGCCGGCGATTAATCCTCTTTCATTAAGCGTCTCATAAAAATGAAAACATTTTTGAAAACTACAAGTCTCATGCGTTTTAGTGGTGCAAAAATAATTTAAAAAATCGTTCGGGAAACGAGTTTACTTCCTGGGTACTTTCCTTGTATACTTTTTACTATACGGGCCGAGTCCGGGATTTACGGGAAATCGCGGATTTTCGTTTGCCGGCGATTAAACTTCTTTTATTCAGCGTCCCATCAAAAATGAAAACATTTTTGAAAACTACAAGTCTCATGCGTTTTAGTGGTGAAAAGATAATTTAAAAAATCGTTTTGGAAATGAGTTTACTCACAGGGTACTTTCTTTGTATACATTCGACTATACGGGCCAAGCCCGGTATTTACGGGAAATTGTGGGTTTTCGTCTGCTGGCGATTAAACCACTTTCATTAAGTGTCTCATCAAAAATGAAAACATTTCTGAAAACTACAAGTCTCATGCGTTTTAGTGGTGAAAAAATAATTTAAAAAATCGTTCTTGAAATGAGTTTACTCACAGGGTACTTTCTTTGTATACTTTTGACTATACGGGCCGCGTCCGGGATTTACGGGAAGTCGCGGGTTTTCGTTTACCGGCGTTTAAACTTCTTTTATTCAGCGTCTCATCAAAAATGAAAACATTTTTAAAAACTACAAGTCTCATGGGCTTTAGTGGTGAAATAATAATTTAAAAAATCGTTCGGGAAATGAGTTTACACCCTGGGTACTTTCTTTGTATACTTTTGACTATACGGGCCGAGTCCGGGATTTACGGGAAATTGCAGGTTTTCGTTTGCCGGCGATTAAACTTCTTTTATTCAGCGTCTCATCAAAAATGAAAACATTTTTGAAAACTACAAGTCTCATGCGTTTTAGTGGTGAAAAAATAATTTAAAAAATCGTTCGGGAAATGAGTTTACTCCCTGGGTACTTTCTTTGTATACTTTTGATTATACGGCCCGAGTCCAGGGTTTACGGGAAATGGCGGGTTTTCGTTTGCCGGCGATTAAACTTCTTTTATTCAGCGTCTCATCAAAAATGAAAACATTTTTAAAAACTACAAGTCTCATGGGCTTTAGTGACGAAATAATAATTTAAAAAATCGTTCGGGAAATGAGTTTACACCCTGGATATTTTCTTTGTATAGTTTTGACTATACGGGCCGAGTCCGGGATTTACGGGAAGTCGCGGGTTTTCGTTTGCCGGCGTTTAAACTTCTTTTATTCAGCGTCTCATCAAAAATGAAAACATTTTTAAAAACTACAAGTCTCATGGGCTTTAGTGGTGAAATAATAATTTAAAAAATCGTTCGGGAAATGAGTTTATACCCTGGGTACTTTTTTTGTATACTTTTGACTATACGGGCCGAGTCCGGGATTTACGGGAAATCGCAGGTTTTCGTTTGCCGGCGAATAAACTTCTTTCATTCAGTGTCTCATCAAAAATGAAAACATTTTTGAAAACTACAAGTCTCATCCGTTTTAGTGGTGAAAATATAATTTAAAAAATTGTTCGGGAAATGCGTTTACTCCCTGGGTACTTTCTTTGTATACTTTTGACTATACGGGCCGAGTCCGGGATTTACGGGAAGTCGCGAGTTTTCGTTTGTTGGCGATTAAACTTCTTTTATTCAGCGTCTCATCAAAAATGAAAACATTTTTAAAAACTACAAGTCTCATGGGCTTTAGTGGTGAAATAATAATTTAAAAAATCGTTCGGGAAATGAGTTTACACCCTGGGTACTTTCTTTGTATACTTTTGACTATACGGGCCGAGTCCGGGATTTATGGGAAATCGCAGGTTTTCGTTTGCCGGCGATTAAACTTCTTTCATTCAGCGTCTCATCAAAAATGAAAACATTTTTGAAAACTACAAGTCTCATGCGTTTTAGTGGTGAAAAAATAATTTAAAAAATCGTTCGGGAAATGAGTTTACTCCCTGGGTACTTTCTTTGTATTCTTTTGACTATACGGGCCGAGTCCGGGATTAACGGGAAATCGCAGGTTTTCGTTTGCCGGCGATTAAACTTTTTTTATTCAGCGTCTCATCAAAAATGAAAACATTTTTGAAAACTACAAGTCTCATGCGTTTTAGTGGTGAAAAAAAAATTTAAAAAATCGTTCGGGAAATGAGTTTACTCCCTGGGTACTTTCTTTGTATACATTCGACTATACGGGCCAAGCCCCGGATTTACGGGAAATTGCAGGTTTTCGTTTGCCGGCGATTAAACTTCTTTTATTCAGCGTCTCATCAAAAATGAAAACATTTTTGAAAACTACAAGTCTCATGCGTTTTAGTGGTGAAAAAATAATTTAAAAAATCGTTCGGGAAATGAGTTTACTCCCTGGGTACTTTCTTTGTATACTTTTGACTATGCGGGCCGAGTCCGGGGTTTACGGGAAATGACGGGGTTTCGATTGCCGGCGATTAAACTTCTTTTATTCAGCGTCTCATCAAAAATGAAAACATTTTTGAAAACTACAAGTCTCATGCGTTTTAGTGGTGAAAAAATAATTTAAAAAATCGTTCGAGAAATGAGTTTACTCCCTGGGTACTTTCTTTGTATACTTTTGATTATACGGCCCGAGTCCAGGGTTTACGGGAAATGGCGGGTTTTCGTTTGCCGGCGATTAAACTTCTTTTATTCAGCGTCTCATCAAAAATGAAAACATTTTTAAAAACTACAAGTCTCATGGGCTTTAGTGACGAAATAATAATTTAAAAAATCGTTCGGGAAATGAGTTTACACCCTGGATATTTTCTTTGTATAGTTTTGACTATACGGGCCGAGTCCGGGATTTACGGGAAGTCGCGGGTTTTCGTTTGCCGGCGTTTAAACTTCTTTTATTCAGCGTCTGATCAAAAATGAAAACATTTTTAAAAACTACAAGTCTCATGGGCTTTAGTGGTGAAATAATAATTTAAAAAATCGTTCGGGAAATGAGTTTATACCCTGGGTACTTTTTTTGTATACTTTTGACTATACGGGCCGAGTCCGGGATTTACGGGAAATCGCAGGTTTTCGTTTGCCGGCGAATAAACTTCTTTCATTCAGTGTCTCATCAAAAATGAAAACATTTTTGAAAACTACAAGTCTCATGCGTTTTAGTGGTGAAAATATAATTTAAAAAATCGTTCGGGAAATGCGTTTACTCCCTGGGTACTTTCTTTGTATACTTTTGACTATACGGGCCGAGTCCGGGATTTACGGGAAGTCGCGAGTTTTCGTTTGTTGGCGATTAAACTTCTTTTATTCAGCGTCTCATCAAAAATGAAAACATTTTTAAAAACTACAAGTCTCATGGGCTTTAGTGGTGAAATAATAATTTAAAAAATCGTTCGGGAAATGAGTTTACACCCTGGGTACTTTCTTTGTATACTTTTGACTATACGGGCCGAGTCCGGGATTTACGGGAAATCGCAGGTTTTCGTTTGCCGGCGATTAAACTTCTTTCATTCAGCGTCTCATCAAAAATGAAAACATTTTTGAAAACTACAAGTCTCATGCGTTTTAGTGGTGAAAAAATAATTTAAAAAATCGTTCGGGAAATGAGTTTACTCCCTGGGTACTTTCTTTGTATTCTTTTGACTATACGGGCCGAGTCCGGGATTAACGGGAAATCGCAGGTTTTCGTTTGCCGGCGATTAAACTTCTTTTATTCAGCGTCTCATCAAAAATGAAAACATTTTTGAAAACTACAAGTCTCATGCGTTTTAGTGGTGAAAAAAAAATTTAAAAAATCGTTCGGGAAATGCGTTTACTCCCTGGGTACTTTCTTTGTATACTTTTGATTATACGGGCCGAGTCCGGGATTTACGGGAAGTCGCGAGTTTTCGTTTGTTGGCAATTAAACTTCTTTTATTCAGCGTCTCATCAAAAATGAAAACATTTTTAAAAACTACAAGTCTCATGGGCTTTAGTGGTGAAATAATAATTTAAAAAATCGTTCGGGAAATGAGTTTACACCCTGGGTACTTTCTTTGTATACTTTTGACTATACGGGCCGAGTCCGGGATTTACGGGAAATCGCAGGTTTTCGTTTGCCGGCGATTAAACTTCTTTCATTCAGCGTCTCATCAAAAATGAAAACATTTTTGAAAACTACAAGTCTCATGCGTTTTAGTGGTGAAAAAATAATTTAAAAAATCGTTCGGGAAATGAGTTTACTCCATGGGTACTTTCTTTGTATTCTTTTGACTATACGGGCCGAGTCCGGGATTAACGGGAAATCGCAGGTTTTCGTTTGCCGGCGATTAAACTTCTTTTATTCAGCGTCTCATCAAAAATGAAAACATTTTTGAAAACTACAAGTCTCATGCGTTTTAGTGGTGAAAAAAAAATTTAAAAAATCGTTCGGGAAATGAGTTTACTCCCTGGGTACTTTCTTTGTATACATTCGACTATACGGGCCAAGCCCCGGATTTACGGGAAATTGCAGGTTTTCGTTTGCCGGCGATTAAACTTCTTTTATTCAGCGTCTCATCAAAAATGAAAACATTTTTGAAAACTACAAGTCTCATGCGTTTTAGTGGTGAAAAAATAATTTAAAAAATCGTTCGGGAAATGAGTTTACTCCCTGGGTACTTTCTTTGTATACTTTTGACTATGCGGGCCGAGTCCGGGGTTTACGGGAAATGACGGGGTTTCGATTGCCGGCGGTTAAACTTCTTTTATTCAGCGTCTCATCAAAAATGAAAACATTTTTGAAAACTACAAGTCTCATGCGTTTTAGTGGTGAAAAAATAATTTAAAAAATCGTTCGAGAAATGAGTTTACTCCCTGGGTACTTTCTTTGTATACTTTTGATTATACGGCCCGAGTCCAGGGTTTACGGGAAATGGCGGGTTTTCGTTTGCCGGCGATTAAACTTCTTTTATTCAGCGTCTCATCAAAAATGAAAACATTTTTAAAAACTACAAGTCTCATGGGCTTTAGTGACGAAATAATAATTTAAAAAATCGTTCGGGAAATGAGTTTACACCCTGGATATTTTCTTTGTATAGTTTTGACTATACGGGCCGAGTCCGGGATTTACGGGAAGTCGCGGGTTTTCGTTTGCCGGCGTTTAAACTTCTTTTATTCAGCGTCTCATCAAAAATGAAAACATTTTTAAAAACTACAAGTCTCATGGGCTTTAGTGGTGAAATAATAATTTAAAAAATCGTTCGGGAAATGAGTTTATACCCTGGGTACTTTTTTTGTATACTTTTGACTATACGGGCCGAGTCCGGGATTTACGGGAAATCGCAGGTTTTCGTTTGCCGGCGAATAAACTTCTTTCATTCAGTGTCTCATCAAAAATGAAAACATTTTTGAAAACTACAAGTCTCATGCGTTTTAGTGGTGAAAATATAATTTAAAAAATCGTTCGGGAAATGCGTTTACTCCCTGGGTACTTTCTTTGTATACTTTTGACTATACGGGCCGAGTCCGGGATTTACGGGAAGTCGCGAGTTTTCGTTTGTTGGCGATTAAACTTCTTTTATTCAGCGTCTCATCAAAAATGAAAACATTTTTAAAAACTACAAGTCTCATGGGCTTTAGTGGTGAAATAATAATTTAAAAAATCGTTCGGGAAATGAGTTTACACCCTGGGTACTTTCTTTGTATACTTTTGACTATACGGGCCGAGTCCGGGACTTACGGGAAATCGCAGGTTTTCGTTTGCCGGCGATTAAACTTCTTTCATTCAGCGTCTCATCAAAAATGAAAACATTTTTGAAAACTACAAGTCTCATGCGTTTTAGTGGTGAAAAAATAATTTAAAAAATCGTTCGGGAAATGAGTTTACTCCCTGGGTACTTTCTTTGTATTCTTTTGACTATACATGCCGAGTCCGGGATTAACGGGAAATCGCAGGTTTTCGTTTGCCGGCGATTAAACTTCTTTTATTCAGCGTCTCATCAAAAATGAAAACATTTTTGAAAACTACAAGTCTCATGCGTTTTAGTGATGAAAAAAAAATTTAAAAAATCGTTCGGGAAATGAGTTTACTCCCTGGGTAGTTTCTTTGTATACATTCGACTATACGGGCCAAGCCCCGGATTTACGGGAAAACGCGGGATTTCGTTTGCCGGCGATTAAACCTCTTTCATTAAGCGTCTCATAAAAATGAAAACATTTTTGAAAACTACAAGTCTCATGCGTTTTAGTGGTGCAAAAATAATTTAAAAAATCGTTCGGGAAATGAGTTTACTCCCTGGGTACTTTCTTTGTATACTTTTTACTATACGGGCCGAGTCCGGGATTTACGGGAAATCGCGGATTTTCGTTTGCCGGCGATTAAACTTCTTTTATTCAGCGTCCCATCAAAAATGAAAACATTTTTGAAAACTACAAGTCTCATGCGTTTTAGTGGTGAAAAGATAATTTAAAAAATCGTTTTGCAATTGAGTTTACTTACAGGGTACTTTCTTTGTATACGTTCGACTATACGGGCCAAGCCCGGGATTTACGGGAAATCGTGGGTTTTCGTCTGCTGGCGATTAAACCACTTTCATTAAGCGTCTCATCAAAAATGAAAACATTTTTAAAAACTACAAGTCTCATGCGTTTTAGTGGTGAAAAGATAATTTAAAAAATCGTTCGGGAAATGAGTTTACTGACAGGGTACTTTCTTTGTATACATTCGACTATATGGGCCAAGCCCGGGATTTACGGGAAATCGCGGGTTTTTGTTTGCCGGCGATTAAACTTCTTTTATTCAGCGTCTCATCAAAAATGAAAACATTTTTAAAAACTACAAGTCTCATGGGCTTTAGTGGTGAAATAATAATTTAAAAAATCGTTCGGGAAATGAGTTTACACCCTGGGTACTTTCTTTTTATACTTTTGACTATACGGGCCGAGTCCGGGATTTACGGGAAATCGCAGGTTTTCGTTTGCCGGCGATTAAACTTCTTTTATTCAGCGTCTCATCAAAAATGAAAACATTTTTAAAAACTACAAGTCTCATGGGCTTTAGTGGCGAAATAATAATTTAAAAAATCGTTCGGGAAATGAGTTTACACCTTGGGTATTTTCTTTGTATAGTTTTGACTATACGGGCCGAGTCCGGGATTTACGGGAAGTCGCGGGTTTTCGTTTGCCGGCGTTTAAACTTCTTTTATTCAGCGTCTCATCAAAAATGAAAACATTTTTAAAAACTACAAGTCTCATGGGCTTTAGTGGTGAAATAATAATTTAAAAAATCGTTCGGGAAATGAGTTTACACCCTGGGTACTTTTTTTGTATACTTTTGACTATACGGGCCGAGTCCGGGATTTACGGGAAATCGCAGGTTTTCGTTTGCCGGCGAATAAACTTCTTTCATTCAGTGTCTCATCAAAAATGAAAACATTTTTGAAAACTACAAGTCTCATGCGTTTTAGTGGTGAAAATATAATTTAAAAAATCGTTCGGGAAATGCGTTTACTCCCTGGGTACTTTCTTTGTATGCTTTTGACTATACGGACCGAGTCCGGGATTTACGGGAAGTCGCGAGTTTTCGTTTGTTGGCGATTAAACTTCTTTTATTCAGCGTCTCATCAAAAATGAAAACATTTTTAAAAAGTACAAGTCTCATGGGCTTTAGTGGTGAAATAATAATTTAAAAAATCGTTCGGGAAATGAGTTTACACCCTGGGTACTTTCTTTGTATACTTTTGACTATACGGGCCGAGTCCGGGATTTACGGGAAATCGCAGGTTTTCGTTTGCCGGCGATTAAACTTCTTTCATTCAGCGTCTCATCAAAAATGAAAAATTTTTTGAAAACTACAAGTCTCATGCGTTTTAGTGGTGAAAAAATAATTTAAAAAATCGTTCGGGAAATGAGTTTACTCCCTGGGTACTTTCTTTGTATACTTTTGATTATACGGACCGAGTCCGGGGTTTACGGGAAATGGCGGGTTTTCGTTTGCCGGCGATTAAACTTCTTTCATTCAGCGTCTCATCAAAAATGAAAACATTTTTGAAAACTACAAGTCTCATGCATTATATTGGTGAAAAGATAATTTAAAAAATCTTTTTGGAAATGAGTTTACTCACAGGGTACTTTCTTTGTATACATTCGACTATACGGGCCAAACCGGGATTTACGGGAAATCGCGGGTTTTCGTTTGCCGCCGATTAAACCACTTTCATTAAGCGTCTCATCAAAAATGAAAACACTTCTGAAAACTACAAGTCTCATGCGTTTTAGTGGTGAAATAATAATTTAAAAAATCGTTCGGGAAATGAGTTTACACCTTGGGTATTTTCTTTGTATAGTTTTGACTATACGGGCCAAACCGGGATTTACGGGAAATCGCGGGTTTTCGTTTGCCGCCGATTAAACCACTTTCATTAAGCGTCTCATCAAAAATGAAAACACTTCTAAAAACTACAAGTCTCATGGGCTTTAGTGGCGAAATAATAATTTAAAAAATCGTTCGGGAAATGAGTTTACACCTTGGGTATTTTCTTTGTATAGTTTTGACTATACGGGCCGAGTCCGGGATTTACGGGAAGTCGCGGGTTTTCGTTTGCCGGCGTTTAAACTTCTTTTATTCAGCGTCTCATCAAAAATGAAAACATTTTTAAAAACTACAAGTCTCATGGGCTTTAGTGGTGAAATAATAATTTAAAAAATCGTTCGGGAAATGAGTTTACACCCTGGGTACTTTTTTTGTATACTTTTGACTATACGGGCCGAGTCCGGGATTTACGGGAAATCGCAGGTTTTCGTTTGCCGGCGAATAAACTTCTTTCATTCAGTGTCTCATCAAAAATGAAAACATTTTTGAAAACTACAAGTCTCATGCGTTTTAGTGGTGAAAATATAATTTAAAAAATCGTTCGGGAAATGCGTTTACTCCCTGGGTACTTTCTTTGTATACTTTTGACTATACGGGCCGAGTCCGGGATTTACGGGAAGTCGCGGGTTTTCGTTTGCCGGCGTTTAAACTTCTTTTATTCAGCGTCTCATCAAAAATGAAAACATTTTTAAAAACTACAAGTCTCATGGGCTTTAGTTGTGAAATAATAATTTAAAAAATCGTTCGGGAAATGAGTTTACACCCTGGGTACTTTTTTTGTATACTTTTGACTATACGGGCCGAGTCCGGGATTTACGGGAAATCGCAGGTTTTCGTTTGCCGGCGAATAAACTTCTTTCATTCAGTGTCTCATCAAAAATGAAAACATTTTTGAAAACTACAAGTCTCATGCGTTTTAGTGGTGAAAATATAATTTAAAAAATCGTTCGGGAAATGCGTTTACTCCCTGGGTACTTTCTTTGTATACTTTTGACTATACGGGCCGAGTCCGGGATTTACGGGAAGTCGCGAGTTTTCGTTTGTTGGCGATTAAACTTCTTTTATTCAGCGTCTCATCAAAAATGAAAACATTTTTAAAAAGTACAAGTCTCATGGGCTTTAGTGGTGAAATAATAATTTAAAAAATCGTTCGGGAAATGAGTTTACACCCTGGGTACTTTCTTTGTATACTTTTGACTATACGGGCCGAGTCCGGGATTTACGGGAAATCGCAGGTTTTCGTTTGCCGGCGATTAAACTTCTTTCATTCAGCGTCTCATCAAAAATGAAAAAATTTTTGAAAACTACAAGTCTCATGCGTTTTAGTGGTGAAAAAATAATTTAAAAAATCGTTCGGGAAATGAGTTTACTCCCTGGGTACTTTCTTTGTATACTTTTGATTATACGGACCGAGTCCGGGGTTTACGGGAAATGGCGGGTTTTCGTTTGCCGGCGATTAAACTTCTTTCATTCAGCGTCTCATCAAAAATGAAAACATTTTTGAAAACTACAAGTCTCATGCATTTTATTGGTGAAAAGATAATTTAAAAAATCTTTTTGGAAATGAGTTTACTCACAGGGTACTTTCTTTGTATACATTCGACTATACGGGCCAAGCCGGGATTTACGGGAAATCGCGGGTTTTCGTTTGCCGCCGATTAAACCACTTTCATTAAGCGTCTCATCAAAAATGAAAACACTTCTGAAAACTACAAGTCTCATGCGTTTTAGTGGTGAAATAATAATTTAAAAAATCGTTCGGGAAATGAGTTTACACCCTGGGTACTTTCTTTGTATACTTTTGACTATACGGGCCGAGTCCGGGATTTACGGGAAATCGCAGGTTTTCGTTTGCCAGCGATTAAACTTCTTTTAGTCAGCGTCTCATCAAAAATGAAAACATTTTTAAAAACTACAAGTCTCATGGGCTTTAGTGGCGAAATAATAATTTAAAAAATCGTTCGGGAAATGAGTTTACACCTTGGGTATTTTCTTTGTATAGTTTTGACTATACGGGCCGAGTCCGGGATTTACGGGAAGTCGCGGGTTTTCGTTTGCCGGCGTTTAAACTTCTTTTATTCAGCGTCTCATCAAAAATGAAAACATTTTTAAAAACTACAAGTCTCATGGGCTTTAGTGGTGAAATAATAATTTAAAAAATCGTTCGGGAAATGAGTTTACACCCTGGGTACTTTTTTTGTATACTTTTGACTATACGGGCCGAGTCCGGGATTTACGGGAAGTCGCGGGTTTTCGTTTGCCGGCGTTTAAACTTCTTTTATTCAGCGTCTCATCAAAAATGAAAACATTTTTAAAAACTACAAGTCTCATGGGCTTTAGTGGTGAAATAATAATTTAAAAAATCGTTCGGGAAATGAGTTTACACCCTGGGTACTTTTTTTGTATACTTTTGACTATACGGGCCGAGTCCGGGATTTACGGGAAATCGCAGGTTTTCGTTTGCCGGCGAATAAACTTCTTTCATTCAGTGTCTCATCAAAAATGAAAACATTTTTGAAAACTACAAGTCTCATGCGTTTTAGTGGTGAAAATATAATTTAAAAAATCGTTCGGGAAATGCGTTTACTCCCTGGGTACTTTCTTTGTATGCTTTTGACTATACGGGCCGAGTCCGGGATTTACGGGAAGTCGCGAGTTTTCGTTTGTTGGCGATTAAACTTCTTTTATTCAGCGTCTCATCAAAAATGAAAACATTTTTAAAAAGTACAAGTCTCATGGGCTTTAGTGGTGAAATAATAATTTAAAAAATCGTTCGGGAAATGAGTTTACACCCTGGGTACTTTCTTTGTATACTTTTGACTATACGGGCCGAGTCCGGGATTTACGGGAAATCGCAGGTTTTCGTTTGCCGGCGATTAAACTTCTTTCATTCAGCGTCTCATCAAAAATGAAAAAATTTTTGAAAACTACAAGTCTCATGCGTTTTAGTGGTGAAAAAATAATTTAAAAAATCGTTCGGGAAATGAGTTTACTCCCTGGGTACTTTCTTTGTATACTTTTGATTATACGGACCGAGTCCG